>NC_044992.1:29584949-29884949 GCF_008728515.1 Papio anubis
TATTAGTGCTTGTGACTTAACAAACTAAGAGACCCCAATTAAATGGTCCTGGAAATTATCCTATTAATGCTCTTTGTCCTGTGGTTACTTATGATAGTTCCTGACCTTTACATAGTTTTGCTGTGCAATTAAATTTTTGGAAGAAAACAATCATGTGTTCTCTTTTAATTTGCTTGCATTTTCAGAATACATTAAGATGGCAGATCACTACGTGCCGGTGCCTGGAGGACCAAACAACAACAACTATGCAAATGTGGAATTAATTCTTGATATTGCTAAAAGGATCCCAGTACAAGTAAGAGACGCCAATGTGTCCTTTAAAACCAAATTCAGCCATTTTATAGTTAGGCACAGGGGGATATCCAGAGAAGAACATTTTTGTAAAGCATCTTTTTTGAAAATTATTAAATGCCTGTATATGAGATAACTAAACCAAATAAGGAAAAGAAAGATGGAAATAATGGAATGGCTAAAAATAAAGTAAACCTAATACAAACAG
This sequence comes from Papio anubis, assembly GCF_008728515.1. Taxonomy (NCBI): domain Eukaryota; kingdom Metazoa; phylum Chordata; class Mammalia; order Primates; family Cercopithecidae; genus Papio; species Papio anubis. The sequence continues at coordinate 29,585,449 of NC_044992.1, forward strand.
AAAGTTTGGAAGCATCTTTCAGAGATTATTTATTCTAGGTATCTCACCTTTGAGCCATCCCCAGTAAGTAAAAATTACCTATTTCTTGTGGAATATTAGCCTAAATGATGGTGGTATATTAAAGAAATAGGCTGTTTCTTCCCTGTCACGTTGTGTTAGTAAGTTTAGGGTAGGTATCTTAAAGCCCCAAGAGAAAAAACTCTAAACTTAAAGGGCAGTGTAATCAATAAAGATGTAATGGAGTGGCCATAGTAATTGAATATGTGAAACATAGCCAGTATTTCTAGAAAATGCCCTTTACAGCCTAGGCTATGAATTGAGTTTCCTAAAGAGCAACAAGAATAACTGGATCTTAATATCAGTTTCAACTTGGTTTTGACCCCTTCAGAGATCTTGCCACAATGGACTACTTATTGTTACTCTGTAAAGAGTTTGCCAACAATCAAGCATAGAAGCTGAGTTAAGCATTAGGCTGCTGTGGAACTATTGTACCTCATGAAATAGGGCCAGCCTGGATAGAAAGTCATGCAGTTTGTGGGGGTTTTGAGTGAATTTTAAGAATGAATTATATTATATTCCCTTGCAGGCAGTGTGGGCTGGCTGGGGTCATGCTTCTGAGAATCCCAAACTACCGGAACTTCTCTTGAAAAATGGCATTGCCTTCATGGGTAAGCTGTTCTGACATACTGTCCCTGTCTTTCTGTTTCTTTTTGTCAATTTTGCCCACATTTTACTCTATAGTCTGATCTTCTGTTTAAGATGTGCTGGGCGCTCTCTCTCTCTCTCTCTTTTTTTTTTTTTTTCTCAATCTATTACTAACTCTCAGAGTAACCCTCTTCATTTCTTTCATTTTTTTCATTTCTTGCTTATCTCACTTCATCTTGATTTTGTTTTCTGTCCCTGGGTCCGATATGGAGATGTGGAGAAGGCTTTGGTTTCTAAAACACTGACCTTTTAAAACTTTGCAACTAACCTTAAGAAAGCATGTGGGAAAATTACCTGTTTTTAGATAGTGAAGATAATTGAATACTCAGGATGCCCTGGCAGTGTGCCGTTAAATATGAATCAGCACCTTTGCATTTAAGCATGTAGGTGCTACAGGTGAGAGATACTTCTGACTTTTCTGCTGTCATTATACCAGAGAGGAAAAGAGAGGTTATATAGCTCAAAGTATTTTTCTGTCTGTCTCAGAGACCTTAAATAATGAACATTATGTTTTCTAAACCTTATTAAAGATAAGTCTCCTTTTTGGGTTCCCCTAAGACCAAAGAGGGTATGCTATTTCAGACTTGAATCCTAAAACTTTAAAGTCCTTATTTCAGGATATTGACTTAAAAAAGAAGACTTTATTGATCTGGTAAAGTTGAATCATGAAGAATGATAACATTATAGCTAGATTTGTCAAAAATTTAATTCAGCATATATTTATATATATTGAGCTCTCACTCTGTACAAAAAGCTTACTACATTAGGTGTCATAGATGGTACAAAGGTAAGTCAAAGCATAATAGTCCCCATAATCAATTTATGATCTCCTTGATATGTGAGGGGTCGGGGAGGACAAGACAAATACATAAATAGCTATGATACAAGGCAACTACATGTGCCAGAAATGAGGCCAAGATGTTACAGTCAGGATTCTTTTCCTGTTTTGTTTTTAGGTCCTCCAAGCCAGGCCATGTGGGCTTTAGGGGATAAGATTGCATCTTCCATAGTGGCTCAAACTGCAGGTATCCCAACTCTTCCCTGGAGTGGCAGTGGTAAGAACTGAATTCTTGTTTGTATCTTGAAGTACAAAATAGGTCAGTAGGATATTTGGGACTTACCTCTTTTGAAAAAGTATTGGGATACTTGACAGGAAATGGAATACTGGTTGATTAATGGTACCGTGTAGCTCCTGGCTTAATTAATACACCTGTGATTCTTTTATCTTAGGAATATAAATTTAGTTCCAGGGACACAGATACTAAACTGTGATCTAGAGTGATCTTGTGAGTTAACTTGGAGAAACTCTGGGAAAGCACATACATGGTTTTGTGGGTTTAGATGTACTCTGGGTAGGCTAGAATCTTCCTCAGAGGTGGGCTTCCCAGGTAGAATTAGGTCTTCGGACCTGCCTGGGAGTAGTCTGGATCACTAAGAAAAACCTAAAACCTACTCAAATGTTTACTTGCCAATGTTTTCTTGATATCAACCCACAATCTGTTGATAATTTGCTTTGACTGTTTAAAAACCATTAAACCTCAGTTGTCCTTGATGCAGAAAATGAGGTCAGTAATTAACCTTTCTTCCATGCATGCCAGAGGGGCAAGAATTTTCAGAAAATGATTTATTCTCAACAAATCCCTTAAAGAGTTCCATGTGAATTATTATAGCTGATAACAATATGAATCTTTTTTTTTTTTTTTTTTTTTTTTAGTACTCAAGCACTGGGAGCAGACATACACTAAAACTTCTTTTAAATGGGAATGACCATTGTCTTGAGGCTGAACAGATTTGAACCCTGGTTACTCTGGCTCTCCAGGGAGATTGCAATATCCTCTCCAGATCTGCTGGGTCAAATCGTTTAAAATAGATGATTGAATTTGTTCTTGTTTGAATGGAGAGGCTATAGTGTTCCCCTTGTGGCTGAGTACAGGGACGTTCAGAGAGCATGGAATCATGACTCTGCTGAGGCCGATAAAACCGCCATTTCTATTTCCAAGGGCTCATAAAGATTGAATTATTTCCCAGACCTCTTGGCCCTGGAGCAGGCCTGAACACACAGTTTGAAGGTATTTTGCCTGCTGAGTTGCTGTGAGAAGTATGCCATGCTCTTTTTTTGTTTGTTTGTTTTGGTCTTGTATGTCTTTGCATTTTTATAAGTTGCTCCCTGTTAGCTCATGTGGCTTTTGCCAGCATAAGAACCCAAGTTGCTGGGTCATGCTATGGCTAAATCCTGTTAACCCCAAGGTCTGATCAGGGTTTTATGGCATCCTTCTTTCTCCCATCCACTCTCAATTTTGGATAAATATGATAGCATTTTAAAGAATGCAGAGCAGAAAATTGACAAGAGCAGAAGCTCTTGTAATTGCCCTAAGTTGCTATTGTCTATTGCAGGTCTTCGTATGGACTGGCAGGAAAATGATTTTTCAAAACGTATCTTAAATGTTCCCCAGGAGCTATATGAAAAAGGTTATGTGAAAGATGTGGATGACGGGCTACAGGTAGGTTACTAACTCCAGGGAGTGATACCTTTCAACTGACCAATTATAGTCACAAATGTGGAGATTGGGAGTCTGGCTCGTGATATATACCCAAGGTGGTGTTAGGCATGTAAAACCAGGAGGTATAGTTTAAAAGTATAGAATACTCTGGTTTCTCTTTAGATTGCATAAGTCTTTTTACTTTAAAAAATACAGATTGAGGAGGTGACTTTAAATGTAAACAATCTAAATTCATTTCGAAGCAGGCTGCTCATCTAGACAGAACATTTCTTAGGTGATTAAGTCAGAGTTTTAAGGAGGTGCTGATTCTCTCTCTCTCACACCTGTTAGTGTGTGAGGGCAGGGACAACAAACAACATACTTTTTTCCACTGGTTGAATTCAGAACCAAGAAGCCAGGAGGCAGAGACCAAACAGTCAGCTTTATTACGAACAGTGATGTTGGTGAAAATGGCTTAAGTGTGCAGCAACAATCAGATTTGTAAACTGAACACCAGAGTTAAGCAGGCTCACTCACCCATTGGTTACTGGCAGTGCTGAATGACCACAGATTTCCCTCGACAGAGAGCGAGCTTAATTCAGCTTAGTGTATGGCTGAGAGCTGACAAAGAGCATATGTCCTGTGCAGTGGGTTGATCCCAAAGGGGAAAAGGCTGAACTATGCATATTCAGTCCCTCCTTCCAAGTTGACCAGTCACATAATTTATTATTTTTCCCTTGGGGAGGAGCAAGGGAGTGAACCAAGAAAGACTGAAAGTGTTACTCTTAATTGTTGTCTATCCATGTAAAAATCTGAACCTAGGCAAAAGGAGATCCTTTCCCCACCATTAACTTTTCTTTCCTTATAGGTCCCTCCAATTTGTTCCCCTTTAATTTTTATAAATAGTTTAAAGTGTTAGTTATGCTTTCAGGTATAATGAAAGATAATGAAAGAGGCTATTATAAGAAAAATACACTGCTTTAGTTTGACTCGTGTGTTATAAATTCAAGAGGGATGCTGAATGTTCAAATAATTTTGCTGTATTGTTTGCATTTTAAGTTAAACATCCTGTAATCTCCTTAATAAGAAGAATTAATATTTCTAATTGAATTGCAAATGCTTCATTTTGTTTGCTATAATTTGCAAAAGAGTAGAAGCTCTTTGTAAGGAACTAGCTATTTTTTTTTTTTTTTTTTTTTTTTTTTTTTTTTTTGCTTATCAACTAACATTCTTTTTTTTTTTTGGTATAATTATAAACAGCATTTTCTGGTAGAAAATTTGAAAAGCCAAAGATGATGATAAAGCCACATGAAAACACACCATCCAAAGATAATGTCTGTTAACATATTCATGTTTTTTGTCCTTTTCAACTCATAGATTTATATCATATAAAAATCTTTATTAATAGATTCCTATACTTATGATAATTATAAGTTTTGGGTCTTAATATATGTATTGCGTTGGTAATCATAATACTTTTTTCTACTTAATTTTTTTGTCCTTCTACCTCCACGCTCCTTACTTAATATTAAAGTGTTAAAATTCTTCCAAAATATTTTTAATGGGCGACCTGTGACTAAAGCTTTCATATATTTTTAAAAGGCCTACCTTCTTACTGATCTCCTGTGGGATACCCCCTTTTTTTGTAAGTCTTTCTCCACACTTATGCTATCTCTTTGATCATCTATCACTCAGCAATTGAGTTCATTATACTAATTCTGTTTATATGAGCATAGGAAAGAATAGAGTTAAGGAAACATTAGAAAAGGTGAGACTGCGAGTAAAAGATTTTCATTCCTAATTGATTGACATAGGTTAAACATTGAAATGTTCTTTTTCTGGGTGATACTTATTTTATTTTATTTTTTTGGGTTGGAGTCTCACTCTGTTGCCCAGGCTGGAGTGCAGTGGTGCCATCTCAGCTCACTGCAACTTCTACTTCCCAGATTCAAGTGATTCTCCTGCCTCAGCCTCCTGAGTAGCTGGGATTACAGGTGCCCACTTTTGTATTTTTAGGGCAGACAGGATTTCACCAAGTTGGGCTAGCTGGTCTCGAACTCCTGACCTCAAGTGATCCACCCACCTTGGCCTCTTAAAGTGCTGGGATTACAGGTGTGAGGCACTGGGCCAGGCCTGGTGATATATTTTAAAGATATTATTGTAAGGTAGCAAAACCTTAAAAGGCTGGAATATTTTGACAAAGGAATGACTTGGTTATTTTATTTTATTTTATTATTTTTTGAGACAGGGTCTTACTTTGTTGCCCAAGCTGGAATGCAGAGGCACAATCTTGGCTCATTGCAACCTTTGCCTCCCGGGTTCAAGCAGTTCTCGTGCCACAGCCTCCTGAGTAGCTGGGATTACAGGCATGCAGTACCACGCCCAACTAATTTTTTGTGTTTTTAGTAGGGCCAGGGGTTCACCATGTTGACCAGGCTGGTCTCAAACTCCCGACCTCAGGTGTGATCCACCTGCCTCAGCTTCTCAAAGTGTTGGGATTACAGGCATGAGCCACTGTGCCCAACCCCACTTCAGCTAATTTTAAATGAACTCTTTATGTCTTTTTTTTTTTTTAATTGTGATATGTGGATACCTGCATAATATAAGAAATTCCAATAATGCAGAAATATATACAGTGAAAAAGGAAAGTTTTATATCCACCCATATTTCTTTGTTTTTTTTTTGTTTTTTTGAGATGGAGTTTCACTCTTGTTGCCCAGGCTGGAGTGCAATGGCGTGATCTCTCGGCTCACTGCAACCTCCACCTCCCAGGTTCAAGTGATTCTCCTGCCTCAGCCTCCCGAATAGCTGTGATTACAGGCATGTGCCATCATGCCCAGCTAATTTTGTATTTTTAGTAGAGACGGGGTTTCTCCATGTTGGTCAGGCTGGTCTCAAACTCCTGACCTCAGGTGATCCGCCCGCCTTGGCCTTCCAAAGTGCTGTGATTACAAGCATTAGCCACTGAGCCCGGACCCATCTTTCTTTTCTAAATCGTTGCTGGTATGTACTCTGAACTTCAGTTCTTTGCACTTACATATGTAGGTGTATGAATGCATATATAATTTTGTTTTTGACTCATGTGACATTACTTTAGATTGAACTGTAAGAAATTGCCTATATTCAGTCATTTTTTAAATCTATGAATAAGGCAATTTCTTTTGGTTCAACCTAATACTACAAATATTGTTCTACTATTTATTTTTTCACCTAATAGTGTATCTTGAAGATCTTTCTATTTTGCTGTATTTAGACTTACTGACTGCATTCTTAAGGGGAGAAAAATGCCAGTTTTCTCCTTCTCTAGTAATAACACTATTTCTTCTATTTTTTTTTCTTTTTTCTTGAAGGCAGCTGAGGAAGTTGGATATCCAGTAATGATCAAGGCCTCAGAAGGAGGAGGAGGGAAGGGGATTAGAAAAGTCAACAATGCAGATGACTTCCCTAACCTCTTCAGACAGGTAGAGTATAAGCTGTTTTTGTTTGTTTGAACTAACATATATATCAGAGGTACATGATTTAACTCATACTATAATTTGGATGTCCAGAAAATATTTAATTTTTAATTTTGTCTATAGCTAATTGTCTTTCACTCTAGTTTCTACCTGCATGTTAGCAGAGAAAAAAGGTTAATGAAATGTCCAACTCAATTTTAAGTTTTATTTAACTAGGTAATTCAAAAAATAGAGTTATTCTGTCCTATATAAACATGCTCAGTTTCTCAGATAGCTCTTCCCTACATGGTGCGTATGGCTTTTAGGACCTCATAATGGCAAAGAAAATCAATACCTTTCTATATTTTTGTGTCCCTGTTCTGCTGACTTTGTAGATAATGTGTGGTGTGGTGGTATGACACTGGTATGGTTGCTCTTGGCTTGGACAGGCCCAGGCTCTCTGATTGACTTTTTCTCACTTTAGTTCACATTGCCTAGAGACCTCTGAGTTTCCATCATATGTCCCATCTACCCTGCTGTCCCAGTAGTCTATACCCTAGTCCGTGCTGCATGGCCACCACACCCTGGCACAGGAACCCTGTGGCAGGCCCATAGTATATAGAAACTGAGAGTGACTCAGGAAAGCTCAATGTAGGATCTCTCTTTGTCTTACCCTCTGCTTTGCAGCCAAGTTGATGTGGCTGTACTATACATTGGTTGTAGAGACGACCAAATAAGTGATGTCTTTTTAGAATCTTAAACAGAGTGAGAAAAGGGAGACAGGAGTCTCTTTTTGTTCTGCCCTCACATACTTAGTTACCGTCACATACTTAACTCACTTTTTTTCCTTCTACCAGTGAGTAGTAAAAGATGTGTCAAAAAATGGAAAATTGTGACAGAAGTCTGCTCTTTTCACTCTCCTAGCTTCCCTCTTTTTCATAGTTTCCTTGTCATTTTCTACTTTGTACTTCTTTTACTAGTGTGCCATGCCACCTTTTATTTGACTTTTTTTTTTTTTTTTTTTCTTAAAACAGCAGCAAACTCCTTGCTTCACTGTCAAAAGTTAAATGGAAAATCTTATGAGCTGGGTCTTCCATAATTTGATATACATATGGTCCCCAACTTAAAATTTCAACCTACAAATTTTCAGCTTTACAATGGTGTGCAACTGATAATGCATTCAGCATAAATCTTACTTTGAGTGCTCATACAGCTATTGTTTTTCACTTTCAGTACAACATTCAGTAAACTACGTGAGATAGTCAACACTTTATTATTATAATACAGACTTTGTGTTAGAAGATTTTGCCCAGCTGTAGGCTAATGTGTTTTAAGAACATTTAAGGTAGAATAGACTAAGCTATGCAGGTATCTTAAATACATGTTAAAATGTTTTAACTTACGTTGGGTTTATTGGGACATAACCGCATTGTAAGTCAAGGAGCATCTGTACTAGATAAAGGAAGTGATAAAGGTGTTGTCTTGGCTGGGCTTGGTGGCTTATGCCTGTAATCCTAGCACTTTGGGAGTCTAAAGCGGGAGCATAGATTGAAGCCAGGAATTTGAGATCAGCCTGGAAGACAAAGTGAGATTCTATCTCTACAAAAAATTTTAAAATAAATAAATAAATAAGGTATTGTTTTGCTACATTATCCTATTTTAAGTGTCAGAAATTGAATACTACCTTGGGTTTTTTTTTTCCACATTTTTTTCATTGAATTCTAATTTCATAGGTAGATCAGTGACTCAGAGGGTCTAGAGAAAAGGACTTTGCTCTTAGAAGCAAAAAGAAAAAAAAAGCATGGATTAGTGTTAACTGATACAGACATTTCAAAACTGCTCATTACTATGGAATCAAATAGTAGAAAAGTCTTAAAACACTAAGGGGAGGTTTTCTGTGAAAGTCCTTAAGTTTTTCAATACTAGTTGGCTGAATAAACCAATCCTCCCATTGGGAATAAACTAGAAAAGCTGAACCAGATTTCTTTATAAATATGTGTGTGTGTGTGTGTGTGTATGTGTGTGTGTGTGTGTGTGTGTTTTATGGCATTAGAGACCATTCAAGACAGTGAAGAATTATGGGGCTAACATATAGGAGAATAAGGAAACCCAGAGATGTGAGCCTGACGTATGAGGCTACTTTTCCCCTAGATACATCTTCTAGTTCAAGAAGAAGCACCTGAAAGGCTGATAAGTTTTTGACAATCTTAAAAGACTAAGAGGGCTCCCTGGGGAGAGGTGCCCTGGAAAACCTCCCACATTTTAGGTTGGGATCTTTAAGGACTGACTACGGGAGAAAGGGTGAACTGGAAATAGACTAGCCCTCACAGGGACTAAATCTTGGCTTCAAAACATTCAACCTCTGATTTAAGCAAGATGTTTTAGGATTGCTAGTGCCTCTAGACACCTGCAGGAAGCAAATGTAAATCCTTTCCGGAGAAAGATAACATCCAGAACTTAAAATTATTTCTGTTAATTTTTCTTACAGCATATCAACCACTCAGTTGAAAACAGGCATACAAAATTAGACGATTGAAAACCAAGAAGAACAAAACAGTAGAAACACACCTACAGAGGGTTTAGATAATGAGATTATCAGACAAGGACTTTAAAGTAATTCTGCTTAACATATTCAAGGACATTAAAGACAAGATTGAGAATTTTGGTAGAGAACTGGAAATTATAAAGAAGACACAAAAGTTCTAGAACTGAAAATGCAATAACTAAAATTAAGAAGTCAGTATCAGTAGCCAGGCATGGTAGCTCATGCCTGTTATCCCAGCACTTTGGGAGGCAGAGGCAGGTGGATCACTTGAAGTCAGGGGTTCAAGACCAGCCTGGCCAACATGATGAAACCTCTACTAAAAATTAGCTAGGCCTGGTGGCACACGCCTGTAATCCCAGCTACTTGGGTCGCTGAGGTAGGAGAATCACTTGAACCCAGGAGGCAGAGGCTGCAGTGAGCTGAGATTGTGTCACTGCATTCCAGTCTGAGCAACAGAGCAAGACCCTGTCTAAAAAAAGAAGAAGAAGAAGAAGTAGTCAGTATAGGAGTTTAAAATTATAGCATATTAGATGCAGTTGAAGAGAATTAATAAGTGGCACTGGAGGCTGAAATGGGAGAATCCCTTGAGCCCAGGAGTTTGAAGCTGCATTGGGCTATGGTCATGCCACTGCATTCCAGCCTGGGTGACAAAACAAAAAAAACATAGAAAAAGATAAATATAATTAATGACTGGTGAGTAGATCAGAAGGAAATTCAGACTGAAGCATGAAGAGAGACAAAAGGATGAAAAACATAGAGCAATGTGAGAAATTATTTGCAAAGATGATCATGATAACTCTTTCCATTTCTGTGTACCTACTCTGTACACCATTATTTTGCAGCTCCTCCTATCAAGAAGTAGAGTCTTTTTTCCCCAACCCTTGAATTTTAGCTGACCTTGTGACTTGTTTTGGCCAGTAGAATGTGGCAGAAATGGTACCCAAGTTCTGAAGCCTAGCCTAAACTTCAAATAGTTTTGTAGTTGCCCTTGCTGTCTTGGAGCGAGCCCTCAGACTACCAAGTGAAGAGCCCATTCTAGTCTACTGGAGAAGGAGAGGTCACATGAGCAGAGATGAATTGTCCCAGCTAAGGCCTCCTAGTCCTACTAGCTGACAGTCAGCAGCACCACATTTGAGACATGTAAATGAGACCATATTTGACCGTCTAACCCCAGTTGAGCTGCCAGATGACTATAGCTGCGTGAGTTACTCCAGGCAAGATCAGAACTGCCAATTGTGCCAAATTCAAAATGCTGATCACACTTATGAGCAAATAAAATAAAATGGTGGCTATACGAAGTCACTAAGATTTTGGTAGTTTGTTACGTATCAATGGATAATTAACACAGAAATTGATACCTACAGGTATGATATTGCCATAACAAAAAAGTAAAACATGAGACGTTGACTTTAAAACTGGCTCATAGGTGTAGGCTGGAAAATTGATGAGGAGGATGTTAATGAAGACTGGAAGAACGATGAACTGTTAAGGGAGGCTGGAAAAGCAGTGTAGTAGTTGTTACTGGAGTCTGGAAAAAAGATCCATGTTCTGTAATAATGGAACAATTGGCAAAAAATGTTATCTGAGGTAACTTGGAAGATAAATTGTATATATTAATTTAATGAAGTCATGGATCTGTTTAAGGAGCTCTCTACAAGTGTTTAAAGTATCTGTGGAGTGCTTCTAGTTGCTTATGTTAAGAAACTGTAAAAAAGAGGTAAGCTAAAGAAGATGTTTTGCTTGCAAGCAGAATTGACAGAATTTACAGAAATGTAAAGGACCCAGAACTTACTGAAAATAGAATTGTTTCTCATCCCGAGTCTCTCCAGCTGGCAAAAGATTTCCTAAGTTAAAAATGCCTCAGGGTAAAGACTAAGTCAAGAGTGCTTTGACTTTAAGGCCTCAGAAATCTTTAAGGTAGTAGCTAATAAATTATCCTTTCAGCTGCAAAGATGCTTCTAAGTATCCTTTAAAAAAAAAAAAAAAAAAGAACACTTTCAGCTAGAAACAGGCTTCTAGCTATCTTTTTTGTTTGTTTGTTTGTTTGTTTTGAGAGGGAGTCTCACTCTGTCGCCCAGGTTGGAGTACAGTGGCGTGATCTCAGCTCACTGCAACCTCCACCTCCCAGGTTCAAGTGATTCTCCTGCCTGAGCCTCCTGAGTAGCTGGAATTACAGGTGTCCACCACAATGCCTGGCTAGTTTTTGTGTTTTGAGTAGAGATGAGGTTTCACCATGTTGCCCAGGCTGGTCTCGAACTCCTGATATCAGATGATCCTCCCACCTTGGCCTCCCAAAGTGCTGGGATCACAGACATAAGCCACCACGCCTGGCCCTAAGTATCTTAAGGGTACTGTCTCACAGCATCCTGATGTGCCCAAAGTATAGAGAGGTCTATGCAGACATGAGTTGTGGATGTGTCTCTTCGGGTGAGTGGTGAACCCCAATATGATTCATAGGAAACCCACAAAGTTGTCAAGAGATTTGTGTTGATGAATGCACCAAGGGACTGAAAGGGCCAGAAACAGCTCAAAATGAAAAGTGACCTCTGAGCCTTAAACTTTTTATGGGCAGGAAGCAGACAGAAAGCTATTCATCTGTAAACAGCTGTCATTTCAAATAAAAAGGGAGATTTTTCAGAGAGTGGAGTCAGGAGCCCAGAGGGCAGAGCTAAGAGCAGGGGATGCCATGGATTAAGGACTCACTCCGAGGGAACCAAACTAGACCCTAAAAAACAAAACAAAACGAAAAGAAAAGCATTCCTGATGCTGGAGTAAGGGCATCTGACAGCATGTACCTATCTGGATTTCAAAACTGCTATGGACCAATGACTACTGTGTACCTCCTATTTCCTCCTCTTTGAACAACAATCTCATTTGCAATTATCCTCTCCCAATATCATCATAAATATTGGGAGTGTTGGGGCAGATAACTTGTCTTTTTAGTTCCCAGGTCTTTGGATCAAGAGAAACTGTACCTGAGGAGCTGCACCCAAGGAACCTCATTTTCTTCTGGACGTGACTCATGAGAAAATGGACGTCAAGCCCGATGCCATGATTGGATGAGACTTTGGGGGTCTTGGGAGGGGGTGAGTCTGTTTTGCATGTGGGAGGTATGTGAATTATTATGGCCATAGGGTAGAGCATAGTAAGTTGTTTGCAAGAGATGGCCACAATAACTCCTCCCATTCCTGTATGTACACCCTTTGCAATGTGACTTTGCTGTTCCTCCCTTCCATGGGTGGCATCTATTTTCCCCACCCCTCGAATCTTAGCTGGCTTTGTGGCTTGCTTAGACCATTAGAATGTGGCCAAAGAGATGTATAAATTCTAAAGCTTATACCTCAAGAGGTCTTACAGCTTCTGCGTTTGCACTCTTGGAACACAGCACTGAAGAAGCCTGGTCTAACCTGCTGGAGGATGAGAAGTCACATGCATTGGAGATGAATGATTACAGCTGAGGCTCCCTAGACATACCAGCCAGCACTCAGCACAAATCACCAGACATCTGAGTGAGACCATTCTACCCCACTGAAGCTACCAGATGGTGATATGTATATAAGTGCAAGACTAGAAGAAGAACTGCCCAGATGAGAACAGCATCATAAAAGGTTGATGTTCTAAGCAAGCCACTGAGTTTTGAGATGACTTGCTACATGGCAAAACAGAGCAAAAAAGATACAGAGCATAAAAGACTATGGGTTATGTGAAATGGTCTAACATCATGTACTTTAAGTCTCAGAGGAGAAGAGAAAGAGAATGGAGCAGAAGCAGTATTTGAAGAAATGATGAAGCAGAAGCCATATTTGAAGAGAGAAAGGCTAAGAATTTCTTTGAACAGATAAAAGATACCAAGGACAGATTCAAAAAGCACTATGAGCCTTAAGCAGGACACATACAAAGAACCACATCTATGCTTATCAGAGTAAATCTACCACTCTACCCCCTACAAAAGAGAGAAAGAGAGAAAATCTTAAAGCAGCTGAGGAATAAAGATTACTTTCAAAAGAGTAACAATAAGATTGACAGTTGACATCTCAGTAGAAACAGTGAAAACCAAAAATTATTGGGATTATTTAAAGTGCTGAGAAAAAAAAATAGTTACCATTTTAGAATTCTGTCCCCAACAGTAATATTCTTCAAAACTAAAGATGAAATTCCTTTGGCTGCAACAATACCATATATGATGTAATGTGAACCAGGAAAGTATCTTGTCTGGAACAAGTTGTACATTTAGTTGTACCGAATACAGGATGGTAGTATTTTGCCCATTGTTGGATTTGTGTATGTGCCTATGTTTTCAAATATTTTGTTGTTTACCTTTGTGATGCACCAGATTTTCATGTTTTCATATTTATCAATTAATATTGATTAAGAATGAAGCATCTTAAAGATATTAAAGATGATGGCATGGACTGTATTTTATTCACTTTTGTATTTCTGCTGATTAACATGGTTCCTGACACTTCTGGACATCTGCTTGTTGAAATCAAAGTAGCTTATCAAGATAGATAAAATGTTTAAAATTTAAGAATTGTTTCCCCCCCCCCCCCTTTTCTAATACAGGTTCAAGCTGAAGTCCCTGGATCTCCCATATTTGTGATGAGACTAGCCAAACAATCTCGTCATCTGGAGGTGCAGATCTTAGCGGACCAATATGGCAATGCCATCTCTTTGTTTGGTCGTGATTGCTCTGTACAACGCAGGCATCAGAAGATTATTGAAGAGGCACCAGCTACTATTGCTACTCCAGCAGTATTTGAACACATGGAACAGGTACATATATTAAAAGGCTTACTTTATGTTTTCTTACACAGAACATTTTTCATTCAGTTCATGTACCAATCTGAGAATAATGGGATTTTAAACAACTATTCTGAATAATTAATAAAATTATATCCTTTTCTTAGAGAAAAAAATTTTACTGTTTTCTCACTAAGAGAATTGTCAGGGAACATATCAAGCTCTAAAAGTAGTTAACGCGTTCTTAAAAAAAATCAGTGTACCATTTTGGGAAAGAGGGATAAAGAAGAGAAATGTTTTGAAATTTTTAGTCTTATGATTGATTTTTTTTTTAAGAAGCTCATAATCAGGTAGTTTCATTTGCTGGGTTGATTATCATCAAGTTTTCAGCTGAATTTAATCAACTCTATTATCTTTTTTGGAAAGTCCTCTATCTTCAGAGTTCACACATTTCTATCTTTTTGTATAGAAAACAGTTTCTCAGAGTCATGAAGGATGCCTTTGGAATAACTATAGTTTAGAGACCTGAACATAGTCTTTTCTGGAGTCCTGACCCAGTCTCTGTATCAAAATATATTCTTCAAAATATATTTTTTTTGTGTTAGAAGTCTATTTCCTATGTTGTGTATATATTAGGATGAACTCTTGAACTGCTGTAATAAAGATGCCTTCAAAATGCAGTGGCTCGGCCGGGCATGGTGGCTCTTGCCTGTAATCCTAGCACTTTGGGAGGCTAAGGCGGACAGATCACTTGAGCCCTGGAATTTGAGACCAGCCTGGGCAATATGGTGAAACTGCATCTCTACTAAAAATACAAAAATTAGCTGAGTGTCATGGCACACATCTGTACTGTCAGCTGCTTGGGAGGCTGAGGTGGGAGGATCACTTAACCCTGGGAGGTCAAAGCTACAGTGAGCCTTGATCGTGCCACTGCACTCCAACCTGGGTGACAGAGCAAGACCCTATCTCAAAACAAACAAACAAATAAATAAATAAATAAATAAGCAAAATACAGTGGCTTAAACAAGGTATAAGTTTCTATTTCTCTTTCATCATAGTTCAGAGATGAGCTGGTACCAGAAATAGGTTTATTGCTCACCTGTTGCCTGTTTTTATAAATAAAATTTTATTGGAACACAATGATGCTTATTTATTTATGTGTTATTTATGGCTGCTTTATCACTACAATGGTAGCATTGAATAGTTGTGACAGAGGCTATATGACCCACAAAATTGAAAATAATTACTATCTGGCTCTTTACCAAAAAAGTTTGCCAAACTTTGCTCTCGGACATTGTTATCTTCATGATTAAGCTAACTCACACAAGATTATGTGGAGGGCAAGCATATGGAAGCATGATCTTGAAGTCACATATATCACTTCTGCTCACATTCCACTGGACAAAATTCAGTTACACAATTATACCTAGCACAAAGGTTGTTAGGAATTGTGGTCACTAACTGAGTGACCATGTGCTCAGCAAAAATTTCAATTTTATTCCTAAAATGATGAAGTGGAGAAAAGTCACTGGAGGGCATTTCATAATCTGCCTCAGTCTGTTCCTCTGGCTACCCATTATCCTTTTATCCTTTTCCTACTCTCAGAGCACACATTGCCTTTGTCCAAGGAAGACAGCCTGAAGTCCCATCCAGTTACTAGTAACTGGAGTTACTCCAGTTATTACTGGAGGTGATTCTGGATCTCTGTGTGATGTATATTCCTCTCCATTAGATATGTATTGTGGCTTTTCATGGGCCAGTGACTCAAAATATAAGTTATTTACCCACTGTCATTCCCCCCCTGCCCTTACCATACACCCAATATACAATAATGGAATAGGAACAAGATAATTCTCATTTGGAAAAATGAAAAGTACATAGCAATCATTGGTCCATAGCAGTTATCAAATCCTCCTTTTTAGGTAGGAATTGCAATGATTCCCTTCTATATAGGAGAATACTACCTCAGGCCTTCTGGCTGTTCCTGGTTCCGCTACTGCACACTCCAAAGAAGTGCGATAAGGGAGTAAATCCCTTGTTCATTGTCCTTCAAGGCACCTACCATTGTTTTCTGGGAAGTTCTTCCTCATTCAGTTTTCTCTGTGAGTTGGGCTTTGGAGACTATGCCTTCTTTGGGAGAACTTTCACAACCCACTTCCTGCTGGTGCAGGATTGAGGGCACAAATATCCCAATCATCAACCGCAGGCTTTTGAAAGCCAGGTTTGTGGTTTGTTTGGAAATACAATTCCTTCAAATACTTACTAAGCTTCTGGGCTATTTGCTTGCAATCAGCTTTGGGTTGGATTAATCATACTCAAAGATTTCTTCTAGATATAGAAACTTTTCTTCTATTATTTACTGGCTTCTGTGCTTAGCCTATCTCTCTTACCTCGATTTAATATTGGCTATCTTGGGGCCAGCTGAAACTAAAGCAGCATGTTTAATCTGATCTTTGACACTGAGTTGCTTCAGGGTGATAATCTCATTTTCTCTTTGGGGGAGTACAAAAGAAGTTGGCTTTTTCTTCACTCTGACCCTTTCAGATCATCTTTTTTAAGGTTTAGTTGGTGTGTGGTCAGTATTCCAAGTTATTGTAGGAAACAGTTTACCAAATGTTGTGTTATCCCAACAAGGAGGTTATCGCCTTTCCAGCCTGCAGTATCTGTTTCTCTGCTACCCACTACCCTTTTGCTAAGCTAGCATCTCATATTTTAATATTTTTAAACAGCAGCATTCTACCTGCACTTAATAATTCCTGTATCGATTAGGATACAGGTTAAATTACTGTAACAAAAAGGTCCAGAAAACACAGTGGACCCCCCAAAAAATAGAAGTTTATTTTTCTCTCCCATCCTAGTCTGGGGTGAGCTTTTCAGGGCTGGTGGAAGTTTTTTATTCCATGAGGCCATCTTGGGATACAGGTTCGTTCTTTCTTTTCTTTTTCTTTCTTTTCTTTTCCTTTCTTTTCTCTCTTGCTGTTGTTAGTGTGTTCTCATTTGCATGATTGAAGCTGGCTTATACTATCATGACCACATTCCAGTGAATAAGAAGGAAAAAGCTAGGAATAGAGAATGAGACTTTTCAAAATATGACTTAGGGCCGGGTGCCGTGGCTCACGCCTATAATCCCAGCACTTTAGGAGGCTGAGGTGGGTGGATCACCTGAGGTCAGGAGTTTGAGACCAGTCTGGCCAACATGACGAAAACCCATCTCTACTAAAGATACAAAAATTAGCCTGACACAGTGGCATGAGCCTGTGATCCCAGCTACTCAGGAGGCTGAGGTAGGAGAATCACTGGAACCCGAGAGGGGGAGGTTGCAGTGAGCCCGAGATTGCGCCACTGTGCTCCAGCCCGGGTGACAAAGCAAGACTCCATCTCAAAAAAAAAAAAAAAGAAAAAAAAATATATATGACTTATGAGTTACGCATATCACTTACCAGTGCTGATGTCTTGTTTGTCAGAGCTTAGCCACTAACCAGGCCAGGCATGGTGGCTCACGCCTGTAATCCCAGTACTTTGGGAGGCCAAGGCGAGTAGATCACCTGAGATCAGGAGTTTGAGACCAGGCTGGCCAACATGGTGAAATTCCATCTCTACTAAAAATACAAAAATTAGCCAGGCATGGTGGCGCATGCCTGTAATCTCAGGTACTTGGGGGGCTGAGGCAGGATAATCACTTGAACCCAGGAGGCAGAGTTTGTAATGAGCCACGAGATTGTGCCACTGCACTCCAGGCTGGGAGACAGAGTGAGACTCTGTCTCAAAAAAAAAAAAAAAAAAAAAAAAAAGAAATCTAGTCTCTAGCTAGTTAGTTATGTTTCTAGGAAGAAGAGGAGCATATTGGAAATACTGGAAACTGGACAAGAGTCTGTCCCTGTGTTTTTTTGTCTGCATGCATTTATGTCTGATGGGGTGAGGTTGCTTTTGATGCAAAGTGAAAAATACGCTTTTCTCCCGATTTTTCATTGAGTTTTTCATCCATGCCCAGGGATATGATAATCTGAAAGGGTGAAATGTGCTCTCATGTGGCTAAAAGCCTTTGATGGCTCTTTTTTTGAGACAGAGTCTTGCTCTGTCGCCCAGGCTGGAGTGCAGTGGCTGGATCTCAGCTCACTGCAAGCTCTGCCTCCTGGGTTTACGCCATTCTCCTGCCTCAGCCTCCCGAGTAGCTGGGACTACAGGCGCCCGCCACCTCGCCCGGCTAGTTTTCTGTGTTTTTTATTAGAGACGGGGTTTCATCGGGTTAGCCAGGATGGTCTCGATCTCCTGACCTCGTGATCCGCCTGTCTTGAGCCACTTTGATGACTCTTATACACACTGAACAGTTGAGTCATTGAGAGGCTGTAGTGGTCCAGCAGTTGGATAAGGTGAGATACTTATGTTTGCTTATCTCTCTTCTTTGAGTGTGCGGTGAAACTTGCCAAAATGGTGGGTTATGTGAGTGCTGGGACTGTGGAATACCTGTACAGCCAGGACGGCAGCTTCTACTTTCTGGAATTGAATCCTCGGCTACAGGTAGAGCACCCTTGTACAGAGATGGTGGCTGATGTCAATCTCCCTGCAGCTCAGCTCCAGGTGAGTCTCCCTGATCTGGGTTGTGGAGCCTAGAGAAGTCAGAGAGGCCTGAAAAACGGGTTTAACCAGTGTGTGATGAGAGAAAAAGCACCTCCTATCTGAGTCACACCTAATGTTCATTTCTCTTTCACGCTGTATGGGTTATGCATGTGTGGGTTGGTTTTCCTGATGTAGTACAGGCATAGGAATATTATTTTTTTTTTTCTAGTCAGACACATCTGATATAATGTGTCATGTTTTAGAAATAAATGTTAATAATGTATGCTTTATTCAATTATTTAACTATAGTAAACTTCACAACTTTGTATTATAATTATTCCCTACTCATTTTTTTTTTTTTACTAGTGTTCTTTATTGAAATAATTCTGCATCAGAGATTGGTGGTTGAAGTTTTTCCTGACAAGAGTGTGGTAGCACACATATATTTTTATAATTTGTAAAGTGCTTGCTGTCAATATTATTGTCTTCTCTCAGCCCAGGAAACAAATATTATGGAAAGAAGTAATAGTTAATGATAAGGTTTGATATTATTTTTATCTAACATTATTTGCCCACACTGAGAACACCTTCTGGGTTCCTATTAAAGACTAAAGATTTACTTACTTCCGCCAGTGGTTTGCAGGGATGGAAGAGATAATTATGACACAATTAAGACTTTCTAGCTGTCTGTTTTTGGATAGCTATTAACATTTACTCCTCCCTTAGATATTTTCATTCTCATTATGTGATGGAGAAATGACAACATGAGAACTCGTGTCTGTTGCATTAGGAATGTGGGGACTTCTTTAGAAGTGGAGAATATTCTAACTACTTATCTGTAGTGATATATTGTATTTCAAGCAACTTAGAGTTGATGATTGTAGAATACAGATTATAAAAATAGAATGTTTTAGGGAGTGGCTCCAAAAATAAAAACATTTTAGGTTATCTGATAGCCTCTACACTTTAAGGGAAGTAACTGAAAAATTAAAGATGTGTGTTTTATTACCTTTCAGATTGCCATGGGGATTCCTCTATATAGAATCAAGGATATCCGTATGATGTACGGGGTATCTCCCTGGGGTGATTCTCCCATTGATTTTGAAGATTCTGCACATGTTCCTTGCCCAAGGGGCCATGTTATTGCTGCTCGGATCACTAGTGAAAATCCAGATGAGGTAACCCGTCACTTAAAAGGTTTATACCTCCTTTTAATGAACTTTAATGTTAAGATAGTATCTGAGCGTATACTTCTGAAATATCTTGGGACTTCCTCTGGAGAGAGAAATATAGAGGTTTCTCAGAGCACATAAGTAAATGTCATTGCTTCATTGGTTACTTAATCCCACTTAAGTCACTATAGAGTCTTCAGTGGGCCTGTAGCATTGGGTCTTCGCCTTTATCATTTTTGTGTGTCTTCTCTGCTTCTGTGTGTGATTAGCACAGAACTTAAACAAGAATATATAAATCTTCTCTTCCTTTGAAACATAATATGGTCTCTCATTCTTTATTCTCTAACAGGGTTTTAAGCCCAGTTCAGGAACAGTTCAGGAACTAAATTTCCGCAGCAATAAGAATGTTTGGGGATACTTCAGTGTTGCTGCTGCAGGGGGACTTCATGAATTTGCTGATTCTCAGTTTGGTCACTGCTTTTCTTGGGGAGAAAACAGAGAGGAGGCAATTTCGTGAGTATAATAGCATTTGATTGCATTTTACAAAATAAATTTGTGCTAATCTTAAGTGAAGGTATGAGCATGGGAATAGGAATCATCTGCTATCAAAGTAATAATCTTAACAACCTTTTTGAAGAAATCTTGAATATTTCTAATTGTACTGACATTCATATTGTATTAAATTATGGAGTGCTTGGCAGATGTTTTTCTGTTTGTTGTTCTGAGCCTTTTGAAGTATTTTTCCTTTCAAATATTTTTGATAAATGTATAAAATTGATTGCTTTAAAGGTATCTTATTTTTCCACAGAAAGAGTATTGTTATTGAGGGGAGGTAGATTCTTGGCCAAGAACTAGGTATCAAATAAATCATAGACTTTTATTTTATTTTTTTCTTGTGAGAAGACTTAAAATCTATTAGCAGTTTTCAAGTACACAATCTATTGTTATGAGCCATAGTCACCATGATGTACGCTTATAGTTATTTAAAATAATAAAATTATACTGCTAATATTATGAAAAGGACATAAAGAAATTGTCTACATTGCTTATATAAGAGACCTTAGTGTGCTGTAAAGTATATAACAGCTTAGGCAAATATAACTGCTATATCATAAATGTTAGATAATATTCTATTAATCATAAACAATGAATATTAAATTAACAGCACTTTTGCTTGCCTAAAACATAGGGCTGAAGGAGGTGATTTTAACAGCTTAGATCTTTTGGAATATCTATCCAAAACTGAAATTTGAAGTAGTTCTTTTCTGTTTTTTTAATGGTTTATTGCCTTGCATCAAACATTTAATACCATTCCCTTTACCTTTGAACTGTACACGGAGTAGGTAATTAATAAGTGTTTATTAGTATTAGTAAGTAGCATTTGTTTATTAGTAATTTATTAATCCTAATAAATGGTTATTTGTATTAATCAACACTTATTGATTAGTTTTATATTTTTATCAATTTCATGAATTAATTAATTTAAAGAGGCAGGGTCTTGCTCTGTCACCCAGGCTGGAATGCAGTGGTGCCATCACAGCTCACTGAAACCTCAACCTCCTGGGTTCAAGCAATCCTTTTGCCTCAGCCTCCTGAGTAGCTGGGACTGCAGGTGTGCACCACCATGTCCAGCAAATTTTAAATTTTTTGTAGAGATGGGGTCTCCCTTTGTTGCCCAGGCTAGTCTCAAACTCTTGGGCTCTAATGATCCTACCACCTTGGCCCCACAAAGTGCTGGTATTATAGGCATGAGCCACTGTACCAAGCCTTGATTAATTAGTTTGTAATATTGTTTTTAGAAGTAGGGAAATCTCATTATTTCTCTATTTTGTCCTTTACATTTCTTCTCATTCTTCAAAACTATAAGTGGAATTTTTCAAAATTAAAACACTGCTACCAGAAAAAAACATTGGTATGAAGTTGCCTTTTAAGCATATTCACTGCCATATTATGCTCTGCAAAGTGAAAAAGGTTTACTAGAGCTTGCAAATTGTTGGCGTTCTGGTGAGTTTCAACGTACAGATGTGTTTTGATCAGCTCACAGGGTGTTAATGTTTTTTAATTTGACAATATTAAAAAATCAGGAGATTGAAATCAAAATATGGATTTCTGCTAGCTCTTAAAAGTAGGACTATAATGACAACATTAGTTTTACATTCTCGTTGTTAAAAGTTAGCTAGGCTCTTTCCCTAAGTGGCCTGAGGTAATCTGTGAAAATGGTTCGCTATTCACTTGACCCGGAGAACCCCACGAAGTCATGCAAATCAGGAGGTTCCAATCTTCGTGTTCACTTTAAGAACACTCGTGAAACTACCCAGGCCATCAAGGGTATGCATATTCGAAAAGTCACGAAGTATCTGAAAGATGTCACTTTACAGAAACAGTGTGTACCATTCCGACGTTACAATGGTTGGGTTGGCAGGTGTGCCCAGGCCAAGCAGTGGGGCTGGACACAAGGTCAGTGACCCAAAAAGGGTGCTGAGGCCGGGCGTGGTGGCTCACGCCTGTAATCCCAGCACTTTGGGAGGCCGAGATGGGCGGATCACGAGGTCAGGAGATCGAGACCATCCTGGCTAACACGGTGAAACCCCGTCTCTACTAAAAATACAAAAAACTAGCCGGGCGAGGTGGCAGGCGCCTGTAGTCCCAGCTACTCGGGAGGCTGAGGCAGGAGAATGGCGTAAACTCAGGCGGCGGAGCTTGCAGTGAGCTGAGATCCGGCCACTGCACTCCAGCTTGGGCGACAGAGCGAGACTCCGTCTCAAAAAAAAAAAAAAAAAAAATTAGCCAGGCGCAGTGGTGGGCGCCTGTAGTCCCAGCTATATGGGAGGCTGAGGCAGGAGAATGATGTGAACCTGGGAGGCGGAGCTTACAGTGAGCCAAGATCGCGCCACTGCACTGCAGCCTGGGCAACAGAGCGAGACTCCGTCTCAAAAAAAAAAAAAAAGAGTGCTGAATTGTTGCTGCACATGCTTAAAAACGCAGAGAGTAATGCTGAACTTAAGGGTTTAGATGTAGATTCTCTGGTCATCGAGCATATCCAAGTGAACAAAGCACCTAAGATGCGCCAACAGATCTACAGAGCTCATGGTCGGATTAACCCATGAATGAGCTCTCCCTGCCACTTTGAGATGATCCTTACTGAAAAGGAATAGATTGTTCCTAAACCAGAAGAAGAGGTTGCCCAGAAGAAAAAGATATCCCAGAAGAAACTGAAGAAACAAAAACTTATGGCACGGGAGTAAATTCAGCATTAAAATAAATGTAATTAAAAGGGGGAAAAAAAAAGTTACCTAGTTTTTCCTGGGCACAGTGGCTCACACTTGTAATCCCAGCATTTTGGGAGCCTGAGGCGGGCAGATCACGTAAGGTCAGGAGTTTGAGACCAACCTGGCCAACATGGTGAAACCCTGTCTCTACTAAAAATACAAAAATTAGCCAGGTGTGGTGGCGAGTGCCTGTAATCTCAGCTACTCAGGAAGCTGAGGCAGGAGAATCACTTGAACCCAGGCAGCTGAGGTTGCAGTGAGCCAAGATCGCGCCATTGCACTCCAGCCTGGGCAACAAGAGCAAAACTCCGTCTCAAACAACAACAACAAACAGCTAGTTTTGTGTGGCTGCTTCTTTTAGATGGTACATAAACTTTGTAGTTAACACAACTCCTATTCAGTCTGCCTCACTCATTTATGTTCCCAGACTGGCCTCTGTTGGCATTTAGGTTTAAGTTCTGATTTGGCAGACCACTGTGTATTTTTTTCAGGGAATGTCATATGACCCAATCCAGAAGACTTGTTCCTTATTTTCGACCAGCTCTGTACATTTGTCTACAGTACAAAACTAACTAGCTTAATTTTTAGCATGTCAAAAATACGTTGTCTACAATAAGTCTCCTTCTTGACACTATGCCAAAAGTTCATTCTTCAGCTTAGAGCTTTCTTTGTTTCTTATTTCTTCATTACATTAGGTGTATATCTTCAGCTTGGGGTTTGGACTCTTGTTTGCCAGAATGCCCCAACTCATATATTCCAGTATAGTCCAGTATAATTTCCCTTGGGTCATAATCTAAATACCATGAGAACAGGACTGTGTCTTGTTACTGCTATATCCCCTGAACATAGTAAGCATTCAGTAAATGTTGGTTGAATGGATTAGCCACTCGTTCCCATCCTTATACCTCTGCTTCAATCATACCATTCCCTGAACTCAACCTGTATTTTCGTGGTTTTTTTTTTTTTTTTTTTGAGACGGAGTCTTGCTCTGTTGCCCAGGCTGGAGTGCAGTGGCACAATCTCAGCTCACTGCAACCTCCGCCTCCTGGGTTCAAGTGATTCTCCTGCCTCAGCCTCCTGAGTAACTGGGATTACAGGCACATGCCACCATGCCCGGCTAATTTTGTCAACCTGTATTTTCTTCTCTCTGCTTTTTTGTTTTTGCTATTTCCTCTGTTCATTCATTTATACTTTTTTTTTTTTTTTTCTTCTGACATGGAGTGCCCACCACCACACTCAGCTAGTTTTTGTATTCGTAGTAGAGACAGGTTTCACCATGTTGGCCAGGCGGGTCTCGAACTCCTGACCTCAAGTGATCTGCCTGCATCGGGCTCCCAAAGTGCTGGGATTACAGATGTGAGCCACTGTGCCAGGCCCATTCATTCATTCTATTAAACAAATATTTACTGAGTATCTACTATCTACAGGTTCTGGCAATACAGTGAGGTCCAAAATAGAATCTCTGTCCTCATGAAACTTTACAATCCAGAGGGTGTAAGACAATTGGCAGTTAAAATACAATGTAGTAAGGATGGTGATAGTCAGATTATTTAAGGGCATCATAGGATCATACAGATGAGTCAACTAACTCAGTCTGGAGGGGGTCTGGGAAGGTTTCCCAGAAGACAGTGACATCTAGATTGATAATTGAAGTTTGTAGAAGTAAGTCAAGTCAAAGGAGGACAGAGGTGGGCAACAGAATAATATTTTAGGCTGATGGAATGCCTGGACCACCTGGAAGATGATTCCTGTCACAGTTATAATTGTCAGCTATACTTTTAGCCTATGTCAGATTTCACATTTTTCATGAAACTGTAGGGAGGTGAATTTCTCCCTTCTTACAACCTCTCCAGAACTTTGCTTAAGTATTGTCACTGGCATTGATGATATTCCACCATGTGTTTTGAAAGTGATTATTGTATTTATATTCTTTCTTCCTTACAGTCATAATATGTGTCTTATTAGTATAAACTACATAATTAGTATTTGTTTAAGTAAATACCTGTCCCGTGCAGGATAGACACTGGACATAAATATACAGAAAAGCCCCATAGTATTTGAAATTCTACTAAAATTGAATCACTTTGCACTTAACTGGGAAGTAATAAAAGTAATGAGCAAATCATTGCATAGATATCCAAAATGCAGTTTAAAAAAACACTCCCACTTTCCTGATATATGACTGCACCCAGAGAGTTGCTTCACTGTGTGGAAATCTTTAAATTAAGCCCTTGGGAAAATTCATTGAACTGTATACTTAAAATAAGTATATTTTACTGTATGTAAATTATACATAAATAAGGTTTAAGGATAGGGAGAATTAATGCCCTAATTCTTGTTAGCCAACAATGAATTAATGGAATAAGGGAAACTTAACTAAGTAAAAACTGAGGGTGGTTTGCATATAATTTGTTGTAATTTGTTCTGTACTCATTATAATGAAATGTATCTGATTAGCTGATGCTCTTATGGTAATATCAGTTAGAATTCAAACGTTTACTGACTTTTTGCGAATTTTTCTCTGTGGAATGCACATGAATGAGCACACTTAACATGTGTACCCTTATTTGTTTTTGGAACTGTCTCTCTCCCTTCCCTCTCAGGATTCCGAAGGAATGAAACAGTTCTTTTCTTTTTGGTGGGGGGACGAAGTCTCGCTCAGTTGCCCAGGCTGGAGTGCAGTGGTGCAATCTCGGCTCACTGCAAGCTCCATCTCCCGGGTTCAAGCCATTCTCCTGCCTCAGCCTCCCGAGTAGCTGGGACGACAGACGCCTGCCACCACGCTTGGCTAATTTTTTGTGTTTTTAGTAGAGATGGGGTTTCACCATGTTAGCCAGGATGGTTTCAATCTCCCGACCTGTCTTGGCCTCCCAAATCCGCCTGTGTTGGCCTCCTAAAGTGTTAGGATTATAGGCGTGAGCCACCGCGCCTGGCCAAACAGTTCTTTAAAATGATTGAAAAACATTAAAGTGTTTGTTGCTGAAACAGATTGGCTTCTGTTCTTCTCCCAGAAACATGGTGGTGGCTTTGAAGGAGCTGTCTATTCGGGGTGACTTTCGAACTACAGTTGAATACCTGATCAAATTGTTAGAGACTGAAAGCTTTCAGATGAACAGAATTGATACTGGCTGGCTGGACAGACTGATAGCAGAAAAAGTACAGGTGTGTATTTCTCTACTTGCACAAACAGCTGCTGGGATTGGGTTTTTATAAACTTGGGTGCTCAATCCCTGTCACTAAATGAAATTTATTTGATTCTAATGTAAATGGTTCTTGATCTACCTGGAAAAATCTAGGAGTCAGTGTAATTTTAGCACTCTGATGATTCCTGTGCTAGTGTAACACAGTCATTTTATGTTCTAGCATTGCTTCCTGACGTATATTTGAAGAGAGGCATGCAGAGATTGAATTTCTTTGTTTTTCTTCATTTAATGTTAAATCTGGTCCATAGTTGCCAACTTCTGTATCTACCAGATGCTGAAGAGAGAGGCCTCATTTAAATCAAGAGTTATCAGTTATTCCTTAATTCCTGGGGCTATGCTAAATTATCCAAGATTTTGTATAAAATCGTTAGATTCATATAATTTGTCTGGAGGTCCAAAGTTTGGCTATAAACTGTTTTTCTTTGAGATTATCAGTAGCCAAATCGTTGTGTCTTTAAATTTATTTCTGTCAGAAGCCTATTTTTGAGCTACTCATTGATTGGCTCAGTGGAAGTCTTAGGGAGAGAAGAAGAAATTTTTCATTTCTCTTCAAATGGTCCCTCTAATCAAATTCTAAACGTGAATGTGTTCATTTTTATCTAAAAAATCAATTGGGCAGTGAGAATGGAGATTTTCATTGCTAGCTGTTTCATCACAACAAATGTGAACCTGATTTCATTTGAGAGTCTGTGGTGCCAAGTGACCATGCATTTGATCTGCCCTCTTTTTCCTCCTTTCAGGCTGAGCGACCTGACACCATGTTGGGGGTTGTATGTGGGGCCCTCCACGTGGCAGACGTGAGCCTGCGGAATAGCGTCTCTAACTTCCTTCACTCCTTAGAAAGGTAGGCTTTGTTTCTTGTAGGCTACACAAACTAACCAATGGTCCTGAGTACAGGGACTGAAGCTCAAAGACCCATTTCTTCTTCTGTCTGTTCCTGGCAGCTTATGAGTGTTACTTGTTATTCATGGACCATGGTGGCAAGAAAGAGAGGGGATGTTGACGTTTATGGCAAATTATTTGGGGAGTCTAACTGCAGATTCTAGACATTAACTTATACCACAGTTAGAACAGGTTGCTTCTTTAAAAACTGGAATCCATCTGCATTAGATATTCTGTCCTGTATAAGTATCAAATCTCTCCAAACCCTGGTGATAAAAATCTGGTATTTCTGCCCAGCACTGAACCATAAATATTTCGTGTATTACCTGTACCACCTTTCAGAAGTAAATAATTAAGGCTGATATTCAGGATGACCTCATGAGTCTTTCAAGTAGGGAGTGAGACATCTATGGGGCTAAACTAATTTCTAATGCTGATTCAGGAGACTAAGCTCTGCCTTTGAGTCCCCAGAGGAATGCTCCAAGTGGCTAATCATTTTAAAGCACTTTAATCACAGGCACTTTTATTTCCTTCTGTGTTGTTAGACTTATATCAATTCCCTTTTGAGGTATCTGAAAGAAAGAAAAGAAACAAAATTTAAAAATTGAACTGAGATTTCAAGCCCTATGATAAGTATCTTTCACTTTGTTACTCTCATGTAGTAAAACCTTCAGCAGCTTGGCATTTCTCTTCTGTATCAAATCTAAATCCCTTGGTGTGACTTTCAACTCCCTGTATTCATTGGCCCCTTTTTACCAGTCCAGTCTTATTTATTTCTGTTCTGCAACATATAATTTCTAACCTAGTTAAATAGTTTTCTTATTCGTGTGCAATTATGTCAAATGCATTTTCCTCTACAAGCCCTCCCCCTTTTTAAATGCTTTTGTTTTTAACTTATTTTATTTTTATTTATTTATTTATTTATTTATTTATTTATTTATTTTTTGAGACAGAGTCTTGCTCTGTCCCCCAGGCTGGAGTGCAGTGGCGTGATCTCGGCTCACTGCAAGCTCTGCCTCCCAGGTTCACGCCATTCTCCTGCCTCAGCCTCTCGAGTAGCTGGGCCTACAGGCACCCGCCACCACGCCCTGCTAATTTTTTTTGTATTTTTAGTAGAGACGGGGTTTCACCGTGTTAGCCAGGATGGTCTCGATCTCCTGACCTTGTGATCCGCCCGCCTTAGCCTCCCAAAGTGCTGGGATTACAGGTGTGAGCCACTGTACCCAGCCTTTAACTTATTTTAAAAACTTGTGTTTTGAAATAATTTTAGGTTTTTAAGAGTTACATAAATAATACAAATAATTTCTATATATTCTTTGCTCAGATTCACCAATTAACTCACAACTTACCACACTTGCTTTATCACTCTTTCTCTACTATTAGCAAAAGTTTTTCTTGACAGTGTTTCTCTCCTTGGTAATTTTCTCCCTCTCCCTTCCACCCACGCTACTGCCCCCCTTACCTACCTTTTTTTTCCTTTGAGACAGAATCTCACTCTGTCGCCAGGCTGGAGTGCAGTGGTGCAATCTCGGCTCACTGCAACCTCTGCCTCCCGGGTTCAAGCAATTCTCCTGCCTCAGCCTCCTGAGTAGCTGGGACTACAGGCACGCACCACCATGCCCAGCTAATTTTTGTATTTTTAGTAGAGAAGGGGTTTCGCCATATTGGCCAGGATGGTCTTGAACTCTTGACATCATGATCCGACCCTGGTCTCCCAAAGTGTTGGGATTACAGGCGTGAGCCACTGCTCCTGGCTTTTTTTTTTTTTTTTAAGACAAAGTCTTGCTCTATCGCCCAGGCTAGGGTGCAGTGGCACGATCTCGGCTCACCACAACCTCTGCCTCCCAGGTTCAAGCGATTCTCCTGGCTCAGCCTCCCAAGTAGCTGAGGTTATAGGCATGCACCATCATGCCTGGCTAAGTTTTGTATTTTTTAGTACAGATTTGGTTTCACCATATTGGCAAGGCTGATCTTGTACTCCTGACCTCAGGTGATCCATCTACCTCGGCCTCCCAAATGCTGGTATTATGGACGTCAGCTACCGTGCCCAGCCTTTTTTTTTTGTTTTCTTAAGACGGAGTCTCGCTCTGTTGCCCAGGCTGGAGTGCAGTGGTGCGATCTCTGCTCACTGCAAGCTCTGCCTCCCGGGTTCATGCCATTTTCCTGCCTCAGCCTCCTGAGAGCTGGGACTACAGGCACCCACCACCATGCCCAGCTAATTTTTTTGTATTTTTGGTAGAGACGGGGTTTCACCGTGTTAGCCAGGATGGTCTGGATCTCCTGACCTCGTGATCTGCCCGCCTCGGCCTCCCATTGTGCTGGAATTACAGGCGTGAGCCACCGCACCCGGCCTCCTGGTCTTTTTTAAGACTCTTAAATAAAGTTTCAGTTGCTAGGAGTAGATATGCTTATACTAAGTTTTTATAATTTTTTCACGTTTAATCTTTATCTTTTTTTTTTTTTTTTTTTTGAGGTGGAGCCTTGCTCTGTCACCAGGCCAGAGTGCAGTGGCGTGATCTCTGCTCACTGTAACCTCCGCCTCCCGGGTTCAAGCGATTCTCTTGTCTCAGCCACCCCGGTAGCTGGGACTACAGGTGCACTCCACCATGCCCAGCTCATTTTTGTATTTTTAGTAGAGTCGGAGTTTCAACATATTGGCCAGGATGGTCTCCATCTCTTGGCCTCGTGATCAGCCCGCCTTGGCCTCCCAAAGTGCTGGAATTATAGGCGTGAGCCACTGTGTCCAGCGTTAATCTTTATCTTTAAGAACAGTTAACACATTCCTGTGGTTCAAAATTCAAAAGGCACAAAAAAGATAAGCAGTGAAAAGTCTTTCTCTGACCTCTGTTCCTTGGCCACCCAGTTTCCATCCCCTATAGTAAATTCGTATTACCAATTGCTTTTCTAACCTTCCAAAGATATCCTAAACTTACATAAATATATACATGTGTATTAGTCTGTTCTCACACTAATAAAGACATACCCAAGACTGGCTAATTTATAAAGGAAAGAGGTTTGAGTCACAGTTCAGATGGCTAGGGAGACCTCACAATCATGGCGAAAGGCAAAGGAAGAGCAAAGTCATGTCTTTTGTGGTGGCAGCCAAGAGAGAAAATGAGAGCCAAGTGAAAGGGGTTTCCCTTTATAAAATTGTCAGATCTCATGAGACTTATTCACTCCCACGAGAACAGTATGGGGAAACTGCCCCCATGATTTAAGTATCTCCCACCGGGTCCCTCGCATAACACATGAGAATTATGGGAGCTACAGTTCAAGATGAGATTTGAATGGGAACACAGCCAAACCATATCAACATGTGGTACTTGTTTCTTCCCACCTCCTGGTTTTTAAAAACTCATATGGTAGCATACTGTGAAACTGTTCTTTACCTTGCTTTTTTAACTCAACAGTATATTTTTTTAAAGTGTTTTTTAGTTCACATCTTCTTAATATCTGTATGTTTTGTTCCACATGCGAAGACATGCGCAGCATCACTAATCATTAAGTAAATAAAGTCAAAACCATGATGAGATATCACCTCACACCCATTAGGATGCCCACTGTCAAAAAACAGAAAACAGCAAGTATTGGCAAGTACATAGAGAAATTGGAACACTTGTGCACTCTTGATGGGAATGTAAAATGATGCAGCCGCTATTGAAAAATGGTATTGCAATTACTGAAAAAATTAAAAATAGAATTACCATATGATCTGGTAATACCACTTCTGGGTATTCTGAAAGAATTGAAAGCAGGGTCTGAAAGATACTTGCACAGCCACATTCATAGGAGGATTATTTACAGTAACTAAAAGATGGAAACAACTCAGATGTTGGTTGATGGATGACTGGATAAACAAAATGTGGGATATACATACAATAGAATATTATTCAGCCTTAAAGAGGAAGGAAATTCTGACACATGCTGAAACATAGGTGGATCTTAAGGACATTAGGGTAAGTGAATTAAGCCTGCCACAAAAAGACAAATACTATATGGTTTTACTTATATGCGGTATCAAGAGTAGTCAGACTCATAGAACCAGAAAGTAGAATGATGGTTACCAGGGACTAGGGGGAGGGGGAAATTGGGAGTTGTTAATGGGTGTAGAGTTTCATTTTTGCCAGATGAAAAAGTCCTGCAGATTGGTTGCAGAACAGTGTTAATATCCCCAACACTATAGAAATGTGCATTTTGTAATGGTTAAGATGGCCAATTTAATGTAATGTGTATTTTACCCTAATTTTAAAAAAATCCATTATAAGATTCTTTCATAATTGATGTGATCAATTCCTTACAAATGATTATTGAGGTATTTAGGTTGTTTCTAGTTTTTTGTTGTCCTAGGAAATGCTATAATCAATAATCTTTTAGATTCTCTTATTAACTGTTGGAACTTTATAGTAAGTGTCTCTCTTGCTGCTGTTCTTTCAGGGGTCAAGTCCTTCCTGCTCATACACTGCTGAATACAGTAGATGTTGAACTTATCTATGAGGGAGTCAAGTATGTACTTAAGGTATGCAGAACCCCATTGAAGTTTGCCTCTTACTTTTTAAGCTATCTTTCTTTAGGCTGAGAGGCAAGAGAAAAAATTTGATGTAATGCAGGAATGGGGGTGTTAGTGAAATTACAGTCATTATTTGTGTCAGTGTCCTGAAGCAGCATTTGTTGTTGCCAAGAGATAAAGGAGAGACAGGGAACAACCACAGCTGGGAAAAACAACTAAGGTTGCCGTCTTTGCTTACAGCAGGACTGAGTCATGTCCACAGACACTGATGCAAATAGCATCAGTGCCATGAGTTTTTGTCCTCCTGACAGATCTTTCTTACCTGTATTTTTGAAGCATTCAAATTTTGTTTGGAGTTGTACCTGGAAGGGACACACTGATCCTCATTCTCATTCCCTACAGGTGACTCGACAGTCCCCCAACTCCTATGTGGTGATCATGAATGGCTCATGTGTAGAAGTAGATGTACATCGGCTGAGTGACGGTGGACTGCTCTTATCCTATGATGGCAGCAGTTATACTACGTACATGAAGGAGGAAGTGGATAGGTAAATGACTGTTTGAGGTCCATTTGCCGGTCATCCTATTAGCCTTTTCTCTTATAAGTTACTAGTTTTTGGGATTTTTCCCAGGCTTTTTTTGGTACTCGTTTGTAGTTTAAAAAAAAAATAGTACATGTACTTAACAAAAATATCAAGAATATAAAAGTGTTTGTAATTAAAAACATGTCTCCCTACCTTTCCAGTGTATGTGGACAATGAAAAATAAGTTCCCCTTTTTATAAGTAACCATTGTTAAAAGTTTCTTATATATTTGAGTAAAAATTTTATATGCATGTACAAGTTACATTCATGTGCATACTGTTTTTCTTTAAATACATTCACAAATGTGGCCAGGCGTGGTGGCTCACACCTGTAATCCCAGCACTTTGGGAGGCCGAGGCGGGTGGATCACCTGAGTTTGGGAGTTCAAGACCAGCCTGGCCAACATGGTGAAACTCTGTCTCTACTAAAAATACAAAATTAGCCAGACATGGTGGCATATGCCTGTAGTCCCAGCTACTCGGGAGGCTGAGGCAGGAGAATCGAATGAACCTGGGAGGCGGAGGTTTCCGCAGGCCGAGATTGCGTCATTGTACTCCAGCTTGGGCAACAAGAGCAAAACTCCATCTCAAAAAAAAAAAAAAAAAATTCACAAATGTTCAACACCAGTTGTGGTATTATGAGAATGAAATAAATTAATATGCTGAAAATGTGTAGAACATTGTCACAACATAGCTAGTCTTCAAGAAATGTTAGCTATTACATCATCAATATCTTTGTGTTTTTTTAAACTGTGGTACCTGTTATTTTTAATAGCCATGTAGTGTTCCATTATGTGATTATACTATACTTTATTTAATCTAGGAAATTTTTGTTAATTGACATTGTAAACAAAGGGGCAGTGAATGTCATGTGCGTGTGTGTGTGTAATAAAGTTTTCAGGATTTTTTTATTTGAAGGTTGACATTCTCTACCATTCTCCTTTACATCCTGAGGTGCTTTCTTAGCTTACATACTTCCACTTGTCTCCTAGATATCGCATCACAATTGGCAATAAAACCTGTGTGTTTGAGAAGGAAAATGACCCATCAGTGATGCGCTCACCTTCTGCTGGGAAGTTAATCCAGTACATTGTAGAAGATGGAGGTCATGTGTTTGCTGGCCAGTGCTATGCTGAGATTGAGGTCAGTGTGGTGAAAAGACTGTGGGATCATGGGAGGGGAAGGTAGGAAAAGGGTTGGCTGGGATGGACTAGGACCGAAAAGTTACAGAAAGGAGGCTGTGTGCAGTGGCTTGTGCCTGTAATCCCACCCCTTTGGGAGGCTGAGGCAGGAAGATCGCTTGAGGCCAGGAGTTAGAGATTAGCCTGGGCAAGATGATGAGACCCTGTCTCTACGAAAAACTAAAAAATTAGCGGCATACAGTGGCACATACCTGTAGTCCCAGCCACTCTGGCAGCTAAGGTGGGAGGATCCCTTGAGCCCAGGAATTCAAGGCAGCAGTGAATGGTGATTGTACTACTGTACTGGAGTGGTACAATTTGTGGCCTGGGCCACAAATCAAGTCCTTATTTCTAAAAAATTTAAAAAAAAAAAGGTGACAGATTGGAAATAAGAATGAAAAACATCAGTTGGCTTCATTAGAAGTATGAACCTTAAGATTTTTAAAACACATAAAAACACTTTGGCAAATGAGGAATCTCTAGCTCTAAAAATAGATACTAGGCAATAGCACTTATTGAGTGTTAGGTGTCCTAACTGCTGGCTGTCCAGAGGAAATATGTGGAAGTGGGGCACAAAACAGGCAAGTAATGTCATGTGATTAATTTTAAGAGAGCTAAGCATAGAGTGCAGAGGGTCACCTAACCCAAATCAAGCTAAGCTTGTATGGGAAGATATTCTGAAAGAAGAGACATTTGATCTTCGTTTTGAAAGACAGATAGTAATAGAGCAGGTGAAGAAGGGCAGGGAAGAGTGCTTAAAGTTGAAGGAATAGCATGTACAAAGACAGAAGCAAGACAGCACAGTGTATTTAGGGAACTGCAGGTATGTGTCGGTGTGGCTTGAGAATAGACTAAGGATTAATGGGGAGGGACAAGCAAAGATGCTAAAGAAGTAATGTGAGATCTTGAATGTGAGGTTATGAAGGATCTTATAAGCTATACTGGTAAGTTTACATTATCCTGGAGGCAGAGGGTAATCTCTGAAGGATTTAAGTGGAAAAGTAGTATGATGATATTTGGGATCTAGAATGATTGCTTTTCGTGACCTTGTGGGAGGTATATAGCAAGTAGGGAGATCTCTTAAGGTGTCTTTGAAGTACTTTGGGCCAGAAATGAAGAAGGCGTAAACTGAAGAGATGGCAAGAGAGGAAGATTTTTGAGAAAGGTTTAGAAGATATGCCTGGCTGGATTGGTAATTGGTAGGTAAGGGAGAAAGAGGAGTGAAGAATGATCCTTAGGTTTTGGCCTGGATGTCTTAGATTGGATTCACTGGTATGAAGAGATTAAATTGTTCCTCACTTTCTAAGTACAAAACAAGTATAATCACAAATTATGCCAAAATGGTTTTAAAAGTTAGAAATGAGAAATGTCAATAACTGTTGTTTCTAAAGTGAGGTACTGAGAGATTTTCTAATTGCCTGCCTTGATAGTCCCTAGAAGATGGTGGTAAATTCCCATTTTTTCTGGGTCAAATTAGGTGTGGTCCACTTAGATGCTAAGGGAAAAATTTACCTCTTCTTAGCATTCACCTGTGTAAAGAGAGATAAATCTGAGTCTAATTTATTTTTCACTATAGGTGATGAAGATGGTAATGACCTTAACAGCTGTGGAGTCTGGCTGTATCCATTACGTCAAGCGACCTGGAGCAGCTCTTGACCCTGGCTGTGTACTAGCCAGAATGCAACTGGACAACCCCAGCAAGGTTCAGCAGGTGGGTTAGGAAGATGCTCCGAATATTGCTCTCTAAGAGCTAAAGAACTTGGTGGTTTGGAGAGAGGCAAGTGATTTCAGTGCTTGGTTTGCCAGTGTTTTCTTTAGCTTTTTCGCCTATTAATCTTATGCCTTGTATTTGTACCTGTAGTATTATGGAACTAAGAGTTTGCAAGAGTTACTGTAATACTAAGATTCCGTAATTTCCTTATGATGTTTCCTCCATTGACTTCCCTTCTGGTAGCTGGGTATGGTAAAATGATGTCTCCATTTTGAATGATAACTCTTAAGTTGTAGTGGTGTGTTTGTACCTTAGATCAAAAGTAGTAGATGACTTGATCTCTTGTTGGGGTTGATAGGCTGAGCTTCACACAGGTAGTCTGCCACGGATCCAGAGCACGGCACTCAGAGGCGAGAAACTGCATCGAGTGTTCCATTATGTCCTGGATAATCTGGTCAATGTAATGAATGGATACTGCCTTCCAGATCCTTTCTTTAGCAGCAAGGTATGAATCACGTCTCCTGGGGAAGGGGTGTACAAATGGGATACCTATTCTCCGAAATAGTTGCAAGTCTCATAATGATTGTTTAAGAGGGAGGAAAAGAAAGCTGTTTGACCTGGAACTCTTTCACCTTCAGTTGTGGGACTTGAGGTCTTTAAATCCATCCTTGTCATGGACTTCACATTTAATTGTGATTACTCCTTTTTTTTTTTTTCCCTCGAGACTGAGTCTTGCTCTGTTGCCCAGGCTGGAGTGCAATGGCGCAAACTCAGCTCACTGCAACCTCCACCTCCTGGGTTCAAGCAATTCTCCTGCCTCAACCTCCTGAGTAGTGGGGATTACAGGCACACGCCACCAGGCCCGGCTAATTTTTTTCTTTTTTCTTTTTAATAGAGGCAAGGTTTCACCATGTTGGCCACACTGGTCGTGAACTCCTGACTTTGTGATCTGCCCGCCTCAGCCTCCCAAAGTGCTGGGATTATAGGCGTGAGCCACTGTGCCCAGCCGTGATTACACCTTTTTAAACTGGAGAATAGGGGCAATGTTAGATGCTTACATTGCAATTTCAAAGTACTCTATGATAGTTGGCTCACATCTGTAATCCCACCACTTTGGGAGGCTGAGTTGGAAAGATCACTTGAGGCCAGGAGTTTGAGACCAGCCTGACCAACATAGCGAGACCCCATATCTATTGAAAATTATATAAATTTTATATTGAAAAGAAGTAGTATATGATAGTGAATTCAGATATAGTTTACTCTTGAGCAACACAGGTTTGAACTGTGTGGGTCCACTTATATGTGGATTTTTTCAGCCAAACATGGATCAAAATTATAGTATTGATGGAATATGGAGCCCACAACTTTTTCTATACATGGGTTCTGTAGGGCTCAAGTATGTGCACATTTTCATACAAGTGGTGGTTCTGGAACCAATTTCCCACGTATACAGAATGACAACTATGTATCTTTTTATTTGGGGGATTGTGTTAACTTTGGGTCCTATTTTACCAATGCTTTCTTTTTAGATAAAAGACTGGGTAGAGCGATTGATGAAAACCCTCAGAGATCCCTCCCTGCCTCTCCTAGAATTGCAAGATATCATGACTAGCGTGTCTGGCCGCATTCCCCCCAATGTGGAGAAGTCTATCAAGAAGGAAATGGCTCAGTATGCTAGCAACATCACGTCAGTCCTCTGTCAGTTTCCCAGTCAGCAGGTATTTATAGGATAACACTATCTTCATTTTTTTCTGGCTACCAATGCCAGAGTTCATATTGTAGGATTCCTTCCTATTTGGATCCTCCTTATTTTTTGGATGTTGTAGTTGTATACTTTTAAGCATTGTATTCCTCACAAAACTGCCTCAGGGTTGCGCCACTGCACTCCAGCCTGGGGGACAGAGCAAGACTCCGTCTCAAAAAAAAAAAAAAAAAAAACTGCCTCAGGGTACAAAGCCAACAGTGAAAGTACTGTATGTGAAGTATAAAGTATCTGTAGTTATGAGAAAAGCACACTTGGATCATGTATACCATATAGCTTTTTTCCTGAGGCTATTCCCTAATTCCCTAATTAGAGGTATCTTCATGAATTGAAAGTAGAGTGATATTAGTTGATTGATTGATTGATTGATTTAGAGACGGAGTCTAGCTCTGTTTCCAGGCTGGAGTGCAGTGGCGTGATCTCAGCTCACTGCAACCTCTGCCTCCTGGGTTCAAGCAATTCTCCTGCCTCAGCCTCCTGAGTAGCTAGGATTACAGGCACGTGCCGCCGTGCCAGCTAATTTTTGCATTTTTAATTGCCATGGGGTTTCACCACGTTGGCCAGGATGGTCTCGATCTGACCTCGTGATCCGCCCACCTTGGCCTCCCAAAGTGCTGGGATTACAGGTGTGAGCCACTGTGCCCAGCTGTTTATTTATTTATTTTTGAGACAGGGTCTCACCCTGTCACCCAGACTGGAGTGCAGTGGTGCAATCATATGGCTCGCTGTAGCCTTGACCCCAGTAGGCCCAATGGCTCATCCCACCTCAGCCTCCCAAGTAGCTGGGACTACAGATGTGCACCACTATGCCCAGCTAATATTTAAAAAATTTTATAGAGATGGGGGTCTTGTTACGTTGCCCAGGTTGGTATTGAACTCCTGGGCTCAACCTTTCCTCCCTCCTTGGCCTCCCAAAGTGCTGAGGTTACAGGTGTGAGCCACCATGCATGGCCTATTTGTAGTTTTATTTTTAGAGACATTCTTACTACCTTGGCAACATCTTTACTCTTTACCCATAAAGCAGAAGTACGTGTAGGGAGTATAAGTAGATAAGTGGGGAGTGAAGTTTGGATCTTGACCTTGAACAGATCTTGGTAAGATGATAGTTTTTGTAATGTAGTCATTAATTCATCTGGGAAAGGTTGACAAGGGATGAAATCTGCTTGCTTATTTAGCATGATCCTCTATATAAACTCTGCCCAGTAACTTCCAGCTACTGAGAGATAGGAATTGGCATGTTATAGCAAGAAGATTCCTACTGGTCATGCTATAGAGGCTGATGCTTTGGGGCATTTTGTTGGGTTGGGCCTCATTTTTTCCCCTTTTTTATACCTTAGATTGCCAACATCCTAGATAGCCATGCAGCTACATTGAACCGGAAATCTGAACGGGAGGTCTTCTTTATGAATACTCAGAGCATTGTTCAGCTGGTACAGAGGTAGTAACTTGTAACTCCAGATTCCCAGACCTGTCCATGCTCATGTCTTCCTTTCTTTTAAGTGGTCACAAAGAGATTTACCTCAGATTGACTTCAAGAAATTAAAAAGCACCTTATATCTTAGAAAGTACCTTGTATCTTCTAAATATCTTAGAATTGTGAGCTAACTCTTATGCTCAATATTTCTGACTTCTTAATATTCTACATTTTTTTTCTGTCAATTATTTATTATTATTATTATTATTATTTGTGACAGGGTCTCACTCTGTTGCCCCGGCTGGAGTGCAGTGGCTCAATAATGGCTCACTGCAGCCTCAACCTCCCGAAGCTCAGGTGATCCTCCTGTTTCAACCCCTT
The DNA here is from genome assembly GCF_008728515.1 of Papio anubis. Lineage (NCBI taxonomy): Eukaryota > Metazoa > Chordata > Mammalia > Primates > Cercopithecidae > Papio > Papio anubis. The sequence continues at coordinate 29,623,975 of NC_044992.1, forward strand.
GGAATAGCTGGGACTACAGCTGTGCACCACCACGACCAGCTAATTTTTATATTTTTGGAAGAGCTGGGGTTTTGCATGTTACCCAGGCTCATCTCAAGCTCTTGGGCTTAAATGATCCACCTGCCTCAGCCTCCCAAACTGTTGGGATTACAGGCATGAGCCACTGCATCCAGTTTGTCAATTAATAAGGCACAGAAATTTTCTTGTTTTCTTTTTCCTTGCCATTTTGATGAAGCTCCTAATTTTTCTTCTGTCAGAGGGCCCAGTACGATATTTTTTATTCTTATCTTATGGAACCTATTGTATTAGGTTGGTGCAAAAGTATTTGTGGTTGTTGCTATTAATACTGAAGGGATATTCACAGAGCATTTTTATTTATTTATTTATTTATTTATTAGAGACAGGGTCTCACACTGTCACCCAGGTTGTAGTACAGTCGCACAGTCTCAGCTCACTGCAACCTCTGCCTCCTAGGCTCAAGCAATCCTCCCACCTCAGCCTCTTGAGTAGCTGGGACTACAGGCACACGCTACCATGCTTGGCTAATTTTTTTGTATTTTTTGTAGATAAGAGGTTTTGCCATGTTGCCTAGGCTGGTCTGGAGCTTGTAGACTCAAGTGATCCTCCTGCCTTGGCCTCCCAAAAGGGGTCTGGGATTACAGATGTGAGCTACGGCGCCCGACCTCACAGAACACTTTTAACTTTAAGATACTTATAAATTTTTCAGATATCTCAGCCATTTCACGAGTACGGTAATAATTTCTACTTAGCAGTAGGAACTGAGTCAAGGTGTTGGTAGAGGGGGCTATGCAGGGTGTTGTTGTTTTTTCTTTATTAAAAAAGGTCTTGTCTATAGTGAGATTTCTTTTAGGCTTAGAATTTAAGTTAATTTTGTAGTTCATTTTAGGCTGTTCTTTATTCAGAGGGAAAGCAGTTCAGTGGAATGTCATGGAGGTAAATTTGGCCTTTGGGTTTATTACTTAATAGTGTTGGATTGTCAGGGTTTTCAGTGGAGGCTTTCTATTTGCCTAGGTACCGAAGTGGCATCCGAGGCCACATGAAGGCTGTGGTGATGGATCTGCTCCGGCAGTACCTGCGAGTAGAGACACAATTCCAGAATGGTAAGCCTCTTCCTGAGGACTCTCTAGCCCAGAAAGCCTTGATTCTGATAACCAACCCAAACTATCCATATAGGACTGTGTAAGAGCTAAGCCCCCTCCTGTCAACAACACTTCCATTAATAAACAGTCTCCTATCACCACTCTCTTAAAAACTAAACCGCTATATCCACTAGCACTAAAGAAAGAACAACGAAACACAGCTTGATGAAATTAGGAATCCAGTGTGCTTCTGAGAAAGGGCTGAAGTACTTTTTCTAATAGAGACTACCATTCCTGTTGATACCTTTTTGACCTTGTATAGTGTAAGTTGGTTGAGTCATCACAGGCTGAAATTGAGAAACCCATATCTGAAGAGCTTGATTCTTGGCAGCTAATCCATGAATTGAACCAGAGGCATCTAGGAAGAGCAAGTTCAGATTTTCCAGTACTTTTTAGTATATCTTTTAGGTGGACTTTATCCCTGGCTTTCTCTGAAGAGCTTCACTAAATGATATATTGTCTCTAAGTGTGAAATAACCTTGGTTAAAATTTTATTTTATTTTATTTTATTTTTATTTTATTTTATTTTTTTTTTTGAGACGGAGTCTTGCTCTGTCGCCCAGGCTGGAGTGCAGTGGCCGGATCTCAGCTCACTGCAAGCTCCGCCTCCTGGGTTCACGCCATTCTCCTGCCTCAGCCTCCCGAGTAGCTGGGACTACAGGCGCCCACCACCTCGCCCGGCTAGTTTTTTGTATTTTTTAGTAGAGACGGGGTTTCACCGTGTTAGGCAGGATGGTCTCGATCTCCTGACTTTGTGATCCACCCGTCTCGGCCTCCCAAAGTGCTGGGATTACAGGCTTGAGCCACCGCGCCCGGCCGGTTAAAATTTTAAAGCTGTGTACTGCTGACATTGCTTCCTGCCACAAGATGGCAGTGAAACATCATAGAATTTGAAACATCTAAAATTTGAAATTTTCCTTTATCTGCTCCTTTTCACTTCCTTTAAAAGCAGCCTGTGCCACTCATGACTAGCAAAAATCCTCATGTAGATATTAGCAAACCGCATGCAGTAACATACAAAATAATACATAACAACCAAGTTGGCTTTATCCCACTCATGCAAGGTTGATCAGTTTGGGGAAAGTCAATTAATATAATTTATCATGAAATAGATGAAAGGAGGAAAAACATGCTCATTATCTCAAGATAACAGGGTGTAGAGAGGGAGCATTTGACAGAATTTAACATCCATTCATGACAAACTCTTGGAAACTAGGAGTGAAATGGAACTTTTAAAATCTTGTAAAAGGGACCCACAAAAAAATCTGCAGGATACATCATGCATTATGGTGAAACGCTGAAAACATTATCTTTAAGATTAGGAATAAGACAAGGATGCCTGCTGCCACTACTTCTATTCAGCATCATAGTGGATGTCCTAGCCAGTGCAGTAAGACAAGGCAAAGAATTAAAGGGTGTAAGAGCTAGAAAATAGTAAAGCAATATATCTGCTATTATTAAATATGTAGGGTGTCTTTTTAGAAAGCCTCAAAGGATTCACAGATTTATTATTAAGTTATTAAAAAAACATTTAAAATAACAGGCTAGATGTAGTGGCTCACGCTTGTCATCTTAGCACTTTGGGAGGCAAGGACAGGAGGATTGCTTGAGACCAGGAATTTGAGACCAACCTGGGCATCATAGTGAGACTCCGTCTCTCCAAGAAATTTTTTTTTTTTTTTTTTTTTTTTTGAGACGGAGTCTCGCTCTGTCACCCAGGCTGGAGTGCAGTGGCCGGACCTCAGCTCACAGCAAGCTCTGCCTCCCGGGTTTACGCCATTCTCCTGCCTCAGCCTCCCGAGTAGCTGGGACTACAGGCGCCCGCCACCTCGCCCGGCTAGTTTTTTGTATTTTTTAGTAGAGACAGGGTTTCACCGTGTTAGCCAGGATGGTCTCGATCTCCTGACCTCGTGATCCGCCCGTCTCGGCCTCCCAAAGTGCTGGGATTACAGGCTTGAGCCACCGCGCCCGGCCCTCTCCAAGAAATTAAAAACAATTAGCCAGGCATGGTGGCACATGCCTATAGTCCTACCTACTCAAGAGACTGAAATAAGAGGATTGCCTGAGCCCAGGGTTTCAAGGGTGTGGTGGGCTATGATTGCACCACTGCACTCAGCCCAGGCAACAGAGCAAGACCCTGTCTCTAAATAATTAATTAGTTGATAAAATAGCAACCAAAAAGATGAAATACGAGTAAATCTAACAAAAAACATGCAAGCCTCTTTTCGAGAAAATTATAATCAAGAAGATTGTAATAGTAAAGAAGATTTAAATAAATTATCAAGGTCTTAAATTGGAATGTACACTATTAGGTGCTGATTCTTCCTAAATTCATCTGTAGATTGACATTTCAATAAAAATTCTGTTAGCGTATTTGTAATGCTAATTATAAAATTTCCATAAAAGACAAGTCTCACAATAATCAAGATACTTCCAAAGAAATACAAGGTGAAAAGATTTGCCTAATCAGAAAAGAAGATTTAATATAAAGCCATATTAATTAAGAAATTGTGAGATAGGTATAGGGATAGATTTATAGATCAGTGGAACATAATGACCCAGAAACAGATCCACCCATATATGAAAACTTATTTTATGATAGAGGAAGCATTGTAGATCATGAGGAAAGGACAGATTTTTTTTTCAATAAATGATACCAGCGTAATGGGTTATTCATTAAAAAAAAAAAAAAAGGAAAGAAAGAAATGGAATCCCTATCTTATGCACAAAAATCAGTTCTCAATAAAATAAAGACTTAAATATGTACTAAAGAGGTGAAGCTATTAAATGGTTAGGAGAATATCATTATAATCTCAGGATAGGAAGATTTTGTTGTATAAGACGTAGCAAGTACAAACTACAAAAGAAAAGATTTATTACTTAAACTCCACTCAAGAACTTCTGTTCATCAAAATACATCATAAGGAGACTGAAAAGTCTGTAATCCTAGCACTTTTGGAGGCCAGTGCTGGCAGATTGCTTGAGCCCAGAAGTTTGAGATCAGCCTGGACAACATAGCAAGACCCCATCTCTAAAAAAATACACAAAAATTAGCCAGGTGTGGTGGTGTGTGCCTGTAGTCCTAGCTTCTTGGGAGGCTCAGGTTGGAGGATCACCTGAGCCTGAGGAGGTCGAGGCTGCAGTGAGCCGTGATCACATCACTGCAGTCCAGCCCCAGTGACAGAGCAGGACCCCGTCTCCAAAAAAAGAGAGACTGAAAATATAAGCTACAAAGTGTGAGAAGATATTTACAAAATCTATACCTAAAAAAGAATTAGAAGTATCTAGAGAACTGGTATGAATCATCAAGTTAAAGACATCCTAATAGAAAAATGGGCAAAAGATATAGAAAGATATTTTACAGAAGAGAAAGTACAAAGAATTCATCAACTTACACAAAGATGCTCAATCCCATTAGTAATTAGAGACATATGAACCAAAACCACAATGGGAGTGGCAAAAATTTAAAAGTCACATCATCATCTTCATTGCTTCTGTACATGGAAGTACAAATTGGTATACCACTTTGGGTAACAGTTGGTCAGTACCTAATAAAGTTGAACATATTTGTATTCTTTAACCTAGTAATTTTACTCCTAGAAAATATACTCTAGAGAAACTATGACATGTGTTTACTAGGAGACATATATAGGACTATTTGTGACAGCACTGTTCATAATCTCAAAAAAGACAAGAAACAATCAAATATACAAAGATAGAGTAGATCATTGCAGTCTAGTATATTCCTACCATGGTTGACTATGCAGCAGTGAAAATGGATGCACCAAGGCATACACTGAACAAAAGGATGAATCTCAAAAATACAATGTTATGGAAAATAAATGGTACAGTCATTCCATTTTTTTCAGGTTCAAAAACCAGGAAAATTAAGCTGTACATACATTGGTGATAAAAGTTAAGAAAAGCAAAAGAATAATTAACATAAAATTCAGCTTAGTAGTTGTTTTTGAGGAGGGGTACACAGGGGTCTTCAAAAATACTAAAGATGTTCTATTAAAATTTAATAGCTTTAAAATAACACATGGGTGTTTATTTCAATTGATACCATATATTCTATATATTCTTCTGTATATATATTTCATAATTAAACTGTTTTGTTTTGTGTGTGTGTGTTCTTCTTTTTTTTTTTTTTTGAGATAGAGTCTTATTCTGACACCCAAGCTGGAGTGCAGGGGCACAATCTCTGCTCATTGCAACTTCCGCCTCCTGGGTTCCAGCAATTCTCCTGCCTCAGCCTCCTGTGTAGCTAGGATTATAGGTGTGTACCATCACGCCTGGCTAATTTTTGTATTTTTAGTAGAGACGGGGTTTTACCCTGTTGGCCAGGCTGGTCTCAAATGCCTGACCTCAAGTGATCCACCCGCCTTGGCTGCCCAAAGTGCTGGGATTACAGGGGTGAGCCACTGCACCCAGCCAACTAAACATTTTTTAAAAAGAGTGTCTTAGTGTGCAGGATCTTCAAAGTAAAAAAAAAAAAAAGAAAAAAAAATCATTGTTTTCTTTCTGTTAATGTCTCCCCTCACCCTGGGTGAATGTGTTCCTTTTATTTCCCCTGGTCCTATTGCCAAAGTTTATTTGTGTTGTCACTTCAAAGCTAAGTCTTGGTAGAGAAAAATATTAATACAGAACAGCTAATTTTTAAACAGCTTCCCTTTTGGTCTAAATGTGTCTTTTATGAAATTGGCAGCTCTCTCAATATTGTAGTCCATTGTTTTTCAAATATAGTTTTATTTGGAAAAAAGTTGCTTATGTCAATCTATAATATTTAGAATAGTTAAAAGCCTGGTTACACTGGTCCAATGTACTCAGTATTCTAGGAAACCACGGTAATGCAGTTTGAACGCCACTGTTCTGGTTTGTAACTTAACGTGGAATCTGAACTGAGGTGATAATCCTTTACTGTTTTCGTGATTTCATAAAATTCTGACCCTTGAGCATATTCAAACACTAATTCCTCTTTCCTTGGAAATTTAGTTCTGAGGTAAGCTGTTTTCTAAAGAACTGAATATTACTTATATCCCATGGCAGATATCACTACAGTGTACCAGAGGCTTATGCTTCTGTTGTAAAACATAGCTTTCCTACTCAGAACTAACCTGCCCCTGGTGGCCTTATGGAAGGCAAGTGAAGATATGCATAACTTTAGTCTCCCTATAGACCTTTTGACTTAATGCACGGTTCTCTTTGATCTATACCTTGGGTTGGATTTGGCGTTCCTAGGCATTGCTTAGCTGTTTCAAGGACTAACAGAAGAAAATATTGATTCCAGGGGTAGTAGCCACACTTCTCATGGATATTGCTAAGTTTGATGTGGTTTTATTTTTTGAGCTAAAACTGTTCCTACTGGTTAGGGTAAACTGTTTTCTGCAACATGGAATCAGAATCTCAGGCTCTGGGGGAGACCTTAAAGATCATCAAGTTTAATGATATTTACATTTCTTTTTAAACAGCAGAAATTTCTCTTCTAAAGAAATCATGACAGAGTTTAGAGTAAGACTGGGGTTGGAGTTATTCCCAATCTTTCAGTCTTTGAGGCATACCCACCTCCCCAATTTTTAAAAAATTTAATAAAATTGAGGCCCAGAGAAGTGAAATGATTTGCCCAGGAGCACACAGTAAATTGCTAACGGAGCTAGGCCTTGAACCCAGATCTTATATCCAAATTGCCTAACTCCTAGTCCGGTGTTCTTTTACTAAATCACATTGCCAGTTTCTGTACAAATCCATCCAAGAAAATCCTTACGATGTTTCTTCTTACTGCTCATCTCATAAATTATAGACAGTACAAAACAAATAGCATGTAAATGTGAACATTTATACATGGGTGAGAACCAGTTCTTTTCATGGCGTGCAGGTCACTATGACAAATGTGTATTCGCCCTCCGGGAAGAGAATAAAAGTGACATGAACACTGTACTGAACTACATCTTCTCTCACGCTCAAGTCACCAAGAAGAATCTTCTGGTCACAATGCTTATCGTGAGTACCATTTTTCAGAACTCGTAAGGACTGTCGATGATATGCAAAAAGTATTTTTTCCTTCTGATGGCTGTGGTCAGAGAAAAAAACTACTGCCTTTTATAATTATGGGATGAGTGGGACTTGAGCTGTAGACTAACAGTTTCTCACATCTACCTTTGTCCTTGGTCTGAAGGAACTGCTTTAGTGAGAAAAGGACTCTTTTGGCTATTATGCATATGCTCCTTCACGGGGACTTACACCTCCTAACTCTGTTTAGAAATGCCCCATGCTTCACCATTCCTGTGGTCCTCTTGATGGCAGCTTTAAAATTTCATCTTATTTATCCAATATACTCTAATTTTAACTCTTGTTCCATAGATGCAAGCAATGGCTCTCATGTCAAACCTGAAAAGAAAAAAAATAGAAATCCAGCACTACCCCTCCCTGACCAGAGGAATTTTAATGTATTCTGCATCTTCATTGGTCCCTTTTTATTTACATTGAAAATCTAAGCTCGGATTATTGCATTGGTAGTAAATGTAAATGTATGATTTTTTTTCTCCATAACTTAGTAATATAAGAATTAGTAGGAAGTAGGAATGGGGAGTGAGCCTGGTAAGTTTGATGAGAGCTAATGTGCATTTGGCCAGTGGGTGGAATTTTTGTGGGCTGAAGGATTTTTAAAGATGACTTGCAAGTCCTTCACTCCTAGCTCATTCTGGTTGAGTTATTTGTAGGAATTAGTATAGTAGGACTATTCCTAGAGTCCCTCACCCCATGGTCCTGAGCATTTGCCTTGCTGCTGCTTGCTTGTCTTTTTGGGGACTATAGTGCCTTTTCACTCCCAGAGTTTTCTTTCTTGTCCCTTTATGGAATTGGGATTCTTGGTACGTTAATTACATCATTTTTTCATGGAGGAAAAAAACATACATCTTCATAGCTATTTTTTTATTTCATACTTCAGAATGAAGGGAAACTATCTACCATATACCTCTGATTAACAAGAGTGCCGCTCATTCAGTTATCTGCCTAGCTGGTTAACTCTAAAGCATATAACATTTTTTAGAATAGCCACTTTAAAAAATATGTAATTATAGGGAGAGTTCATTGCCTTTGCTACCCCAGAATGACTAGATAGTGAGAAAACAAGAAGATGCATTTGAGTGGGAAAAAATATACATTAGTACAATGTAATACTTCAGCTTCCCCTAAGTGACAGGTTTCAGCTAAGAAATGATATAATCTATGGCAACTTGCTAATTTTTTTTGTCAGTCAAAAGAAGGAAGAAGGACTATTTAGATTTTTTTTAATGTAATGAAAAGATTGTTTAATCTTATTTTGATAAAGCCAAGACTTTCTGGCAGAAAAGGGTAATGAGGAGAAGGGTAAAAGAATCTGTCAGTTTGGACCTAGAATGGGGTGGAATTTGCCTTTATAGGAAGCTAATTATGGTGAGTTTTTCTTTTTATTGTGATTATGTTTTTAAGAACTTAACAGTTTTCTGCACTAAAAATAGACCAAAGCCTAGAATCCTTAGAGCAGCAGAAGAGTAATGATTGTCCAAGACTGTCGCTGGGTTTCTTAAATTCTAATTTGTAAGATATAGGGGCTCAGCTCGCTCCTTTTGCGGAGTGATTGTAAGTAACGCTTGCCTTAAGAATCTCATTATTGGAACACGGAGCCATATTTCCTCTGAGAATTCTGGAGTAGCTTTGAGCCGGGGCTGTTCATTTCTCAAGTAATCACGCTGGTGTGATGGAGAGAGAAAATGGCAGCTGTTCGGAGCTCAGGCCTTCAATTTTCTTCAGAGTCCAGTCACTCAAGTGTGTAATTACACGGGGGGTGCTGCAGAGGCGTTGGGCCCTGTCAGAGAACTGGTTTGAGGCTTTGCTTTCTGCTTTTGCCAGTCAGGACAGGCAGAAGCCAATGGGACTCTGACTTTCTGCTGTTCTTTTTTCCTCCCACCTTGTCATCCTGATTACTTCTTACCTGCATGGATAGTACCCAAACTTTCTTTCCAACAGGCTGAGCTCTTTAGAGAAAAGAGCTGTTTCAGAGTTTGAGTTTGGGTAAATAGGATGTAGGAGGAGGAGGAGGAGGAGGGGAACGAGAAGAGGAGGAGGATAAGGACGGTTGAACATGTGAACCAGGAAGCCAGATTTGTCCTATTCTTTATTTTGGTGTCATTACCTTTTTCTTTAAAAACAAAAACAAAATGAGACCCAGTAAACGTAAGAGGATCTGTAAGCTTTCGTGTCATTAATTTCTTTTCAAATATCAGTTGTTTTCATTTCATCTTAGAGATTTGGAAATCAAGCTCAGGGCCAGCTAGCAGTGACTTACGAAACATGGGTAAAAGCTCAGGACGGTGCTCTTTTCTGATCTGATGTTACTGAATGCCAGACATGTCTTCCTCTTTTCCTCTTTGACAATGCTTAGCTGCTCCCCCTTCCTCCTTCCTCTCCGTTCCTTCTTCTCTCCCTCCTCCTCTCCCACATCTGCATTAATGGTAGTAGCTGGTAGGAGCCATTTTGGTTGTTTGGATTATTCTTTCCTCTGATCTTAGTGTCTTTTACAGATGTCACCTGCACATGGTAGCACTTCGATTCCCTCAACTTGTGTTCTCTGCTGGTTCCCCTTTCTTTGCATATCTTGGCTTCTTGATTGATGGTTATGTGCCCAGCATTCGATTCTCTGCTTTCTAGAAGTAGGAATGTTGATAGTATGTTTTGCTGAGCTAGATGATGATTTCTGGGGCTTTTGAACCTACAGAGAGGGAGGTATCAAGAAAATCAGGCCTCCGTCAGTGTCATGGGATATGTGCTTCTCTAGTAAAGAGGTACCTTCATCCTCTCTAGGTGTTAGCATAACTTGCCCAGTGGTAACTTGCCTCAAGGACTCTCAAGCAAATTTCTGGTAATCTTTCACTCTGTTTGGAAAGCAAAGTATCAGGTAAAAGGCTAAAGTCCTATCAGGTTTCCTCCGTTTAAAGGGACATTGTAACACAATGTAACACAAAGTCTGGAAGACCAATAGTACATTTACTTTTTGAAAGCTCTTCTTATTTCTTAAATTTAACTTTATAGGAAAAAGTTTAGGACTCAGAACATTGTTTATGTTTGCTTAGAGATATTTAAGGAACTCTTTAATCTTTAGCCAGATTAAGCTAATTGGTACAAATACAAAATATCAACATCTTCACAGCTGTCTAGATGGCAATGTACTTATCTTCTAGCCACCTTGATGGTAAGTAGTCTTCCCCTCACTGCTTATAACTTATTTTTGATACAGCCCACATGAACATGCTGTAAACCATGCTTCCGTATGAGTAATGCCATGCATATGAACCCCTGATTTGGTTTAGATGGGGAGAATTTATAATGCTGATCAGCACCTTTCCTTCTTCCACTTAACCTGACTGCAAATAATTTTGTCCAATGTGTAAATAAAGAAGAAGTCTTTCTCAGTGATTCCACATTCACTGAATAAGGGTGATATTAACAATTTCTTGTTAAACTTACCCTATGACATTTTTTGGGATATCAAAAAGTGCAGGTATGATTAGAAGCAGCTACTAGTTCATTGCTGATACTAGTTTTAGTGCCTACCCAGCTGAATAATAGTTAATGTCTTGAGGACATTACACATAAGGTCACATTCTTTTCGTTTTGAATTGCCTTATAAGATCAAGCTGGACTATGTTGGTTTCTTCTGTCAGTCAGCTGTGTAACTTTGGCTATGCCTTTTTTTTTTTTAAATTAAACATGTGGTCTCACTATGTTGCCTGGGCTGCTGTCAAACTTCTGTGCTCAAACGGTCTTGGCCTCCCAAAGTGCTGGGGCTACAGGCATGAGCCACTGTGCTCAGCCTTGGCTATGGGTTTAACATTTTATCATGTTTGTTGTATTTCTGCAAATTCAAACTATTTTCTATAGTTAGCTACCATCTAGGTTAAAAGTAAAAGCAAGAAATAACTGTTTTGTACCAGTATGGCTGAATAATAATTTTCACTTCGTTTTATGACTCTGGACAGTTGGAACAGACCTTTGGTTGGTGGATTGGGAAGCCAGATTTTTGCAAGTGACCTGTAATCCCAAAATCAGCAGGTTGGCTCTTTAAACAAACTTTTTATGTTGACTAAACACATCTGCTGACCTAGACACCATCTAAAGGTATTGTTACAAAATGTTCATCAGGATTAGATGGTGATGTTGGTTTGTCCAGTTGCCCAAAAGAAACCTGTCTCTAGAACAGAGGGTAATCAACTTCCTGTTGGATGTTAGTTGACACCTTAGGATGGGTGGTTCTGAAAAACCCTGATGTTTTCTTTCAGAACCTGAATGCTGTGTCTAGGTCAAGGACAAGACAGGGTTGAGAAAGTTATTCTACACATAATTTTCTGTTGCCAGTTTTTTCCTAAGTATTCATGATGACAGTGGAGAAAATATTTGAATGGAAAACTTCCAAGTCAGAATAGACTAATGAAAATAGTGGTTAACTCATACTGTGTTTGATAATTACTTCACATTTATTTATTTATTTATTTATTTATTTATTTATTGAAATGGAGTTTCGCTCTTGTTGCCCAGGCTGGAATGCGATGGCGCAATCTTGGCTCACCACAACCTCTGCTTTCTGGGTTCAAGCAATTCTCCTGCCTCAGCCTCCCGAGTAGCTAGGATAACAGGCATACACCACTGCGCCCAGTTAATTTTGTATTTTTAGTAGAGACAGGGTTTCTCCATGTTGGTCAGGCTGGTCTTGAACTCCTGACCTCAGGTGATCCGCACACCTTGGCCTCCCAAAGTGCGGGGATTACAGGTGTGAGCCAAAGCACCCGGCCTTATTTATTTATTTTATTTTATTTTATTTTATTTTTGTTTTATTTTATTTTATTTTATTTTAATTTTGAGATGGAACTTTACTCTTGTTGCCCAGGTTGGAGTACAATGACGCAATATCGGCTCACTGCAACCTCCGCTTCCTGGGCAGTTCTCCGGCCTCAGCCTCCCAAATAGCCGGGATTACAGGCATGCGCCACCACACCCGGCTAATTTTTTGTATTTAGTAGAGACGGGGTTTCACCGTGTTGGTCAGGCTGGTCTCGAACTGACCTCAGGTAATCTACGTACCCCGGCCTCCCAAAGTGCCGGGATTACAGGCATGAGCCACCACGCCCGGCCCACATTTATTTTTTCTAATCTCCATAGTTCACTTTTCTTTTTCCCAAAGCCCTTTTTTACTCCCTTTCTCTCATAATGGAAAGATAAAATGAAAAGTGGTTTTTAAAAAAAGTGGTTTTGTGTGTTTTGCTTTGTTTTGTCTTTTAAGTTAGAATATGATCTGTAACTATGCAAGAGGGTAACTCCATTTTTTAAAATTTTAGTTTAATCTCGAAAGGTAAACCTATATTTCCTTTAAAGGGAATGCATCCATATCAAATCTGATATGGTTGCGGAGGTGATTAGTGTTATTTTGTCATGTTGGCTTTTGTTTTTATTATTTATTTATTTTTTTATTTATATTTTTATTTTTTTGAGACGGAGTCTCCCTCTGTCACCCAGGCTGGAGTGCAGTGGTGCGATCTCGGCTTACTGCAACCTCCGCCTCCCGGGGTCAAGCAGTTCTCTGCCTCAGCCTCCTGAGTAGCAGGGATTACATGTATGTGCCACCATGCCCAGCTAATTTTTGTATTTTTAGTAGAGACAGGGTTTTGCCATCTTGGCCAGGCTGGTGTTGAACTCCTGACCTCATGATCCACCTGCCTCGGCCTCCCAAAGTGCTGGGATTACAGGCGTGAGCCACCGTGCCCGGCCGGCTTTTGTTTTTAATGTTGAGACTTCAGTCTGGCTTTGTACAGAGGAGCTGAGTTGTGGCATTACCCAGTACACTTCTTATGTTTTTAGGCCTTTTAGTGGGTCATTCCAATGCTTTTAGTAAGTACCTCGGAAAGGAGTATGTTTGCTCTATTAAGAACATTAGGAAAGGGACTTAGGTAGGAAAAAATTATCTTGGTTTCCCTACCCACTGTTATCTATCAGTTCTTTCCTTGTGTCTTTTTATGGTCCTGTTTCTGGTAGTTTTACATATTCGTTTGAAATTCTGTTTTGCTCATTAGTTCTCAGCAAAAGGTAAGAGTTACTTGCATTTTCTTTCTCCTCTTTGCTTTTATGCCTAGGATAGGTAGAACAGATCCTCTAATCTGTGCTGCCTGTTCAATCGAACCTCTGGGTTTATCTTCACTTTAATAGCAGCTTTTATTTTTCTCACTCAGATGAGTGAATTATCTGGGTTAAATGGGTGAAAACAGTAGTACTTGCACTTCCTTAATTATAAACCCCATCATATGTTTTATGACTCTGGACAGTCAGAGCAGACCTCTCCTTGGTGGATTAGGGAACCAGAATCTCATTATATCATTTTCTTTAAAAAAAAAAAAAAAAAAGCTTTGAGAAACCTTCCCAGCATGATGGCACTCAGTATTTCAAAAGTATTTACCTTGTGATGTGGAAGGTAGGGGTTTTGGAAAAAGCATGTCTTTTATTTTTACTGCATTTATTTATTTTGCTGTGATAAAGGTCTATAAAGAGTATCCCTGAGATGGGGAAGGTTAAGTATGAAATAGAAATTCTTCAAGAAAAGCACTGATAATCAAAGTGGGGAGAAGATTAACAAGCAGCAACAAGCAGGCCCTTTGGGTCTTCTTTCATGTCCCCTTGGTAGTAGGGGGAGAATAAATATTAAAATACAAAGGCAATTCTGTCTTTTAAAGTTTTTTTATTTTATTTATTTTTATTTTTTATATTTAGAGATGGGGTCTCACCATGTTGCCCAGGCTGGTCTTGAACTCCTGGGCTCAAGCAGTCCTCCTGTCTTGACCTCCCAAAATGCTGGGATTACAGGTGTGAGCCACGTTGCCCAGCCAAGGCAATTATTTAAAACTCCAAGTAGAGGGAGTGATATCTAAATGGATATATTTTATATGGTGTGGTGTTAATAATTACTACTACCAGTAGCTCTGTAAAATTCAAAAAGGACAGATATTTCTAAAAACTGCGTTTGCAGTTTTTTCAACTTAGATGGAAATTGCAAGGATAATGGATGAATTTAGGGAATAAACTGATATTCCACTGGACTCCAGTAAGAATATTTCTCTCAGAATATGATTGGGATTTTTTTGTTAACATTTTTTACTTCTTAGAAGAGGAAGGACCCAATACTGAATAAAACATGAATTCTATAGTAGGAGCTTGTTTTTTTCCTCTAATTCAGCTAAGTATTCACATGTTTAAGTATCATGGAATGATTCTTGGTACAGGAAGAAGAGAAATGATTTGGGGTACAGAATTGCCAGCGTATGAGATGGTGTTTTTAGTTAGTGTGTGTTTATAAATAAATAATTCATTATTGTGTTTCTTGTTTGCATCTGCCTGGGTTGCTGAAAATTTGGTTTATGAGATGAAAACCACTGGGATGGTTCTTTTTTCCTTATATCTACCTTCTTTCCAAAAGTGGGAAGGGAAACAGGAAGGCCTTTAGTCCCTATTATTTAAAACTTTCTCTTAAAACTTTGAGACATAATCTATTATTTCTTCCTCAGAATCCCCTTGGCCCCTTTTAGTGGTCTCTAATGATTTCTTCTGTGTGTTAAAAGTATAGTGTTGATTTATAAGGAAATACATTAGGAATTTTGAACGAGGGATTTGGACTGCCTCTCCTTAGCCAAACTTCCTCTGGGATCTTCTTTACCACATTGTTTAGGGTAAAAGTAATAGGAAGTTTGCATTTTCTTATCAATCCAACTGGGTTTACTTTGTTTTCATTCCTTTTCTCTATTTCAAAATCCTATCCACCTGTTCTTTTTAATCTGGCTATCTATGTTCTTTTTTACATTAACAATTAGGATCAGTTGTGTGGCCGGGACCCTACTCTCACTGATGAGCTGCTGAATATTCTCACAGAGCTAACTCAACTCAGTAAGACTACCAATGCTAAAGTAGCACTTCGAGCACGCCAGGTAAGGCCATTTGTTGGTTTTCTTAAAGGAGGGATGACTTTCATAGATTAGGCAGTCCTAGACACAATGAACTTTTGCTTAATCATCTTACAAAAAACATGTTATTTTCTATATGTGTCACATTTTCCTCAGAACAAATGTTTTCATGTGGTATGTTTTTTAAAGAGAAAGGACAAGATTAATGCTGCATTTCTTTAAAATAGATGCCCTTTCCACATTAAAAAAAATCCTGGTATCATTCCCTTCCCTCCCTAGTAGCCCTGTGATAGTAAACCAGGGTCAGGTGGAGGCAAGGACACTCAGGGAAGGAAATAGACTCAATATTTCTTACTTCCCAAAGGGAGCTTAGAAGCAGATGAAAACTTCCAAGTGTACAGGAAATAATCAAGTGTGGAAAGCAGAAAGATAACGAAATGAATCTTAGGTGGTAGCAATCAGAACAACCCCAGAGAAGTCCGGTTAGTTTCACCCTGAAGTCTTCATTTCCATTCCAAAAGGTTTCAGCAGGGAAGCCAAGAGTTGGCGCTCCCTTTGTGTTTCAGTGCATGGGCATTGACAAGGAAGCAGTATTTGAAGCTGTTCAGTGACCTTCTGCTTTCTCTACAATTGTATCCATGTCACTGAACTACTCAAAGCTATTGAACCTCTCAGTGACCTGCTGAGGGTGTTCAGATCCTACCGTGTCACTGTTTGTTTGTTTGTGACACTGCTTTCACTCTCTCTGCCCCTCACACACACTGGTGTTACTTCCTGACGCCTTCTCCTTGGTGCTGAGTACCTGGGGCTGTCAAAGCAGCTTTCCCTGTCTTTCTTTCTACTTCAGAGTTGCAAAAGGCTAGCTCTGCTGCATCTACCTTCCCCACAGCTGCTCCCTGCCAGACCTGATTCCCAATTAACAGCTAGTCATGCAGTCCCCAGGACCAGCAGCTTTGCAATGGTAAATCACATACACTGATGGAACTTGATTGAAGCAGTTTTCTCTCCCTTCCCCCTACCTACCATGGGAAATTGGCCACAACGCAAATCATGGTGAGAGTCAACTGAGATTCAGTATTTGGTGGCATTGGCTTTATGTTACAGGACCTAGAAGTTGTTTTACTTGGTCTCTGTTTTATCTGTGATGCCTGCACTTATAGATTTATATTTATTGCTTTTGTATCAGAGCTGCCTAATAGGAGCCTAGAATAATCACTCCCTGAGGAACGTGTGCCTCCTATTTTGTTCTCACTCTAGGTTCTTATTGCCTCCCATTTGCCATCATACGAGCTTCGCCATAACCAAGTAGAGTCTATCTTCCTATCAGCTATTGACATGTATGGACATCAATTTTGCATTGAGAACCTGCAGGTATATATATATATATAGCCCTTTCCTGCCTCTCTGGACTCTTATCTCCTTTATTCTCAAGCATAGTTTAAGTAATCAATTAATTAATTAATTTTGATTTTCCATGTAATGAAGTTTCATACCTTGACTTTCTAAAACGATTTATACTTAGGAATTTTTTTTTCCATACAAATGCTGTTAGAATTGTGGCTTAGCTTAAAAATCAAATAGGCCTGCCTTGATAGAAGTGTCCTATTGAAGTCTTTATCTTTGTACTTTACCTAGAAAGTATTCTAGGCCAGAATTAAATAACAAGGCTGGTTGATTTCTGATATATATATATATATATACACACACACACACACACACACACACACACACATATATATATACACACACACACACTTCTATAATGATTTATGATATTTGAATCAGATGTACACATACGTAGTTGTTACTCTTCTGGAGACAAAGCTATTTAAGTATCATTTAATTTTAATTTTATGTTAATACTATTAAGCTTTATAAAAAGCTCGTTTTTAAGAGATTATTGGCTAATTTTACTGCTAATCAGAAGGACTGCCACAATTATTTTTCAAACATTATCTTCTCAGGAATGACTATATTTTTCTACCTGGAAACAAGGATACCATTGTTATATCTGGCCCAGGGGAATCTTTAGACTTTCTGTAACATTTCTTCCTGGGAATCTAGAGGGGAAAGAAGGATGTTTTTTCTTATTTGGTTAATAGCTGAAATCTAGGGTTTCAACTGGGGTTCAAATCTAGGGTTTACCATAGTGGAGTATTGAGACAATATTTATTTTATTTAATTTTTCTGAGACAGAGTCTCACTCTGTTACCCAGGCTGGAGTGTAGTGGCACAATCTCGGCTCACTGCAACCTCCACCTCCTGAGTTCAAGCGATTCTTGTGCCTTGGCCTCCTGAGTAGCTGGGATTACAGGCACGCACTACTACGCCCAGCTAATTCTTGTATATTTAACAAAGACAGGGTTTTGCCATGTTGGCCAGGCTGGTCTCGAACTCCTGACCTCAAGTGATCTGCATGCCTCACAGGCGTGAGCCACCATGCCTGGTGAAGACAATATTTAGAGAGTACAGATAAATGTCAGAAAAGAATAATAGTCATAAACACTTATATTAGCATACAAATAATATACTGTTAATTCAGTATTCTAAGAATTTTACATGTATTTACTCATATAATACAACAGCCCTATGAGGATAGGTATTATTATTTTCTCCATTTTGTAGCTCAGGAAGTTGAGGCACAGAGAGATTACGGCATTCAGAGACAAAATTCTTAGGTTTCACTAAATGCTTCAAATGCCAAATAGTGTCCACTGAAATTGTTCTCCTTTTGATGTAAGGCTTAAGCCTGTCTTTGTATCTTCTAGAAACTCATCCTATCAGAAACATCTATTTTTGATGTCCTACCAAACTTCTTCTATCACAGCAACCAAGTAGTGAGGATGGCAGCTCTGGAGGTGAGTATTTATGGTAATGGGACATGACCTTTTGCTTTGTTTCTAGCAAAACCATGTCAGTTCTAGTTCTCTGGCCTTAAGGTTGGTTCTTAAGGGTAGTTAGTCTCTTCTACTCTGAAACAGTATGTGCTTACTCAGATACTTTACTCAAGTGTTTCATCTGAACTCATCACCAGCTTCTAGGTTCCAATCACAGGAAAACAGCTGCCAGCATTTTTCAGTAGTTTCTGTTTTCCAGGTATTTGAATTCTCCCATTTCATGAGTTAGGATTCCTTGTAACACAAAAAGTGAAAATATATGGCTGATCAGAGCATGTGTCATCTTACCATTGTGTGATTTGGGCCAAATTAAAATGGATTTTAGTTATGTTTTGGATTGTCAAGCAGCTCTTTCGAAATACTTCCTCAAAGGAAAGAAAGTAATAGCATTTAATGAACTGTGTTTTAGGTATTTTATTTTTCTCATTTAATCCTACAGTTACTTTAGGAAGTAAGAAGAAAGTGAGACTCTGAGAGGTTAAGTGATTTGTCCAAAATCACACAGATAATAAGTGGAAGAGTTTGCATTTGAACTCAAGCTAATCTGACTCCAAAGACTTCTGTTTCCACTACAGCACACTACCTCATTAAGCACAAAAATTGCAGGCCCTGAATACCACTGTAAGGTTGCCAAATAGATGTTTTTTGAAGATGGGGAAAAAGAGTGTTTTAGATGATTTTATGTAATGTAACATCACGGTAGTCTGTTGCTAGCTCCTTTGTGTTACTTTTTATTTGTATTTTGTGGTAGAATGTAAATTATCCTACTCAGTAAATGCCAAAAGTTTTAAAACATTTAAGTGTTTTGTAGTGTTTTCATGTCATCTAATGAGAAGCTTTCTTATATACTTCCCGTGCCATAGAATCTCAGGTAGCATTTTATGTGCATGGCAAATTTGCTGTGAAATGTGTGAGGTTGCACTGACAGTTTTTGCGGAGATGTAGCCTATTGCTGTTTCTTTTTTTAATTTAAATTTATTTTTATTTTGTTTTATTGCTGTTCCTTTAACTCTTGAGTCAAGTTCATGTATTTGAGATATTACATGTCCAATTATGTCTTACTGTTTATACCTTACTGCTTTTGATCAGGGTTTGCTGAAAACTGATTTTGAGTGGGTGGGGAAGTCGGGGAAGACACAAAACAAAGACATGAGATAGTAAAAGAGTTGAACTGTGATTGCTTGTGTCTTCTATTTTCACTCCGTAAGTGGCTCAAAATCAGCACCTCTCATTTTCCTCACTGCTTAATCTTCTCTTGAAATGATCATGCTTAATAGATTAATAGTTGTAGTTCTAGATGCTGTCTTTTGCTAAAGATTAAACCTTCTCCAGGGTTTAGGTTAGTGTGAAAGAAGGTTTACAGTACACATAGGTATCCAGCAGAGGCCGCCTAGTTTTGTTTTCATTAGTAGTCATGGGTGTAGTATTAAGACTCCAGCTTTATTAATTAAAGCAAGATATGTATGTATACAGAGGGCCTTGGGACTTCTCTCCCCACAGAGCACCTTCTGCCTCAGATACCTCGTTTCAAGACTCTTTTTCTGAGCTATTTTCTTAATTTCTGTTTTTGAAATTTATTTACTGAGGATTACTTTTGAACCAGGTGTATGTTCGAAGGGCTTATATTGCCTACGAACTTAACAGCGTACAACACCGCCAGCTTAAGGACAACACCTGTGTGGTGGAATTCCAGTTCATGCTGCCCACATCTCATCCAAACAGGTGAGTTTGAGGTGGTATGTGCACCTGAGCCAGCCAGAGGTATACCATGAGAATCAAGGGGAGTAATGTGTATGACAATTCCATGTTTTTTAAATTAGAAATGTAGGGCAAAAAATGAACAATATGACCATAAGAGAAGAGCCTTTTGGTGCTCACTTCTTTGATCTAAAGAGACAAATTATGGTCTAAGTAAGATGAAAGTTTAGGATTACTCCATTCATTCTTGCTTGTATTATGTCACTGAGGAAATAGTTTCTTTTTTAAAAAAATAGAAAGAATTTACTAGCATTTTACTTACTAGAACTTTGCCAGAAAAATCACTCTTTTTTTAACAATTTAAATCGGCAATTAGACCAAGAAAATATTTTGGGTGGAATGCTTTTCTTTTCTGTATGTTTGCTATGGGTTGAGGTTATACCTAAGCCAGTTTCATTGTCGCCCTAAAACAGACAACCTGAATTTAGCAATCAGTTTTTAAAAATTATATTTCAGAACCAAACTTCTTAATCTCAAATAAATTACTGAATTAAGACATAATTACATTATTTGTCCCTTCCTGTGTCTTTTAAAAAATAAAATGTACATATGGACATTTTTGTGTCAGAATTGCTTTTGTTTTAAAATGAAAATATCTTACAGACTCATCTTTTAAGAAGTATTCTAAGGCAATGAAAATCTATGAATTCCACCCACACAGAGGTTCATCCCCTCCTGTACTTTCATTCTTTTTAGTAATACCACAGAAAATATAAATACCACAGCCAGTCTTAACCTACCCCTCTCCATTTCTTCTTTATGGCCTTTGGTTCTTCACTTGGTATTACAAAGTACTGTGTCTTTGGGGAACCTTAGTTATAGACACCAGAAATGGTTTTGTTCTAAATTGCCACTTCACCCAAAGCAATAGAAGCCCTTTCTGGAGACAAAGAAGTCTGTGCTGAGACTTTTGGCCACTGGATGCCACTGTTGATCCAGCAGAGGTCTGCAGATGAGCAGAGGCATCTTCAGAAAAAGTACCTCTCTTCTTTGTCTCAGAATATCCTTTCACTTCTCTACCTCAAAAATACCTTACGGCTGGCAGAGAAAAGCATATATCCTTGATTTAGCAAGCATCTCTCGGTACATTTTTGCCTCCATGGATTTCAGAATCTCATTTTCTAGAAACGAATGGTTGTCTTTCAGTGAGCGGCGAAGTACTCATGGCACACATGGGCACAGCACTCAGTCTTCTTTCTTTTCCTGCATTCCTTGAATAATTGTAGAGAACTACACTCTATACTTAATGCTCTTTGTAATTCTCAGGGCAGTTCTCCTTTTCTTTCTGTTTTCTCCTGCTTCCCTTTGGGCAGTGATTTGTAGTCGGGCTGCAGGGCCACTTCTGATTTCCTTCCCTCCTCATCACTCTCCTTGTCTTTCTTAATTGTTCTCCCTGTACTACTTTTTTTTATTTGAGGATATGTCCAGTTTGGTGAGGGAATGTTGGCTGAAAAATGAGAGGAATTCTTCTTGACTGCTTTGTTAAGAAATCTTATTCACCTTTCTATGTCAAGAGTGTGAATCTTGGTTAGTTCAATGTGGTTACAAAACTTGTACGCCTGTCCCTCCCAACATCTGGACATGCCTGTGGATAAAGATCAGACTTGAACATAACAGTAATCCTGTAATCTCCCTGAAGTCTCCCTTGGTTGTCAGTGTAATTCTAAACCTGCTGGATTGTTATTGTTATTGTCATCATTATTATTGGTGTAACTGTGAAGGTGGAGATAATTGCAAAATAAAAAGGAAAAATAAAATCATCTTTGTGAAAACCAGAAAAATGTTAAAATTGCTTTAATTTTTTTTTGTATCTAAAGTTCTTTTGTTTAGGATCAAATGATCAGGTTTGATCATAAAATGATATATTCAGTTTCAGAGTATAGCTTGTTCAGTTATTGCAGATTTACTACTTGAATTTAGTTTTATAAGATTATATACATAATATATATAATGATATATATAATATAAATGAATATATGTATTTTTCCCCCAAATGTTTTTGTTATAATTTGGATTTATAGCCTTATTGTGACACCATCTGGTGTACTGCAATTGAATTCTGACACTAGCCATCTTAAGTTAGATCAGATGCCACAGGCTAAGTAAGGGCTCAGTCTACCACCAAATTGTCCCTACTTCAGATGGGGCCATAAATGGGGTGCCCCACCCACTTGCACTTCTGACCAACTGGCTACAAATTTGAGGGTCCCCTCAGTTTTCTCGGTTTGATAATTCCCTCAGAACAACTCACAGAGTTCAAGCACTACAGTTTTATTGTCAGGATCAGCAAAAAGCACGAGACGCTTAGGGTGAAGTGTGGGACAGTCTCAAACACAGAGCTTCCCTGTTCATTCCCTGTGGAATCAGAGTGTATCAACTCTCTCAGCACATCCATGTGTTCACCAACCAAGAAGCTCCATTGACCTTCAGTGTCCAGAGTATTTTAAAATCAGGGCTTCATTACGTAGGCATGCTTGATTAAATCGTAGCCTACGTGATTAAACTCAATCTCCCCTCCCAGAGGTCCGGCTGGCTGAAAGCCCTCAACCCTCTAATCATCTAGTTGGTCTTTCTAGTGACCAGCTCCCCTCCTGAGTCATCTCATCTCTTAGCATAAACTCAGATGTGATCCAGTGACACTCCTGTTACTTGGGAAATCTTAAGGATTTAGTCTCTCTTCCAGGAACCAGAGACAATGGCCAAAGTCTTTATTATACAATAGGCCTGCTCATCTTAAACAGACATCTAAGCTGTTTTAGACTTAGCTAGTTTTGAGCCAAGTACTTTTCTAACTTTTTTCTAACTCCAGTACTTTTTTTTTTTTTCTGTTATTGTTTTGATCAAGCAGGCAAAAAGCATATTGTTTCTCATTCTACAGAAAGAAGTTACAGAGGGCTACCAGTATTTGTTCTACTCCCAGTCCTGTAAGGCTCAATTATGTCCACTAACCTCTAGATTAATGATTCTCAGAATTATCTGAGGGGCAATTTGAAAATACACATATTGGGGTCCTGACTTTCAAGACCTGATTCATTTTGGATTAGAGTCCTGGTGACCACTTTGAAAAGCTCCTCTGAACTCTGATGAACATCTGTAATTGACAGTCACTACTTCTAAACTAGTACTGCCAAATAGAAATATAATACAAGCCACGTTATTTAGAAGTTTCTATTGGCCACATTTAGAAGAGTAAAAAGAAACAGATAAAATTAATTCAAATAGCATCTTATTTAACCTATTGTATCCAAAATGCCATTTCAATATGTAATAACAATTGTTAATATTTTTTCTTTTATTCATACTGTATCTTTGAAATTTAGCATGTATTCTATACTTACAGCATGTCTCAATATAAACTAGCCATATTTCAAATACTACCCTAGCTGCATGTGGCTAGCGGCTGCTATATTAGTTCAACTTAGACCAAAAATTAATTAGGACAGTCACACTGACCACTCTTTTTTTTTTTTTTTTTTGTTACTGGTAGTGCCCTTGGAGAGAAGAAAAATTGTTATTCTTATGTTGCTTATTCTTAGTAGTTACAGGAATTATCCACACTTGATATTATAGATGTTATACAATATTTTATGCATGCTTTAAAAATTAGTGAGAATAAAGAAAAGGTATATGAATCATACATATTTTACTTATCAGTGCAAAACAGAATTTTATATTTTTCCCAACTGAGGTTAACAAGCCAATTTTTTTTTTTTTTTCTCCCGTAGAGATGGGGTCTTGCCATGTTACCAGGCTGGTCTCAAAATAATTCTCCTGCTTCGGCCTCTCAAGTAGCTGGGACTATAGGCATGTGCTGCCATACCTAGTGCAGACCAAAAATTCTTGGGGGAGAAAACAGGTTTTTTTTTTTTTCGAGAAGAGGTCTCAGCTCTGTCTCTCTGTCGCCCAGGCTGGAGTGCAGTGGCACGATATGGGCTCACTGCAAGCTCCGCCTTCCGGGTTCAAACGATTCTCCTGCCTCAGCCTCCCAAGTAGCTAGGACTACATGTGCCCACCACCACATCTGGCAAATTTTTTGTATTTTTAATAGAGATGGGTTTTCACCGTGTTAGCCAAGATGGTCTTGATCTCCTGACCTTGTGATCCTCCTGCCTCGGCCTCCCAAAGTGCTGGGATTACAGGCATGAGCCACGGTATTTTGGTTAACCAATTTTTTGTGTTTTCTTTCCTTGCACTTGGTCTTCACATTCCTAGCTGGGTGTTTTTGAAGTAGACAAAATTTGTCCAGCACATCATTGAAAGTGTCTTAATAAGCTGTAATATCAAAGCAAGACTGCAATCTCATTGTGTATGGAATTCCATTCCTGCAGCTTTTTTTTTTTTTTGAGATGGAGTTTCACTCTTTTTGCTCAGGCTGGAGTGCAGTGGCGCAATCTTGGCTCCTTGGCTCACCGCAACCTCTGCCTTCTGAGTTCAAGCGATTCTTCTGCCTCAGCCTCCCGATTAGTTGGGGTTACAGCATGCGCCACCACACTCGGCTAATTTTGCATTTTTAGTAGAGACGGTGTTTCTCCGTGTTGGTCAGGCTGGTCTCCAACTCCTGACCACAGGTGATCTACCTGCCTCGGCCTCCCAAAGTGGTGGAATTACAGGTGTAAGCCACTGCGCCCGGCCTTATTTGTTTCTTAACTCCTCTTACTATAATTCCCAGTCATGTAGTTTGTTTTTTGACTGTGATTTAGCTTCCATAGGTTGGGGTGAAACATGGCACTCTGTCTGCAAACTGGCAGCAGAGTTTTGTTTTTTGTTTTTTGTTTTTCCCAGGAAAATCCCTTGGTTACTGTTGGGATTAAAGACCTGTGTCTTATTAGGACCTATTTTGATTTTTGGAGAAGTAGGCAAAATATATTGCAAATGACTAGGGGAGCCTCTAAAAAGGAGAAGACAGCCGTTTTTAGCACACTTGAACAGTTGCTGTGTAGTAACATAGTTGGTACATTTTTATTTTTGTTTTAATTCATCATAGGACTTTGCATTGTTTGACATGTGGTTACTCTTTTTTGGTATAATTTGACTATTTTTTTTTCTAGTAATCCATAATTTTTTTAAAAAGCAGATGACTGAATAGTTTATTCCTAGTCTGTGTGACTTCCTGTTTCATCCTTCTTGCTAGGTGTGCGTCAGTCGAGGTATATCGTCTCCTTTTTGATCTTCTACCCAATACTTCTAAATTTTTTTCTGGGGACTGTAGTTCCAACTTATTTGGCATCTGTAGGTCTTATTCACCAGAGGATCCAGTTATTAGAGCTTCACTCAGGGAAGCTCCTGGTTTGTATTTACCCTTCTAAAATTTCCTTCACTTGAAGAGCAGCTAAAGAGATTTTTCTGAGTTAAGCATAGTTAGAAATATATATATACACACACACACATATATATATATGTAACATGTGTATGTTGTATGTGTTTCCTTTTTTACCTTCTTAGCATTTAAAGGCTATGTGATTCTTTTTGAGGGGAGGGTTTTTTTTTTTTTTTTTTTAATATGTCATTGTTTTAACTGACTTGTGTTCTTGAAAGAGAAGTGACTATCCCAAGTTGTTTTTGTGGTGCAGGAATATTCAGGGCAACTGGTCTATACTAAGGGAGGATTTTGTTATTATGCAGACTTCTAGAACCTAATTCTCTCATTGAAGCGTCTGTGAGCCCAGCCCTTTAGTGAGTTTTACATGAATTAACCCTGGAGTTCAAACTATATCATTCAATGTTCCTTTTTCTCCTTCTTCCCCTGGTGAGTCGTAGGGTTTAGAGCCCAAGTTTTGTATATGTCTGTCTTTTTTCCTATTCAGAAACTTAAGTATCACTCACTGGTGCTGGAGATGGGAAAGCTTGTTACACTGAAGCATCATCCTGAATGTCTGTATTTTGCACAATTCATTAAATCATTTGACCTTCAGGATTTCACTAAGCTTTGGGCATATTAAGTACCTCAGAATAATCTGGAAACAAATTCTTCAGTCAACCAGTATTTGATCTTTTAAAATATAGCTATATTTATATAAACATATGTATAGTATATTATCCCATAAATTGTGCCTATGCATATGTCTCTATATAATATAATATGACATTCTGGGAGTACACCATTTAAAACTCCAAATGATTTTTATAATTAATATACACTAGTGAACATGACTAATCTTTTTAACCTTTAATCTGAGATTCAAATAAGAAGCATCACATTTGATGCAGGAGATGGAAGTATACTTTGTTGTACGTTTCTGTACATATATAATGGGTGAGGACCTATTGGTGTTTATTTCCACCTGTTTCGTAGATGGAAATCCATGCTTAAGTCGGATTCCATTGCACCTTCTCTGCTATTTGCTACTTGTGAATTTGGTCTTCTGTGTTATAATGTTTTAATTCAAATACTTCCCTTTTCTCATGTCTTACATCCAGAAGAGGTCGGCTGTATTTTCCCCTGATAGCATGTGTTTTGGTCATGGCTGAATTTAGGCTGCTTGGCATCCATCCTCAATGTTCAGCTGTCAGTGGGTGGCCTCTGGACTTTCTTTTTATTCGTAAGGAAGGTTAGAAATCAGGAGCCTTCCATATGACTAATTGGTAGCCAACTGCCATTCTCAAGAATTCTGATAATCTAACACTCAGAGATTAGACCTTTCTTTGGATAGTACTGAGATACTCGGAAGTCATCCAGCTTGCAGCATTTTTTCAGCAGCAGTGGGAGCCCTTGTAGTTAGCAAGCCAGAATGAGCTATAAATACATGAAATCTTACAATGCTTGCTTCCTTCATTCAGGGTAGTCTGCTGATAAGATGCAAGTATCTGGCAGAAGAGAAGATTCTCAGCAGGTTTAAGTGCTTACCAAAGTGCTTTCCTGTATCCATGGCTCAGCTTCTAGTCTCTGCTGTGTTATTTTGGCACTTCTAGACTTGTAATATTGGAGAGTCGAGTTTAAAACTCTCAATATATCATTAGGGTAGCCCAAGGTCCCTTCTTGTCAAGGAAGACTAGCTGAGTCCAGGGGGAAGGAAAATCAGAATCCAGGACACCTGTAAATCCCTGTAGTTTTGTGCTGTGGGTTCGTAGCTAATTATACGGCAGGCAACAGTAATATGCTGTAGCTCTGTTGGTGTACTTGTTTCAGAAAGAGCAAAATCTTCCAGCAGAGCAAAGAAGGGGCTTTGGAGGGGCTGCAAATAAATGAAGCAACGATCATTTTATTGTAAACTAAAGCTCTGCAACAGAATCAGGGCATCTGAACTGCAAGGAGGTGGTGGGGGAGATGCCAGTAGAAATACATGGTTCAGATGTGTTTTACAGCTCTTGATTTGGATTTTCCTACAGAAATATAGTCACGCAAAGAGACCACCACTGGTCACAGCCAGTCAAATTGCTCTTTCTCCTATGGTACTGCTGTTAGTGGCTGCTAGTAGGTTATTCAGCCGACCTCTTCTGATTCTGCTTTGCTGCCTGATTTCAAAAGAGTTGCCCTATACTGTCTTTCAGTCACAGCTTGATGTAACTACTGCTTGTTTGCATGCATCCCCATCATTTTCATATAGGCTCTTTTTTTTTCTTCTTCAAGTTTGGAAGCAAAAGAATCAGGAGCATTTTTATATGATAAAAGATTTATGTAGGGCCAGCTAGAATCAAGCCAAATGAAATTCAGCTGGAAGGGGTGGTAAAAAGGCTCACAGAACTTGTGGCTGCCAGAGAAGTCAGTGTTCCTTAAATTAAAGAGGGTTCAGCTAGCAGGCGGCGCTCAACTTTGCATTCATATTGAATCAGGCTCTCCAGCCATTCTGGGCAGGCAGAGCAATAAAATCAGAGGTGACTTAGTGCCAGGAACCTCAGAATTCACAGGATTTCTCTTGTCTTTCTCTAAAATCTATATTGATGTGGAATGCTAACTTGGAGGGCGGAGATGAGAAAATGCCAGGTCTAGATTGTGGTTTATGACACCATATTGAACAATGTCATTGGAAAGCATCCTCTTTGGTTTTTTGGTTATCATATCTGTAAAATGGAGCTAACCTACTAGAAAGAAAGTAGTTCTAATATTTATCAAATGTTGTAAATGAAGATTCACTATAATAAGTGTTTTGAATAGCCCAAACAGCAGATGATAAGAAGTGAATTTATATCCCATTTATGTATTTGAAAATACACTTGATTGCCTTTGAGCAATTTTACTTTTTTTTTTTTTTGAGACAGTATCTTACTTTGTCACCCAGGCTGGAGTGCAATGGCATGATCTTGGCTAACTGCAACCTCTGCCTCCTGGCTCAAGCAATCCTCCCACCTCAGCCTTCTGAGTAGCTGGGATTACAGGCATGCTATGTGCCACCACACCTGGCTAACTTTTGTATTTGTGTGTATGTGTGTGTGTGTGTAGAGATGGATTTTGGAGATGTTGCCCAGGCTGGTCTTAAACTCCTGGGCTCAAGTGATCCACCCACCTCAGTCTCCCAAAGTGCTGGGATTACAGGAATGAGCCACTGCGCCCAGCCTAATTTAACTATTTTTGCATGATGAGTATGCAGTGGAATGTGACAAATTTTATTTTCAGCTACATAAATGGAATATTTGACTCCTATACAATCTCCTCCCTTAGTTGTGTGTGTGGTTTTTTCTGTTTTTGTACAGAGTGTGGTGTATCACAGTGGTATGTGATACACCACATTTGTCATATTCTTAAATTGACCATATAGCCCTTGTATAGGATGAAAAATACGTAGTGGCCAGATTTGGTGGCTCACACCTATAATCCTAGCACTTCGGGAGGCTGAGGTAGGAGGATCACTTGAGCTCAGGAGTTCAAGACTAGCCTGGGTAACATGGTGGGACCTTATCTCTATTTCTTAAAAAAAGAAAACATGTAAATGATCATTATGGACATGACTAAGTATTTACCTGTTAATAGACAGTTTATCTTTCCTTCCTTCCTTGCTTATCTCCCTTACATCCCCACAGATTCTTCTTCTACCAAAGTGGAGAAGCTGGCTCTAAACCTACTTACATGACTGATTTGGGACCATTCCTTTAAAAATTAGAGATGTTGGGAATTTTTGCTTTTTACCCCATACTGTATAGATGGTGCATAATTCTTATAACAAAGCAGCAGGGGGCTCTCTGTAGGAGCTTGAGAGTTGCTGATGGAGAAAGCCTGGCTTTTTGTTGTTCTTTTCAATTCAGGCCTTTTTCTACTGAAAACGTGGCCCTCATCCTGTGAAGACTCCCAAAGGGATTAGAATGTAGCTACAGGAGCAGTTAGATTATTTTATTAGATTAGGAAATTTGTTAACAGTTGAGAGAGATTATACTGGTTTCTAAACTCTAGAAACCTGGATGAATGGAACCTGAGGTTTCTTTGGTTGTAGAATTCTCTTTGAACTGAGGTTCATGGTAAGAAACTGTGCAGGTGGCCCCTTTCCTTAGCATCCTTTATATCTTAAAAGGAAGACTATTCTCATTAGCATCTGCAGTTAGTTTTCTGTTCAACTGTACCTCCCTCTGTTCTAGAACCTGTGCATATTTTTTCTGTATTGATGAGGCCCAAGTGCATTATAACTAAGGATCTCTTGTAAAAATAAAACCCATTCTCCTGAGTGAGAGGCTCAAGGAATCCAAACAGCAAAGGTTCAGGTTTCTGCACTCGGAGGTTGCTCTTGCTGCCTTATGAATTCACTCTGTGATACAAGTTTGATGTAAAGAGCATTTCTACTCACAAATCACATGAGGTATACAGTTTGTGTGCAGTGATATGTCACAGCTTTTTATTTATATGGCCTGCTCAGTCTATTCTGCTCCTTCCACTGCCATGGAAAGTGCATCATTTTCCTCCCTCTATCTTCTTTCCCACATATCATCAGCATCACCCACCATGTTCTGCCCATTAAGTCCTCTGTGTGCTAGAAAACCCCAACAGTGATTAAATGCTGATAAAAGAATGTTAGAAGGTTAAGATATCAACCGATCAGCCCCCTTACAATGCCCCTAAATTGTAGGTGGTAAGTATAACTTTGCCCATTTAACATTGAAAATAAAGGTTTTTATTTGTTTGATTATTTTTCAGTTGGAGAAATCTTTTAAAAAGAGTTAGTGGCAAAGGCCAAAGAGAATGTGGGAGATGTGCCTTGTAGTTTCCTATTCTTATTGTGGTCTTTCTTTCGTGATTTTGGCACATTCTCTAGAAGGAAGTTCTAGGGTAGTCAAATTTAGGTAAGGTTTTATTTATGAAAGGCCTAGAGTTTTTAAGCTAACAGCAGTTTTTAAAATCATTATGACCCTAAACTCATTTAATTACAAAATATTAATTAATTTTAACAACTTATACTGCTCTGATCATAGAATCATTTATCATTACTTTTCTGCATGATTTTCAGTTCTTTTAAGCTCCTAGAATACAGTACCCTCCCCCCTGCTCTCCTTCATGGGAGGAAGAGTATGGATAAAAAGACTTAGAACAGGTAGCTGGGAACCCAGATTGCTGGGTACTTTTCTTTGGTGGAGAATTTGTAGGTCTGTCACATATCCTGGAAAAGCAATTAAGGTAGGAGGAGCTATGGAATCAACTTCTCTGGACCTCCTTATTACACCTTCAGTAATAGGAACAAGAAAGAAGAGTCTCTAAGAATCCCATGAAGAATTATATTTCTTGTTGGAACTTAAGTTAATATACCATATCATATAGCTTAAATTAATTTTCATTAGCCTGTGTTTTACCACTACTCTGCATTTTTTTTTTTTTTTTTTTTTTTGGTAATAGAGCTATTTTTAAAATCCATGGTAAATACATTTTGACCCTTTCCATCAACAGCTGCTGTAGTGGGGTAGGTTAGGAGCATGCCTCTTTGGAGGCATCCTGGGGGTTGAAGGGTAATGAGCACTTAATTATGTCTGCTGAATGCCAGAGCTGCCAAACTGGAGCTCCTCACGACTGGTCTGTATCTGCTCTGACAATTCTTTTATTATGGCTTTCACTAACCTATCAGTAACTAACTGTGGTTGTTTAATTACAGAGGGAACATCCCTACGCTAAACAGGTACCGTATGTTTAGTTTCTTTTCCAATTAAAAGCACCTTTATGTAACTTATAATAGTGAAACCAGGAAGAAAATAACACTTGACATGATAATGTGTTGTCTGCTAGGGAGTCCTGAGCTCCCCTTTGGACATACTAAATTATTCTTTCTGTTTGGAAAACATGTCTTCAGCTTTTCTTCAGCTGTTCAAAAAGCACTACTTGAAAAGCCTCGGTATGGAGAAACTCCTATCTAGCTGTATATGGTAGGGGGTCTGTCTGCCTTATGTTCAGCCTTGCTAGCAGCATCTTTTGCTAAGTTCTCTGTGTACTTTGGGGCTTTCAGAGGAGAAACCCTTAAGGTTACTCCTATCCTGGCAAATTATTCACAATTTTTACAATTTTTAGTTTCTCTAATTTGCTTCTCCTTTTAGAGGAGTGCAGATCCAGAAATAGCTGATCTCATGTTTTATCAGTTTGTTAGTTAATTTTCTAAAGTGTTAAAGTGTTAGAATGATAGTCAGTTTTTATTTCAGACCTGTAATAAGATTAACATTGGAAAAGTATATTTAAATTTTGATGTGTTTAGCCCTGTGTAGAGGTTTCTAGGCTAACATAACATAAGTGATATTTTAGTATTTTGGGTTTCTCCTGTCTCTTGAACCAAGCAAGGCAACACAATGCAAGTTTGAGAGGATAGCAATTCTGATTGGAATTGAATCCACAAAATGCAAAAGCAATAGTAAGTTGATGGCACGGTTTTTGCAGATAATCAGCTACATGTGGAAATATAGATTTGCATTTATTTTGTCCCTCTCCCTTTAAAATATTAAGTAATCAAAACTAATCATAGCTTTTAGATCCCAATTTGGATGTGGAGAGGAAAGGGAATGCTTTTAATTGGTCTTGTAATCTTCCCTTGGTGAGTGGGCTTGGCTCATTCCTGCCTGCCCTTAGCTGCCCTGGTTCACAAGCATAGCAGTGAGGGGAAACTTAGTCGATATTTCCCATGGGGTTCAGTTGAGTGAAAAAGGTACTTAACCCCATGGTTGCCACAAACATAGCTTCTTCAGAGGGAGTTCCCTTTAAATGTGGTCTGGAACCCTTTTATCTTTCCTGTCTAATGCCAAGCAGGTAGAAAAGATACAATGCCTCACAAACTTGCTCTTTTAGTAAATATATCTGGTGATCCTAGAAAAGAGGAGGATGATAGCACTTATGTGGTAATACAACTCTGAATCCCAGTTTCTAGTGAGCACCATGTTTAAGACTTGCTTGATGTGTGTTTCATTTGTTTGTTTCATTCATGGTATCAATGGTTTCCTCTCCCACTTTGCCTTCTACTCCTGAGTACTGTCAAAAATGATGTACCTTTTCCATAGTCATCACTCACCAAAGGAATAAAAACCTGGAGTGTCAGTCTCTATAGTCTGTGTGAGCAGCACTCCCATCCTATAAAGAATTCCATTGCCTTATAATTATGATTTGCGATAGGGTACAGTATGTACCCAGATATCAAGTCCACGTTGTCGTCTCTCTTTCCCCTGCGACACTGCAGGTGGTGTACTTCAAGGAGATATTTGGGGCAGTTCTCCAAATTCAAGTGCCATTGCCTTGCCCTGAACTTGCTTCAGATCAGTATGCTGGTAACATGTCAGGCAAGTCTTGGAGGCATCCTTTAGCTTGGTCCTTCCTAACAGGCTGTCCTGATTGAGCATTCAGAAACACTTTACAGTATTATTTATCAGTACGTACTGTTAAGGTGCACAAGAAATATAGAGATTCATTGTTTTTAGATTGAACAAATCAGTTCAGTTCTCTTCAAGCATCTCTGTTTAGCAGCTGTTTGTCATGCTTACACATACTTTGAGACCCATACTCTGCCCTTTTGTATGTTGCTGGAAATTATTAAGGGCTTTCAAAGGAGATTTTTTTTGTTTTGATATAGAAGTGCTTAACTATGAAAAGAAAAACGTGCAATTTGGGGTTGAAAAATGTCTCTCTTTTCAAAAAGGGAGAACTGTAACCCCAGTAACTATCCCTACCAACCCATTAAAGGAAAAAGTAAATTCCTCAGTAAATTTCCTTTTATAGACTGTGACCTGTTTCTGTACCCTAATGTTTTATATAATTATTTACTAAACCATTCCAGATGACTTAATTATAATTGTTGTTTTACATACATATATCTACCTATCTCTTTATTTATCTGTGAATACTTACTCTATTACAGTTCCTAGAAAACAAAATGCCTTAAGCATTGCATAGTTACAACACACTTGGCTTGCTTACTTCCTTTTAAAGGAGGGAATACTTTAGGAAGGGGGAAGATGCAGGATGGTTTTTAACCCCTATGTGCTATTCATTCATTGGACATCTTACAATGTAATTGTATTAAAACTGCCTGGAAATTCCTAACAGTCCTTAGCTTTTTATTTGAAGAAATTTTGGAGTGATGAAAATATAGTTTATATGGGGAAATTCAAAAGAAAGGGTTAACATGAATCCAGCAAAAGAACCTTATCCGTAGTGGGTAAAAAAACCAAATCTGCTCTGCAACCTGACCCTACTTCAGTGTTTTGTCCTAGTTCCTTTTCCCTACTGTTACTTTCCCAGTCCTTGCTCCTACCCTCCTTGTCTAATGAACGTGATTGAATTACCATTTAGAATGTCCTTCTCCTCCAACCTCAACCACTATGGCATGACCCATGTAGCTAGTGTCAGCGATGTGCTGTTGGACAACTCATTCACTCCACCTTGTCAGCGGATGGGCGGAATGGTCTCTTTTCGGACTTTCGAAGATTTTGTCAGGTAAGACGTTGTGGAACTATGTCTATACAAGGGGAGCTATGGACATCTGTGTTTTGGGGTCTCAGCTTTCTGCAAAATGAATAAAGGTCTCCCGAATAGCCATGAGCCAGCTAAAAAGATGTAACCCTTGCTGTATATGCTCTCAGAGAGGTATATATCCTTGCATTTCTACCTCTCGTTCAGTTTCTACAAGCCTCTACTTGTAGTATGAGCCTGGTCAGAAAAAAAGAAACAAACGAAAACCATCTTTTCCTGAGGAGCTAACAGAAGAAGCTGTCTGCTCTGTGATGAGTGAAATGTCAGGAGAAATTAAACATAACACTAGAGTGAGCCCCACAAGAGACGATACATCTTTTGATTAAATGCATTCAGCATCTATCTCTTGATGTATACTGATGCATTACCCTAGGGGGAGGGGTAATTACATTGGACTGTCACTACTCCAGTTCCAGGCACTTTCTGTTACTTTAAGACTGATGATGACAGCAGTGCTCATATCTTACATATGAGGAAAACAAAACAAAACAAAAAAGCTTTAGATCATTCTTTCTAAAAAAGAAAAAATATATATGGTTTATTAAAGTTTAAACAATCCATCCTCCTAATTTCTGCCACTTGGTGAAATTTTGCATGTCACCTCTAGCCACTGGTGATTCTATTCAGTTAACTATTGAGCCCAGGCTAAGATAGATTATTCTTTTAGACTCAGCTGGCAATGGTAGTGTTAGTTTCCTGCCACTTGGGTTTCATGGTGGGTGTTTCTCTTGTATTTTTTAGGATCTTTGATGAAGTGATGAGCTGCTTCTCTGACTCCCCACCCCAGAGTCCCACATTCCCTGAGGCAGGTCACACGTCTCTTTATGATGAAGATAAGGTATAATGTCCCTTTTGGGAGACTGCTTTGTTCCCTCAGACATGGGACTTGTACTGTATACTGTCTTTCTGACTTTGAACTATTATTGGAAAGAATTCATCATTTTACCCCACTTTATAGTATTTAATTTTGTATGCCTCACCAAAGTATTTTCTGGAAACAGGTGGAATATAAATCCTAACTTTAAAAAAAACTATATTAATTTTGGAGTCCATAGTATAGAATGGGCTCAGCTATGTCCATTGCAACTGCCTCTGAATCTCTGAATGTTGTTTTAAGGATTTGGGCTTTGGTTGCTGGAATTCTTATTCAGCCATGGCTTATAGTTTTGCTTAATGGTGCAATCATAGTCCTCAGAGAATGGAGGACTTCAGATTACAGGAAAAAAAATAGGCATTTTGTTTAAAACTTTGTCTTTTTATTAAATCATTTCTTTTTACTTATCAGTAGATAAATTATTCTTCCTCTATGATGTTATTTTTTTGTGATTTGATACTTCCATTGTTTGATAAATTATAAGGAAATATATTATGTGGGAATATGTCCAGATGGCTTATTTCACTCATTTTCCTTCACATTCTGTGAAGAGATATGGCAAATAGTTTCACCCCCATTTTACTAGTAAAAAAGGTGAGACATAGTGATCTTCAACTTCATACCAAGTAAAGTTTGGGCCACCTGTTGCTAATGCCTCTGCTGCCTTATCTTTTAAAAGTTACATGCTTTACTTTATTTAATCTCTCTGTGGCTGTTGGACAATGGTTTCAATTTGCTCATTCCTACTGCTGGGCAAACCAAAATATTCTGTGGGGTGTATCTGTTTTTCAGGTATTCTACCAAATATTATAACTTCTACCTGCATCTGTATTGGCCAGCCTCATAATTTCTTTGGCTTGTATTCTTGAGTTACAGGTTCCCAGGGATGAACCAATTCACATTCTCAATGTGGCTATCAAGACTGACTGTGATATTGAGGATGACAGGCTGGCAGCTATGTTCAGAGAATTTACCCAGCAAAATGTAAGTTCTCGATTGGGTGGAAGCTCGTGATGGCCCCTTTCCTACTGACTGTGATCATTAGCTATCCTTTTATCACTTGCTAGTTTATGGCTATGTCTTTTATCATAACTCTCAGAACTATGGCTAGTTCTGCCTTTAGGGATAAAATCCCAAAGTAACTTAATAATATATAATGAATATCTTTGTGTGTCAACAGATATAGACCTCAAATATTTAAAATGTTTTTAAGGGAAGTTATGTTGCTAAATCTCTCCCAGAGCTCCAGTCTTGAACTTCGAATCACTTACTAAGTATTTTCCTTTGGTAACTTTCCACATGTCTAAGCCCAAACTCCCCTCAGGTCCCTTCTGTGTCTTCCCCTCCCCTCCTTTGAAAATATCAGTTATACACCTACCCTCCTTTCAATTTTATGTCACTTGGATATCTCCTGTTGACATCAAACTCCATAGTCTAAATGTCATTTTCCATCATTGTCCTTCTCCTCTTCTCATCCCTTTCCAGTCCCCTCATAAAACAAAACAAAAAACCTCACAACTCACCATACCTTTCACTCCCAATCATTCAGAAGTCATTGACTTTATCCTTGACATTCCTTCATTCTACCCTTCTACCCACAATCTGTACATATTTATTTGTATCTGGTCAGTCACCAAGGTCTGCTAGTTTTTCTTTGCAGTCTTTTTTACCCTTTCTGTTTTTCTTCTTTCCAGTTTTTAAATTCCCACTGCCATCCCTAATTCAAACCCTTGCTATCTTACACCTGAGACACCGCAGCAGGGTTACTTTTGATCTACTTATCTTCCTTCACTTTCTCCCTCCAAAGAGTTTCCATTCTGCTCACCATCACAAAATTAAATGTCCCAAATGTGCTCTGACCATGTTATTTTCCCACTTAACAGTGATTCTCTTTGACCTTCCGAATACCTCCTTAACTTTAGCTTCAACATCATCAGCCTATTGAGAGACTAACATGTAGCCTTTGCTATTTTGTGAAAAGACCTTTGTTCATTGTCTAATATGCCTCATTTACTGTACTTCTTTGACTTCCTCTTACCTAGAAAGTTTTCTTTCACCTTTCTTTCTAAATCCCGCTTGTCTTAAGAACTGTCCCAAATTTCACCTCTTCAATGAGGACTTCTGAGTAGCCCTAACTAAAATGTATGTTCTTCCTTTAAATTCCTAATTGGTCAGCATACATTTATTAGCAATAATAATGCCAGCCAGGCACGGTGGCTCACACCTGTAATCCCAGCACTTTGGGAGGCTGAGAGAGGAGGACCGCTTGAGTCCAGAAGTTCGAGACTAGCCTTGGCAACATAGCAATAATAATGCCTTTTATTTATTAAAAAAATTCTACCTAAATTTTTTATTTGCATCTTACCACAATTCCATGGGGTTAGATAAGTCAGGAATTATTCCAGTTGTACACATGGGCAAAAGCTGGAGCTCAAAGAAATTAAAACCCCTAGGTCACCAGCTGGAAGGTGATAGAGCAAATACTAGAACTTAAGGATTTGATGCCAGGTGTAGGGGGCACAGATCTAGGTAATAGTAAGTAATACCTTCTTCGCCCTGAAGATGCTTATAGTCTAGTTGAGGGGATAGGATAGGCATGCTTAAAACAATAATCTACAGTTATATTTCATTATGATATGTGATAGATGGCAAAGTGTCATCTTAAACTGCCCTTGATGGCAAGACCCATGTGTTCTCTTGGAGTGGACAGCACTTAACCCATGGTCTTGTTACAGAGAAAGAACTCAGTAGATGTTTTCAAAATTTAATTCAGTGGTGTAGACAATTCGTACCATTGGCATTCACATCATGTAATGCTAATGGTAGATATCTAGGGGAAAAAATGGTAAATTTGTGATGACTATAAGTCTTAGTACTTATTCCATGATACTGTCGTGGCACTTAAACTAACTGTGGGATTGCAGTGGCCAATAGGAGGAAAAGGTGCTTCCAGAGACGTGAAAGTAGGGGACATGCCTGGGGCTTTTTCTATAGACAGAAATTTACCTTCCTTCTTGCCCTTGACCAGTGACCACATAAAATTAACCTAAAGCCAGTGATCAAGCTAATCTTTGCTGGAAGAGTTTTTTTTAAGACGGAATTTCACTCTTGTTGCCCAGGCTGGAGTGCAGTGGTGTGACCTCAGCTCACAGCAACCCCTGCCTCCTGGGTTCAAGTGATTCTCCTGCCTCAGCCTCCCGAGTAACTGGGATTATAGACATGTGCCACCACACCCAGCTAATTTTTGTATTTTAGTAGAGATGGGGTTTCTGCATGTTGATCAGGCTGTTCTCGAACTCCCGACCTCAGGTGATCTGCCTGCCTCGGCCTTGCAAAGTGCTGGGATTACAGGCGTGAGCCACTGCACCCGACCTGGAAGAGTCTTAATGTTATATGTGGCTGCTGCTGCTGCTTCATGAAATAATCTATGAAAGTATCTTTCTAGGTTTTGAGGCACTAGTTGCCCATGTTTGAGTATTTTTCCATAATTTGACTACAACTTGCCATTTGTTGTTGCCCTCAAATCTAAGTGTCATATTTATCAGCACATGTTGATCTACAAAGACATTTTCAGCCAGGCGCAGTGGCTCATGCCTGTAATCCTAGCACTTTGGGAGGCCGAGGTGGGTGGATCACAAGGTCAGGAGTTCAAGACCAGCCTGGCCAATATGGTGAAACCCCATCTCTAGTACTAAATACAAAAATTAGCCAGGCATGGTGGCGAGTGCCTGTAGTCCCAGCTACTCGGGAGGCTGAGGCAAGAGAATCGCTTGAACCTGGGGGCAGAGCTTGCTGTGAGCCAAGATTGCACCACTGCACTCCAGCCTGGCGACACAGCGAGACTCTGTCTCAATTAAAAAAAAAAAAAAAGTATTTTCTTCATATTCACTACATATGTTTGTAACATTAATGAGAAATAAGAAATTACCCTTTTCCTTGACTAGATGTGGAAACTAAGGCACAGAGAAATCCAATGTCTTTGCCTAACGCTATTTAGAATGGTAAGGGTAGACTGTGTTGACACTTTAAGCATAGAGAAGCTATTTACTGCATCAGGTACTGTGCTTATCCAGGGACATTTGGCATTTTCATCTCCTTGTTAAAATATATGTGTGTGTGTATATATATATATAAGAAAGAAAAGGAAAGAAAAGCAATTTAAGAAAAAAAAAAGATGAAGTGGCAACTAGTTTTGTTTTTCACTTCATGATCATGCTCCTAGCAGTTTAAAAAAAGTTTTTTTTTTTAAAGCACACATTAAACTATCAAATAGGTTGATCCAAATTGTCCAAATAATCTTCTAGTCCCAGCATGTCTTTTTTTCTCTCATAGAAATTAGGATCATATATTTGTAAATGACTTGTGGAGGAGATTGAAGCAGTCAGTGTAAATGGAGTTTCTCCAGGTGCTGACGCCTAATCGCTGGGTAATAGCTGTGGACTTGCTGTGAGACCCGCATTATTACAATGTAATCAGAATCCTGTTGCTCTGCTGTTATTGTCAGCCACTTGTGGAATTTTAAAAGCAATAACAATTTTGATTTTAAATCATGGCATTATTAAAGTTATTTTCTTCCCTTGCCAGAACATAGCTATTGATGCTTGTCTTTGAAGGACTTGACTGTAGTGGAATCTTTGTTGATGTCAGAAGAAGTATTTCTGTTCCTGGCCACACTGAGAAACCCCCCCCTTTCTTTTGACACATTTTTGTCATATTGTACTGTCAATACTTGGTTATTTACAGCAAGGAGTATGATGGCAGTACAAATAATTTTTTAAAGCAGTTAAACCAAAATGTATTTATATTTGGCCTGATAATTTATTATTTTATTATTTGCTTATAGAAAATTAATTTTTCCAGTTATCTTTTGTTTATGCTGTTAATAAAATTATTTTATTACTCAGCAATGCCATGGCAGAATTGAAGAAACTGGAAGAAGTAACCCAAGAATGTGCTTCCTTATAAGGGGAAGACAATTTGGATTAAAAAATATAATATCATGAATGTTAAGAATTGGCGTATAAACATATCTCTTGGTTAGAGTTATAGCAAGAAATGTGGTCAAACTAAAGTCTGGATGTAGGCTGTGAAAGTCCACATTAGTTTTCTATTTGTACTATTCATATGTTTTCTCAGGTCATTCAACTGGTGGGGTTGCTTTTCTACTTGTTGTTATAATCCTTCTTTGTTAGGGACCTCTAAACCCATGTATTTTACTTAATTCATTAATTTGTATCTTTGTCCCTGCCTTTTGAAGCAAGTGAACAGTATAGGGAAGGGGAAGGCTTAGGTCCGGAGGCCCAAGACTCATATAAGTGGCCATCTTGAAACTACTGGTGTCTGTTGACTTCTTTGTTTTGAGGCAGTCTCACTCTGCATCCCAGGCTGGAGGACAGTGACGTAATCTCGGCAACCTCTGCCTCCTTGGTTCAAACGATTCTAATGCCTCATTCTCTCAAGTAGTTGGGATTACAGGAACGTGCCAGCACACTTGGCTCATTTTTTCTATTTTTAGTAGAAACAGGGTTTTGCCATGTTGGCCAGGCTGGTCTCAAACTCCTGGCCTCAAGTGATCTGCCCCATTGGCCTCACAAAGTGTTGGGATTACAGGCGTGAGCCAAGACACCCAGCCTTCTGTTGATTTCTGATATACTAGTTGCCTATGCCTAGTGGAGATATGAATAATTCCTAAATTTAAAGGCCTATTAAATGTTGCTTTTAACAATTTTAAAAGGAACCTTTTTTTTTTTTTTTTTTTTAATGAGACGGAGTCTGGCTCTGTAGCCCAGGCTGGAGTGCAGTGGCTGGATCTCAGCTCACTGCAAGCTCCGCCTCCTGGGTTCACGCCATTCTCCGGCCTCAGCCTCCCGAGTAGCTGGGACTACAGGCGCCCGCCACCTCGCCCGGCTAGTTTTTTGTATTTCTTAGTAGAGACGGGGTTTCACCGTGTTAGCCAGGATGGTCTCGATCTCCTGACCTCGTGATCCACCCGTCTCGGCCTCCCAAAGTGCTGGGATTACAGGCTTGAGCCACCGCGCCCGGCCTAAAAGGAACCTTTTTAAAAAATGCCTTCATGTAAGGTAAGGGGGACTGTTGTATCAAAACTGAAAGGTTACAATTTGTTAGGTTGAATTCTAGGGATGCTGTATCTGACGGTGGGTAATATCTACAATCTAAACAGTTTAGGACCTGTGATTTATGTTTTATGGAAAGTCCTTTTCTCTCTACCTTATTTCATTTAGCTTCTTTATCAATATTAATGTTTACATTTGAATACATGCCCAACAGTATGATTTCTATAAGCAGAAATTGTGTCGTGGCCTGCCTTTATGTAAATCAGTTCTGAGGTAATTTAATTGACTTCATATGACCCTTTCTTCTCCACAAAGTTCTCTTTCAGTTTTGTCCAAATCAATATAAAATTTATTTCATAAGACTTAGTCCTAGGAGCCAGGTTGAAATTTGTTCACTTTCAAGTTTGAAGGTACTAAGCTAAGATAAAGGTTTTCAAAAAGGATGTTTAACTCCACCAAAGCCTTACGAGGAATGAATGGGATAAAATTTAGAATGAATGGAAATCTCATCTATTTTCTGTTTTACATGTTTTTGCTCCTAGAAAGCTACCCTGGTTGACCATGGGATCCGGCGCCTTACTTTCCTGGTTGCACAAAAGGTATTGACATGTGAATTGTACCTCTTTAATATTTCTTATGCTGCTGCTGCAACTTAATAAAAAATGGGATTGCAATCTTATGCTTACTAGTAGAATTTATGCAGAGAAATAACCACTTTTCTATAAGTTTAATTTTTAAAAAACGTTAGTTTAACTCATCATCTTTTACTCAACTTGTTTTTGATTTTGTTACTGATTGCCAATTTCTGCTCTTTTCTTCCTCTCTGTCTTTTATTTGAAAGGATTTCAGAAAACAGGTCAACTATGAGGTGGATCGGAGATTTCATGTAAGTAAAATGAACAATAATGACAGACTACTTACTGTTTTATTTGTTTGCCACTGATTATTTAAACAGAATATATGTTAGAAGGGCTGGACTGATATTTGGTCCCTCTTCTTTTATAAATTATTATAGTAAATATTCAGTTCTCTGTAATCCCAGCACTTTGGGAGGCTGAGGCAGGAAAGTTGCTTGAGCCCACAAGTTTGAGATGAGCCTGGGCAACATAATGAGACCCTGTCCTCTATTAATTAAAAAAATTTTTTTAAATTCTTATATCAAGTATTCCAGCTAAAGGTTTTTTCTTTTTTTTCTTAACCCTATAATGAATTCTCAATATATCTCTGAGAAATAGTTAAGAATGAACATAAGCATTTATCCAGATGAATAAGGTAGAAACAAGCTAACTAGTAATTTCTTCTATGCTCATAGTGAATCCATAATCAAGAACAGCCAGTTGCACTTTGTAGTCTTGGCTTCTTTATTGAGAATTCTCAATTCTAAAGAACAATGATTTATTATTTAAAATGCCTTGATAGAGCCAAGTTGCTATTTTTTGTCTTATGTTAATCCTAGGAACAGGAAATAAGTAAAAATTAAACACTCTGTTGCTTATTCTCCCATTTAACTGAATTAACTGTTAATATTTATGAGATTAAAATTTTTATCAAAAAGAGAATTAAGTTAATAGCCTGGCATCCGAACTGTGGTATACCCATATGATCATACCCAGTACAGTGACAGCAGTAAGGACAGAAATCCAGTTTGGAATCAACATGTCGTTTTCAAAATGACTGATTATAGTCAAAATATTTCATAAAAATTGATTCTAATGTAGCTAAGTCTTTTTTTTTTTTTTTTTTTTTTGATAAGGTATCTTGCTCAGTTGCCCAGGCTGGAGTGCAGTGGTGCAGTCTCAGCTCACTGCAACCTCCACCTCCTGGGTTCAAGTGATTCTCCTACCTCAGCTTCCCAAGTAGCTGGGATTACAGGCGTATGCCACCACATCTGGCTAATTTTTGTATTTTTAGTAGAGACAGGGTTTCACCGTGTTAGCCTGGCTGGTCTTGAACTCCTGACCTCAGGTGATCTGCCTGCCTCGGCCTCCCAAAGTGCTGGGATTACAGGCGTGAGTCACTGTGCCCGGCCTGTTTGGTTTGGTTTTAGCAATTGAGATAATTTGGTTGTTAAACCCTGCTTATTTGCAACAATGAAGATGGCATTTGAGATTCTGGAAAGGACTTTGTAAACTCAAAGACCTATGTGTGATTGCTTTTATTACCTTTTTGTTTATTAGGTTTTTAGGAGTTGACGTTTTGTTTTCCTTCATACAGTTCACCTTATTGGTCTAGTCTATAGAGAAACAAGAAAGCTAAGATTTTCTGAAATGCTTTAGGAAATGTTGTGGACTACATGACTCCCCTGTGTTATTGATGTCAGGAAATCAAGCAGAGTGTAGCTATATATCAATCAATAACTTTCGATAGGAAACGGAGTCAGTGGAGAAGTATGAGGAGCTTAAAAAGAACCCTAGGGCTTTAGGAAGAAAAATCAGGAGCTTAGAGAATAAAATTGATACTTGGGGATAGAATATGAAAGCCCATGAATAAACACTGTAGCTAGTAGATGCTGATCAGAACTAAGGTAGACATGCCAGAGCCAGGCTCTGGATTTTAGAAAAATATTGTGCTACGTTCTTAAATGTTACTGTGCTTTTTATCACAGACTTTAGAATAATAGCATTTTCTAGGGAATAACACTAAATTTATAAAATTGCTTTCCTTTTTGCTAATGGATTTGATAGAGTCTTCACATCTATAGCACACTAACTGGTTTCTATAATAAATACACTGATCAACTAAAACTGTCCACTAAAATTTTTAAAAAACCAAAGTGATTAGTTCTCACTGACATTTTCTCATATATGTAACACACATAAAAAAAACTTATCTCTGAATCTATAGTGTATAGTTATAAATATGCCCTAATATTAAGAGTATATTTAACAGCTTTAAAACATATTTTTCTCTCTGCTGTCCTGATATTTCTGGATTTAGGTTTAATAGGGACATGTATAGGCAAAATCGGCTAGAAAATTAGGCCAGCAGGGGGTCTTCCCTGACAATCATTGTCTGATTCCTATTTATAGTGGCATCAAGTGGGAAATCAGTTAAATTATCAAGTGACTTGATTTGTCATGAGTGTAGGAAAAGCTGCTTTAGAGCAGAGAGAACATTAAGGTTTAATTGTGGACTAGATTTGCTCTGAAGAATTGAGTGGCAGAGGAGTTGGGGTGTTTTTATGTTCCTTTAAAAATGATAAATGATTTTGCAAGGGGCAAGGGCAGCTATTAAACTGAACTCCATCTAGAATCTTCTATACAATCCAGGATCTACACTAGCCAGGAAGCCTTGGCAGAAACTGTACAAATCTGGTGGTCACTGTCATGGTGCTGCTGTGAGTTCTTTTGCTGATGGTAGCTTGACATTCATGAAGGATGCTTAGCCTCTGTCATGTCATCTGATTGTGCTTGCCCCATAGCTAGTGTACTGTGAAAAAGAGGAAGCTTTCTGGGAGTGTCAGAGATGAATCCCTTGATCTCTCTGGCTTCTTGGTAATCCACTGTGATGTATGCAGCCTCCCCTGTCCTATGCTGTGAAATCCCTATATTATTGAATGGAAGAGAGAATCTGCACTTGAGGGGCAAGAAGAGGAGGAAGGTTACCAAGTTTGATTCAAGCACATTGGTTAGTGGAATAAAGCAAGCTGTGCTGTTATATAGTTGTTGGTCTTTCAGATTGCCTCAGAACCAGAACAAGACAAATGAGGGCCAGAGTAGAGGTTCCTAGAGAGCTGTGTATATTGTTAGGTACTGATTCGGATGCCAGTGATTGCTATAAACATTTAAAATACTTCGTAGTTTAACTGCAATTGTCCCAGATAGCTGCCCACAGGTATGTCTGTTGCTGCCCTAGTCTCTTGACCCTGCCTGGAGATTATTTCTGTGACAGCAGTCTTCACCAGTGTTAAGG
The DNA here is from genome assembly GCF_008728515.1 of Papio anubis. Taxonomy (NCBI): domain Eukaryota; kingdom Metazoa; phylum Chordata; class Mammalia; order Primates; family Cercopithecidae; genus Papio; species Papio anubis. The sequence goes on from NC_044992.1 coordinate 29,668,478, forward strand.
AAGCTGGGAGTTGACTCTGTTTCCCTAACCATCTAATTAAATCAAGTGCCCATAATGGAACTTGAAGAACTGCCTAACATTGATATTTAAACAGAAACTTTGAGGAAAAACAAGTCTCTTTTTGTAAATATATTCTTCTTGTTAAGAAAAAAGAAAGTAGATCATGATGTTCATCTGAAAATAAAAAATAAAAGAAAAAAATGCACAAGATGTTTAAAAAAAAGAAAAAAGGAAAAAGATCAAAGCCTTGAATGCAAAAGAGGCTTCTTGAATTTCTGCAGCTATCTAAACTGCAGCTCCACAGTTTTCTGTTAGTTAAAACTTATGGACTCACTCTCTCTTAGTTTCACTCACATTTCAGGTCTGGAATTCCAAAAGATTCAGCAGAAAGTGCTGTCTAATTGGGATATAATATTTTGCCTTTTTTTTTTTTTAAGCTTTCCATATATATATATATTTTTTTTTTGGCAAAGTTTGGCTAAGGACATCGGAATACAAATTTTCAGGACTTCTTCTTATCCCCATTAGGTCCTAAAACCATGATAAGATTCTAAATCAAACAGTTTTATATCTGTTAATAAAATGTTACCTTTTGTTCTTGTAAAATTTCATGAGATTTTAAAAAAAAGTCTACAAATCTCCTGAGAGAGTTGTTGTTTAATGACTGTTGTGGGATTCCCACTTTAAAATGAAATGTTTTGGATTATTTGGATCTTGAAGGAAGAGCTCACTGTCATGAGCAGTTATCATAATTAGTAGTTCTTTTTTTTTTTTTTTTTTTTTAAGATAGTTCTGTTTGTTAGTGGACCAACTATTAGTTTTCAGAAGGGTTGGTTTGGGTTTTTGTTTTAATTACAGTCTATATAATTAGTTCTCAGCATGTTGAGGTAAAAGAGAATTGCACCAGCAAGCTCCCAATTTCTTCATCTCATTAGGTTTTTAACACGATTATTAGTATCATAATCAGCTATGATGTTTTTTGTTGCAGGTTTTCACATTCTCTGATTTGCAGGGTGTCTTGATTGGCTAATTTGGGCAAATTATTTTGATTGTCTTTATGATGGTTGGCTGATTAGAACACAGCAGGGGCATAATTTCTTCCTGTGAAACGTTGCATTCTTTTGTTTTTTGGTACCAGAACACTAAGAGGGTTTTTCTTTGTATACATTCAATTATGATATTTGCCCATGACACTAGTAGAATGCTTGGAAAGCAAATATATTGATGATGGAATAAGCATGAAAGCTTTCAGTGGAAAAACTGGCAGTATGAGGATGAGATAGGATAAAAGAATTTACTAAAACCGTAGGATCAGACTTTTAGATTTCTTCTTTTCTGTGTTTTCTGTGATTCTGTGGTTTTTGAGTGCCAAAAGAGGTTACTTTCTATAACAGTCTTCAGACTTCCAAGTCACTGAAGAATTGCTTGGTAGTCCCACTTTTCCATTGCATAGAGGTTCTTGCCATCTCTTGTTCTGAATGTTTAATACTTAAATTGAAGATTTTACTGGGGAGTTACAAATTTACTCAGAAGTTTTTTTTTAAAAAAAAAGGTTGTTTATATGATCTCATGACACCTTTTCTTATCTAACCTTAATGAAAGTGGTTTTTCTAATTGGTAGTCATTGCCCACCTCTGCCAAGAATCAGTCAGTTTCTTCATTATTTGTATTAAAGGCGTTTCCATTCAAACTGCTTTATATGCCTTTCAGTTACTACAAATTTTCTTAATTGGTTTAGTGGAAAAGAAAGCATTTTTTTATTACTGTTGTTTTGTTTTTGAAAGGAAATGGTTTTGATACTACAAATGTGCATAATTAAATAAGTGGCATCCTAAACAAACATTTTAATTAATTAGCTAATAACAGTTCAGGCGGAATAGAAAAGTATGTGCTTAAAATATCATATTATCAGTTTCCTTGACTTTTATTTCAGAGAGTTCCATGGAAAGATTTTGTCATTCTTCCTTTTTTGACATGTGTTACTTTTTAGGTAATGCTCTGAAAGCTGTACCTCACTAGAATAAAACCGAAACTAGGTTATATAAAACCATGAGCATGATATTTACTGACACCTCAGCTGAATGCATCTTACTTAACCTTGAAGTCATCCCCATGTGCTTCACTCTCATGGCAGGGAGGAGGGGTCAGAGAATTATTTAGAACAAAACTTCATTAGGAGAAGTTTAGTCCTGTGTAAAATCCACTTTAAAAAGGCTTTTAAAAAGGGATTTCCCTGAGGTTGGTAAATGAGCTCCTAGGAACCTTTTAAATGCAGTCTTACAGTTAAAATACCAAGGAAAAGATAAAAAGATTTATTAGTTGTGCAAGCTTTAGTTAAGGTGAGAGTGAGGTATAACACTTACGGAACGTATTCAAGAAATTTTCAGGAAATTCAAGAACCACAGGTTTACAGCATGAGTTTTGCTTTGTTTGCTTTGTCCTTTTTAAATTTAAAGTCTTAATTTCTGTTTTTTTGTCTCATCAAAGAGAAATCCTCTAAATGAGGGATTTAGATTATAATAAAAAGAGAAAGGTAATACTCTGCCCTTGAGAGGTGAGAGGGCATGGGCTCTGGCACTAGAGAGACCCAAGTTTATCTTCCAGCTCTGTGATTCTGAGCATATACTTGAGCCAAGGCTTCTGTAAAATGAGGGTCACAATATCTACCCGTAGAGGTTGTTGAGAGCATCAGATGGGAAAACACATGAGAATACCTGCCACCAGATTTTCAGTCCATGTTTCCTTCACAGTTCCTAAAACTCATTGAGGATATGTAGGCAGCTAGTCCCAGTCTCTCTGCCTTGTACTGATAAGTGTTTGATTGTATTGCACTCATAATGAAGAAGATGCCTAATGAAACCTCCTATGGAGGCAAATAGTAATGACTTGATTTCAGCACTGCCAGTAGAGCTTCCCATCTGAGAAACAGGGGTATTTGGCGTTAGTAAGTTAAATTTCAGAAACTAATGAACTCTGCTAATTGAATTCGTCTTTGTTAATTAATAAGGTTCTAGTAAATTGGGGTTTTTTTTGTTTTTTTGTTTTTTGTATAATGCCCTACAAAAAAGCAGGAAGACCTAATGATTACAAGTTCACTAGTTCTACCTCATTCTTTCCTATACATTTAGTGGTAGTGACCAAGGTAGTATCTTATATTTTTCTTCATCTTCAAATGTTATCATTTAAACCCTTGACATTATTGACTTGAGAAACTTGGGAAATCAGTCCAGTAACTCAGCATAAGGGTATATTGGTTTTATTTGCCGGGTTATGCCAAGAGCAATACCCAGCAAAAAATTTTTTTTTCACTTGGGAGATTTAAAAAATATCTACATTTTTTTTTCCCCCGGGAGAAGGTAGATACTAAAATGAGGTTTATAATGTGATTCTCAAATTTGGAAATGGGGTCAAAGTGATGGTTATGCAGCGGATCATTCATATTTCCTGGACTAAGCTTAGGTAAGAAGCATGTTTTCTAGAAAACTGTCTTCTAAATGCTTAACTGTTTCTATACTATATGTTTGTTTCCAAAGAGCCATGTCTATGAACTTCTGACACATTTTCCCTCTTCTTTAATACAGAGAGAATTCCCTAAATTTTTTACATTCCGAGCAAGGGATAAGGTAAGGATTGATTTCTTTCCTATTAAAAAAAAAAAATTACTTTTTCTTAAAAGCCCAAGAGTGACTTATCTTTGCTATATGTTCTTCTTGCCATTCTTTTTTCTCTTATTGAACTTGTGCTTCCTGTTGCCTTACATGTGTCTTAGAACTAAAACCGATTCCTTTCTGAAAGAGTTTAGCTTAGGACACAACCAAATGTATTGAGCTACTCAATGAAGGTGATACCTTTCCAAATCATCCTTGTTCTGTAGAATAATCCTAATGATGTGATGTTAAAGGACCATTCTTGTTATCTACAAATAGTTCACTGATACTCAACTCTAGTTTATGTGCATTTGTTTTTCAATTTTAAAATACAAAACTTCAGACCATGTTGCTTTCTTCCTGTTACCGGCTTATATTTTTGACTGTCTCTCTCCATTCGCTCAATTGACATGTATTCCAGAGAAATAATTTAGTTTCACTGAAACGTACAGTACATATACAGTAAATACAGTAAAGTTATATACTAGTACAACTTTGAAAAAACATTTATAAGTAATTATATATCTATGGATACAGTGTTCCAAAGCCAAATATCTCTTTAATTAAAAAATTGTATGATGTTTGTTTGTTGAGTATTTATTATGTCATTTGTACTTATCATAAGTGAGAAAACTTTTAGATTAGTTGGGTAAGCACAAAATATTGGCATGTGAAGTAGATATTAATGTGAAGCAGTCTGTAATTAATATAAAAATGAATTATATAAAGACATTAAATGCTGCAGGAGTTCTAAGGAAACTGAGGTTTTTTGGTTAGTTTTTAATGCATATCATCACTACTTGTAAAAGCATGAATGATGAAAGTTTAGGAGTATCATCCTATAAAGTACGTATATAATAGGTACTTTAGTGCCTAATCTTATGTAAGCTATAGCATTAGCCTTGAACATAGTTCATTTTTGTTGCTTATTAGCACATCATAGCTTATGTTTCTATTTTCAGGCATCTCTTTTACATTCACATTCATAGTATAGTGTTGTAACTGCCTCTTGTGAGCTGTTTTTTCTCTGATTCTTGTACTCAGTTTGAGGAGGATCGTATCTATCGTCATCTGGAGCCTGCTCTGGCTTTCCAGTTAGAGCTGAACCGGATGAGAAATTTTGACCTCACTGCCATTCCATGTGCTAATCACAAGATGCACCTGTATCTCGGGGCAGCCAAGGTGGAAGTGGGCACAGAAGTGACAGACTACAGGTTCTTTGTTCGTGCAATCATCAGGCATTCTGATCTGGTCACCAAGGTGGGTGCTGTACTTTAATGGGATGTCATCCCTGAGGGAAGGAACAGAGTAATATGTATGATTCAAAATCAAGTTTTATGCTTCTGCTGAGAGAGAGCATAAAAAAAAATCAGGTTTTCATTTTTTGAGTCAAGGTTCTTGTTCTCTTTCAATGTTTACAAAAGTAAATATTTCATATAATAAAGGCTTTTTTTTGTACAAAGCAGAAAGTGTATCTGAAAAAAAATTAAAAATGAAGGCTCTTTTTCCACTTTAATTTGATTTTTCTTAGTAGCAGAAGCATAATAGCACTCAAGAAAAGAAAAAGCATACAAACAGAAAAATCACAGGAAGAATTGGGTGATGATAGAGCATAAGGAGATAAGTTAGGAAAGAGGCGATCCCATTGTACACCTGTCTAGAGGTATGGATAGTGTCTGCATATAGCAAGGCACTTCCTGATGTGTTCATTATTATTATATCCCAAAGCTGTACCCTTTCTTCAGCTTTTCCTTTCCAAATAGCTCTGTTTGGCATATGTGAAATATCATCCTATTGAACTTACAGCTATGGGGATGCCCAGCATTTCTACCTCTTAGAAGGAAATGATACACTAAGAGTAAGGAGAAAGGGCTGACATGGACTCTTTATCTGACCCTTGCCTGCCCCTTCTCCCTGTGGTTACTGGACTGACTCTAGGGAGAAAGATCGTGTCTTCACCAGATGCCTTATGATTCATGACATACTGCCACTTAAGTGATTATAATAGCCATTTCTTTATTGCCTCTTAAAATACACTAATGTTGATTATTTTCTTCCTGTGTAGGAAGCTTCTTTTGAATATCTGCAAAATGAAGGGGAGCGGCTACTCCTGGAAGCCATGGATGAGTTGGAAGTTGCTTTTAACAATACAAATGTCCGCACTGACTGTAACCACATCTTCCTCAACTTTGTGCCCACGGTTATCATGGACCCATCAAAGGTACATTTCTCCTTAGCTTCTCTCCCAGCACTAGCAAGCATAAGCACAGAAGTTCATTCATATTTATCTCACTTGGACTTGGAAACAGGTACGCTTGTTCAGGCTGTTGAGCCCTTAATCTGTAAAGTTTATAGAATGTTTATAAGATTGAGTTTCTGGGACAATGTCAAACATTTGATATAGCCATTAAGAAAACAGTTCTCAATGCTGAAGGTGGTATGGTGTTAGCTTGCTGGTCACTTATAAGCAGTACAAAAACATGAAAACCTTTTCATTTGTTGGTACCTGTTTTATGATATTTGCTATAATAGTGGTCCTGTTTTGTATTATTCCCTACTATTTCTCATCTGGAATTATTAATTTTACTGTTACTAAGCATTTTGGCTAAATTACTGCTTCTGTGCACTAAATATTAATTACCTGGTGGCCTTAGTGAGATAATGTACCTTCTCAAAGTGTCTAACCTATCTCTCTCTAGTGTTTTTCCACAGGGAGAGGATTTGGCTGATAAGGAATTTCACATGTATTATGTATATTTTCTTCCCTGAGGGTCTATTCTAAAATGCATTGTATATAATTTAAGGAAGAAAAACAAGGTGATTTTGTACTTGACCTTTTATCCCTGGTGTAATAAAGACAAGCTGCTCTCTGTTTCTGCTCCCTCTGATGCTTTCTTTCTTTTTTTTTTTTTTTTTTTTTGAGACAGAGTCTTGCTCTGTCGCCCAGGCTGGAGCAGTGGTACCATCTCAGCTCGCTGCAGCCTCCACCTCCCAGGTTCAAGAGACTCTCATGCTTCAGCCTCCCCGAGTAGCAGGGACTACAGGCGTGTGCCACCATGCCCGGCTAATTTTTGTATTTTTAGTAGAAACGGGGTTTCACCATATTAGTTAGGCTGGTCTCCAACTCCTGACCTCACGTGATCCGCCTGCCTCAGCCTCCCAAAGTGCTGGGATTACAGGCATGAGCCACCATGCCTGGCCCCTTCTAACTCTTTCTATCATGATACTGTGGAATTTGGATAGGAGAACCAGTATCTCCCTTTTTCAAGATCAACTGTAGGCATGAATTTTTGCTGCTGCTGCTGCTTTTTTTTTTTTTTTCCCTTCTTTTTTTCTTATAGAGACAGGGTCTTGCTATGTTGCCCAGGCTAGTCTTGAACTCCTGGCCTCAAGTGATCCTCCTGCCTCAGACTCCCAAAGTGTTGGGATTACAGGCATAAGTCATCATGCCTGGTAGACTTTTGCTTCTTGAACTTAGTATCTGAGATCTGAGAAGTAGTTTTCTACCTTTTTTCCCTTCAAAATTCCAAGCTAATGATGGGTTGCTTTTGTCTGTAAGGAAAGCCAAGGACAGGGCTACTCTTTTGACTCAAATTGCATCATCTAGTTTAAGCAAAACTTCTCCTAAGCATTCTGGGACTAATAAGCTGGGAGACTTAAAACGTGGCATGGACACTGTACAGCTGTATTTTTTTAGATTTGGCTTACCTTTTTTTCTGAGTTTTTCAGATCAGCCTCAGCTTTCATTCTAACCACCCATATACACTCTGCTTTTCTAATGATAGATAGCTGCCAATTTTCTGTACATAAAGATTATTGGCTTTTGTTTCCTCAAGAAAAGAATGGATAAATTTCTCTTGGTTAGCAATTAAGTGTGATAATAGAGAGGTTAACTCCCTGAAATTCATTCTAACTTAAAATTCTGTGGTGCAGAAACAAACTGCAAGGGTGGCACATACTACTAAAGAACCACAAGAGAAAGGGAATGTAAGATATTCTTAAGATTTTCTAAGAAGTTGAGGAAGCATTTTAGAAAGATACTTCATTTAAGGAAACATTAATTTCAAATAACATGTTCTAGCTGCATTATGTTCTGTGCAGCCATGTTGGGGGAAAAAATGTTTTGCTTTAGTATGTAAATAACAAGAAATCATGTCTAAGGCCATTTAGTTAAAATAACTGTCCTACCTCTAAAAACTAAGAGCATTAAGCTGCCTTGGTATAAACTTAGGGAAACGTGGGAACATCTGCCCCATCTTCTTAAATCCTAGATGGACTTAGCAGTGGCCAAGCTTCAGAGCTCTGTTGAGAGAGAATGTTCTAGCACCACCTACAAATTGCCTTTCTTTAATTTGTGCAATTTACCAAGAGACATATATTATAAAGTTTAATAAAATTGTATGGAAAAAAGCTCATGGTGGTAATTGCTATGTTGATTTAAAGTCCTGTAAGTGCAATGAAACATAGTTACCATGCATATAAATGCTACTTAATAGCTATTTAACTCGAGATTTTATTCTTATTTTGGGCTTCCTCTTAAATCCCGTGGCTTGTAATTTTAGATATTGCAGATCTTTGATGTAGAATATGAATATAATTGGGAAAGGGTAAGGAGTTGCAGAGATTTGGGTGGTGTTATCCAGAGAAAACCACTCTAATGCCAGGCCAGCATGAAATTGTCCCTGACTTGTTCCAAGAAAGAATAGATTTGGGGAGAAACTGACCACTTTTTGTAAGGTGTGCATCTCCATAAACCAACCTCTTTTTTTTTTTTAGCCTTTCTATCTCAAATATGGGCAGACCTGAAACAGGTCTTAGTTACAAGATTTTTAAGTTTTGTGCTTGGTAATGTGTCTGTGTCAGATTGAGGAATCTGTGCGGAGCATGGTAATGCGGTATGGAAGTCGCCTGTGGAAATTGCGCGTCCTCCAGGCAGAACTGAAAATCAACATTCGCCTGACGCCAACTGGAAAAGCAATTCCCATCCGCCTCTTCCTGACAAACGAGTCTGGCTATTACTTGGATATCAGCCTATACAAGGAAGTGACTGACTCCAGGACAGCACAGGTACAATACTCAAACAGGCTCCTCAGAGTTTCGATTTGGTCCTACAGATAAGATACTCGTCCTTGTTATAGAAGACCCAAACTCACAAATCCCATTGGTTCACCTGGTGGGGTTATCCCCAAGAGATTAAATGATTGTATGAATTTGAAAAACTTAATCTGCCTTTTAAACATGTGCCTATGTTCTCTATCATGGCTGTTATAAAACCGTTAACCATTTGTCGTGTATTGGTGAGCACTAACAGATGCCAAGTGAACCTGACTCCAGAGGTTATTCTGCAGTTTAGGGCTCTTTTTTTAAGAGGGCTCGTGGGTTATTTCAGCAATCTAATCTCTGGTCAGATACATCCTTTCTGTTTTCACCATAATTAAACTACTCATTGGCAAGTGAGGAAAAGAGAATTGTTGGATTACGTCGCCAACTTCTATGCTAAAGAAGGAAAATTTCAACATAGTATAGTGGCGTGAGCCCTACCATCATCAGTGACTATCATATTTATCTATTGTGTTCTGTTTCTGTTTTTATCATATTTATTGTGTTATCTATTATGTTGTTTCCTTTCCTTCAAAGATTTCAGGGTGTCATATATTATACAAGAACAAAGTGGCAAATTTAAACCCATTTTCAGGTAGGAAAGTTGAGGATGTAAAAATAGAAAGTGAGTCAGTACACTAATTCTGTGAAACAGACAATTCCCTTTTAATCTTTTTTACTACATCGGATTCTAAATATTTGGGCTCATTACTATGATACTGAAATTAGGTTGGTTCACCATTGTTCACATTTTTGAAGAGCTAGGATATTATTTTATGGCTTTGACGTGAATTCAAGAATTGCATTTCTTCTGATTAAAAGATGAACATGATCCAGTATACATAAACAAGAGTTTCAGTCTATTCCATGCTTTGGGTGCCAGGGAGAGATTATGTGTCTCTTGTTTTTATCTATATCCTTTTAAATCCAGGAATAGAGTCAGGAAAATATATTTTTCAATCTTTTGAAGGTGAATTTTTAAAAATCTCAGTTTGGACAGTTGTCAGAATGACCTTTCATTTTGTGCTTTGATTCCCAGTGAGGTGGCTAGAGAAATCTATCCTATGAGAAGTCAGCAGTTAAAAACACAGAGAAAGAGTGCGCAAGAGCGTGAGTGGTGACCAAGAGAGAGTATTCAATATTTTTTGCTGTATTTGATGTTTTTTAGTACAACTTTAAAGACATTTTCAGTCAAAGCTTTCGATGGATAGGGATGTTTTTAATTAACTTCTACAATAGCTTCAAGGCAGGTCTATTCTTGTGAAAAGTAAGATGGCCACTTGAGATTTTAATGTTTTTGATAAATATGTTTGTTCTTCATAACTACTTTTTTTTTTTTTTTTCCTTTCCTTTATTAGGAAACTCTGAGATTTCCCTCATGCTAGCTAATGGTGACACAGGAACATGAAAGGCACAGATGCCTTCAATCGGGGTTTAGTATTACACATGGTACAAAATAAGCACACAATAAGCATCTGAAAGAATGAACAAACCACCTTCAGCCTGAAGGAGAACCCCTTTTACCTAGCGTCCTGCATATTTTAAAAGCCCTGAAGGAAGCGGTCTGCAGGCTCTTCACTTAAGAGAGTTCAGGAGCCACTGCCACATGGGAACTAACTTTTGAGCCTGTGGCTAGAGGTGGAAACTGACAAAAGGAGCAGCCTCCAACCCAGTTCTGGTGCTCCTAATGCCTACATGGTGCTTATTGTCAAACTGTTTTTCCCTTTCTTTAATGAATCATTGTATGAATTTAATACAGAACCATGTCTGTTATTCATTCATTTGTTTTTTAATTTAATATTGATTGACTACTTATAGTATGTCAGGCACTATGCATATAAAGACAAAAAGCAAACTGTACTCAAGAAATTTACATCACAATGGAAGAAGACAAATGATTTGTTTCTCTGTGGCAAATATGTGCTATTATAAATAAGTACACGGTTCTAAGGGAGCAGACTATGGGTCAGAAATCATTTTCTGAAATCTTTTTGATGGCTTCTGGTGAAAGTTGTGTGATATATAAAATGTGTACATATTTTCACGAACTTCTAAAACATATACTTTACCAGTTTTTAGTTACTGTGTTCATTATAGTAGAAAATGGAACTAACATAGATAGTTGAGTATTCAGGAACTCCTATTACATATCAGCCTCTTGCCCTAGCACATCGTTTATTCATCTGCCAGTAAGGAACAAGGTTGATTAGCTTGAGTTTTATTTTGTTTCATTTTCCTTGTACAGTCTTTGTGCTATAGGCTGTAATGAACACTGATGTCAGGCAGTCATAATGGGGAGAAGAGATTTGGGTAATCCATTGCATAAGTGAATTGATTTCCAATGTGCAGTGTAAGAGAAAAATAACATTTTAGGCTGGGTGCAGTGACTCATGCCTGTAATCCCAGCACTTTGGGAGGCCGAGGCGGGTGGATCACCTGAGGTCAGGAGTTTGAGACCAGCCTGACCAACAAGGTGAAAGCCCATCTCTACTAAAAATACAAAAATTAGCTGGGCGTGGTGGCAGGGGCCTGTAGTCCCAGCTACTCAGGAGGCTTAGACAGGAGAATTGCTTGAACCCAGGGTTCGGAGGTTGTAGTGAGCCGAGATCATGCCACTGCACTCTAGCCTGGGCAATGCAGCAAGAATCCATCTCAAAAAAAAAAAGGACAAATAACATTTTAAAATCATCTTTGGGCTGGGCATAGTGGCTCATGCCTGTAATCCCAGCACTTTGGGAGTCCAAGGTGGAAGGATCACATGAGCCCAGGAATCCGACAGTAGCCAGCACAACAAGGCAAGACCCTGTCTCTACCAAAAAAAAAAAAAAAAAAAATTAGCCAGGCATGGTGGCATGCACCTGTAGTACCAACTACTCAGTAGGCTGAGGCAGAAAGATCACTTGGGCCCAGGAGTTTGAGGCTGCAATGAGCTATGATCGTGACACCACACTCCAGCCTGGGCGAGAGAGTGAGACACTGCCTCTAAAAATAATAAATAACGCCTTTATTGAGGCGCAATTTACATATAAAGAAATGGACTCCTTTTGTGTGTGCAGTTCGATTCATTCTGTCAAATGTATACACCATGTAAGTACTATCACAGTCATGGTAGATAACATCTCATCACTGCAGAAAGTTCTCTTATTCCCCTTTGCAGTCAAAGGTAGAAGCACCAACCCTGGCCTTAGGCAGCAACCACTGATCTGCTTTCTGTCACTATAGATGAGTTTTGCCCGTCCTAGAATTTAAACAATGTGTACTAGTTTGTGTCTAGCTTATTTTACTCAGCGTAATATTTTTGAGGTTCAGCCATGTTACATAGATTATGCATATATGTTCCTTTTCATTTTTGAATAGTATTCCGTTTCATGGAATTTTTTTTTTTTTTTTGAGACTCACTATCTTTTGAGTCTCACTATCTTGCCCAGGCTAGAGTGCAGTATTGTAATCATAGCTCACCACAGCCTCAACCTCCTGGGCTGAAGCAGTCCTCCCACCTCAGCCTTCCAGGTAACTGGGACTGAGGGTGTGTACCACCATGCCCAGCCAGTTTTTAAATTTTTTGTACAGATAGGGTCCCACAATGTTGCCCAGGCTTGTCTCGAACTCCTGGGTTCATGGGATCCTCCCACCTTGGCCTCCCAAAGTGCTGGGATTACAGGTATGAGCTGCCATACCCAGCCCCATTTTATGGATTTATCGAAATTTTTACATTCATTTATCAAAATGTTTATATTCACAGATATGTTTTGGCAGGTAAGGTGACTAACTGGGAGCTCTGACATGTTCCAAGGAAACAAGGCTTTCCAGAGTTTCCATCAGATATAGCTTTGACTAGCAAGGGGCACCCCCATAGGGCAGGCAATATCTTGACACCATTTTCATTTCTATTTCATTTGGGGATTGGTGACTGCCAACTCAGATATTAGATGGTTCTGTATGAATTAGTGGGAGGAATTATGAGAATAGAAGTCTCTATTGAGTAGGAGAGCATAAACTAAGACCACATGCCTGTGATGATAGTTTACAATGATTTGTGTGAGGAGTTACATGTATATTTCCTAAGTCCATATTCAAATTATTGATACTAAAAAAGACTGACCGTGTGTGGTGGCTCACACCTGTAATCCCAGCAGCTGAGGTTGGGAGTTTGAGACCAGCCTGACCAATATGGAGAAACCCCATCTCTACTAAAAATACAAAATTAGCTGGGCATGGTGGCGCATGCCTGTAATCCCAGCTACTCGGGAGGCTGAGGTAGGAGAATCGCTTGAACCCAGGAGGCGGAGGTTGTGGTGAGCCGAGATCACACCATTGCACTCCAGCCTGGGCAACAAGAGCAAAACTCCGTCTCAAAAAAAACCATAAAAAAATAAAAAAGGACTGAAACTCTAATTCTCATTTTCTTTTCTTTTCTTTTCTTTTCTTTTTTTTTTTTGAGATGGAGTCTTGCTCTGTCACCCAGGCTGGAGTGCAGTGGCATGATCACGATCTCAGCTCACTGCAACCTCCACCTCCCGGGTTCACACCATTCTCCTGCCTCAGCCTCCTGAGTAGCTGGGACTACAGGCGCCCGCCACCATGCCCGGCTATTTTTTTTTTTTTAAATTTTTAGTAGAGACAGGGTTTCACTGTGTTAGCCAGGATGGTCTAGATCTCCTGACTTCGTGATCCACCTGCCTCGGCCTCCCAAAGTGCTGGGATTAAAGGCGTGAGCTACCACGCCCAGCCCTCTAGTTCTCATTTTCTTATTTTCCAAGATAACCTGTTGATGGACATTTGGGGTTTTATTTCCTAGTTTGAGCTATTAGTAGTAATAAAGCTGCTGTGAGCATTCATTTACAAATATTTGTATAGATATATTTTTATTTCTCTTGGGTAAATACGTAAAAGTGTAATTGCTGGGACACAGTAAGTATATGCTTAACTTTATAAGAAATTGACAAACTGCCAAAATGTTTGTACCATTTAAATTTCTGCCAGCAATATACATATGTACCTAGATTGTTTTCTCCAGTCCCCTTCCTCAGTGCACGATTATGTTGCTTAACTATGACCAGCGTGTCTTCATCCCAAAACTTGGCCAAACTGAGCCTCAAACCCTATACCTACAGGTCTTGTCTCTCTTAACAGACAAGAAATGTAGTTCTAGGAAGCTGCTGCGTTTACCCCATTTTCTTAGTTTGATTCAGCTTACCTGCTGAGTACAGTTTTCTCATATTGTACCCTTGCCTTACTTAACACTTTGAATCTCTTAAAACATTATTGCTTTTACTCTGACATTCCTAAGACATTACTAATTCTGCTTCCACCAGGGTGACTTTTCCTATTGACCTTATGGAAGGGGACTGGGAGCTCCAGTCTCTGGGCCTTTAAAGCAGCCTGAGACATGTTTTCCTCATAATAGGACCTGATTGACAAATTAGCAGAACACTCATTCCTCTGAGCTAAGGGGCTAAGGATTTACAGATGAACTGTACCCAGGATTTAGGAAAGTACTTAATTCTATTCCTGTGCATATATATCAGGTTCACAAATCTATTCATTAATGGTAGACTTGTGCTTATTTTGTAGGTCTGAATAGATATGTAGGTATACACATACCCTTACATCCCAATCTCCATTTGTATTCACTGCATTGGAAATTTATATTTTATGTATCCATGCATAAAGTGCCTAGTTTAGTGTTATACAACCTCTGGGCACTCAATAAATATTAATTGAATTGAAATAATGGCATCCCTTATAAATATTCATAAGCAAATAAAACTATCTAAATATATGGAGTATGAAGCACTCCTCTAGAAATATTTGAGTTAAAATGATTAAAAACCAGTGTAGTGATTTCATTATGTGACAATATAGGTATTGCAGGAGCTATTCACTAGTTGTAGACAGTATCTTGAGGAGAAGTAAATACGTATATATATGTATATGTTTTTTAATATACATAATTTAATATAATATAGTTATTTTACTGTATGTAAAATATGAGGCTATGTCTCATGGGCTAACAAGAATTAACTATCTAGATGGATGGATGAAATCCACTTCTAGCAGAAATCTTTGAAGCCTTTGCATAGATAGTAATACTTATGAAGTACCATCTAATCAAGTGGACTAAAGGACTAAAGCAAAGATGATATAGTAGAGTCTTGATCTGGCCTTCTGCCATTGGGGAAAGAAGAGAATTTACTGCATAGCTGTTCTTCAACTTCAATACTAGGGCTGCTCAGACTAGTTAGTTGATGTACTTCATTTCTGAGTATATGACATTCAACTCACTTTAGATGGCTAGCATGGTCAGTCTGTCTTTGAGATATGAAATGTGCACCGTGCTTTCTTGTTTATTTCTTCTTTTTTTTTTTCCTTTTTGGATATGGAGTCTTGCTCTGCTCTGTCACCCAGGCTGCAGTGCAGTGGCGTGATCTCGGCTCACTGCAAGCTCCGCCTCCCAGGTTCACGCCATTCTCCTGCCTCAGCCTCCTGAGTAGCTGGGACTACAGGCGCCCGCCACCTCGCCCGGCTAATTTTTTTGTATTTTTAGTAGAGACGGGGTTTCACCGTGTTAGCCAGATGGTCTCGATCTCCTGACCTCGTGATCTGCCCGCCTTGGCCTCCCAAAGTGCTGGGATTACTGGTGTGAGCCACCGCACCTGGCCTGCTTTGTTGTTTATTTCAACTAATCTAAAAGTGAGAGCAGTTATGGTGTATGGCTGGTTATATATATATATTTTTGGAGTTGGTTAATCTGTGGAGAGGTGAGACCACCAAGTACCCGATGTTAAGAGGTATAGCTCAGCTACTCAACCTACCAAAAATGTTTTCGAATAGATAGCATTTGTGCAAAAAAGCCCCTCTAGGCAGTTCTCTGATTTTTTTTCTGTCTCTTAACTCCCCATGCCTTCTTTTTTTTTTTTTTTTCTTGCAGATCATGTTTCAGGCATATGGAGACAAACAGGGACCACTGCATGGAATGTTAATCAATACTCCTTATGTGACCAAAGACCTGCTGCAATCAAAGAGGTTCCAGGCACAATCCTTAGGGACAACATACATATATGATATCCCAGAGATGTTTCGGCAGGTAAGATGCCTAACCGGAGGGTCTGACATGTTCTAAGGGGCAGGGTTTCCCTGAATTTCCATCAGATGCAGTTTTGGCTAGAATGGGGCACTCCACAAAGGGCAAGAAATATCTTGACACTGTTTTCATTTCTGTTTCATTTGAGGGTTGGTGACTGCCAGATATTGGATGGTTATTTATGAATTAATGAGAGAAATGGTGAGAATAGAAGTCTCTATTGAGTAGGAGAGAGTAAACTAAGATTATTTGCCTGTGGTGATAGTTTACAGTGACTTGTGTGAAGAGTTATATGTGTATTTCCTAAGTCTATATTCAAATTATGGATATTAAAAAAGAGATCTGGTACTTTAGTTCTCATTTTCCAAGATAACCCTGGTTCCTAGTTGATAGCCTAGATTAATATGATGAGAATCAATATAGATAGCATAGACAAATGGATATAGAGTTCATGGTACACAGTTTAGAGTATAAGTTTTTTGTGGGAGATTTATTATAGCTGAATGAAAACTAGCATGAGAAAATACAACATTATGAATCTCAACCTCTATATGAAAATAAATTCCTTCAGTCTGTATGGTGAATCATCTCTATGCCACACATTTTTCTTCTATCAATAGAAGGCAAGAAAAGTATATCACCAGTAGAAAATGCAGCCAATAAAGAATAAGGTATCAAAAGAATACTGAATTTGTCGTTTTTAAAAAAATCTATGAATATAGGATTTTTCCAAGTTCCCTAGTCAATACTACCAGTATTACCACATTTGAATTTTAGTAGAGTATATATGTGGCCTTAGTAAACAGTCTATGTAGAATTTCTGTGTTATTCACAAATACAAGAGATTACCTCTATGCAACTATTTGTTTACAAGTTCTGTCTCCTGAAAGATACTTTCATTTGGTATTTCCCTTTTATAGCATTGCTAGCCTAAAAGCTGAGTGTTAATTCTGTTTCCCAATGCCAGTGCTATAAATATAATATAAATCACATTCTATATAAATATAATATAAATCACATTCTAAGTAATTCTTCCTATATAATAGGCATAAATACAGTGATTAGGACACATAGGTATATATGAGTCATTTGGGCTTCAAATGTTGCTTTGAGGCAAGCAAAGAAAGAGCTGAACTAGCTCCCACTTCACGAGGGATTTATTTATAGGAAGTTGGGAATAGAAATCATAATATTTTTTAAATGAATAGGTATGTCTGTTTTTTTCAAAATTGAGCAGAATTGATCTGCACATTTACAAATAGTCACACACATCTAGTGAGCTAATTCCTGTGTATGGTCCTACAGCTATGAATAATATTAGAAAGAGGTTTCTTCCCTGGAATTTCTAGTAGAAACTTCATTCTGGCCTTCTTGGATTTTCTTTTTATTAGCTGAGTGTCATGTCATTTTCCTGGATATTCCTTTGTTGTCAAGTTTCTTTTTTTTTTTTTGAGACGGAGTCTCGCTCTGTCGCCCAGGCTGGAGTGCAGTGGCCGGATCTCAGCTCACAGCAAGCTCCGCCTCCCGGGTTCACGCCATTCTCCCGCCTCAGCCTCCCGAGTAACTGGGACTACAGGCGCCCGCCACCTCGCCCGGCTAGTTTTTTGTATTTTTTAGTAGAGACGGGGTTTCACCATGTTAGCCAGGATGGTCTCGATCTCCTGACCTCGTGATCCACCCGTCTCGGCCTCCCAAAGTTCTGGGATTACAGGCTTGAGCCACCGCGCCTGGCCGCTGTTGTCAAGTTTCTTTAGGATTTTCTTTTTCTTTGTTTTAAGGAGTTGATGCTACTTATTTAGTTTTCTAATGTTAGTATTCCTAGGATAGTGTTAGGTCTTTCCTGTTTGTTAATGCTCTGGTGCTGATTTGGAATCACTCAGTAGTTTGACTTTGTTGGAAAAGTGCCTGACTTTTGGCATGTAAAAAATAATTACAAATCTATTTTAACTGAGAATGGGAGCTGGGGAATTTAGTCTAATGTTTACACTCTGCGGAACACTTGGAAAAGAAAGCAAAACCAGATTGACTGAATCTTAATAATTATTTTTGTCTATATTGAAGTTATTGTCACTGATTAGTCAAACTTCTTTTCTCCACTAGTCCCTGATCAAACTCTGGGAGTCTATGTCCACTCAAGCATTTCTTCCATCTCCCCCTCTGCCTTCTGACATGCTGACTTACACCGAACTGGTATTGGATGATCAAGGTCAGCTGGTCCACATGAACAGGCTTCCAGGAGGAAATGAGGCAAGTAGTTGAAACGCCCCTTCCCTTTCTTATCTCTGTGCCCACTAGTACCAGCTTTCTGTGAGGTGTTCATTAAATAGCACTGCAGCATGGTAGTCTTGTTCGGAGAGTTATTAGAGAGAGCATTGACTGGGTATCAAGAAATTGTTAATTTTCTAGGTTTGATAATGGTATTATGATTTTGCTTTTTAAAATAGTATTGTTTTAACACAGAGAACTCAGTTTTAAAAAAATAAAAAGGAATATTGTTTTCTTTTAGAGATACAGACTGAAACATTTACAGATGCAATGATTTGCTTCTAAATAAAGAGGTGTGAGGGTGGGTGTGTAGATGAAACAGGGTTGGTCATGAGTTGATCATTGAAGCTAGGTGATAGGTACATGAAAATAGATTATTTTCCCTGTTTTTGTCTATGTCTGAAATTTGGGGATTTTCTTTTTTTCTTTTTTCTTTTATTGAGATGGTGTCTCACTCTGTCACACAGGCTGGAGTGCAGTGGCTCAATCTCAGTTCACTGCAGCCCTGACTTCCCTGGCTGAAGTGATCCTCTCACCTCAGCCTCCTGAGTAGCTGGTACTGCAGGTGTGCACCACTACACTTGGCTAATTTTTGTATTTTTTTCTAGAGATGGGGTTTCACCATGTTGGTCTCAAGCTCCTGAGCTCAAGCAATCTGCCTGCCTCAGCCACGCAAAGTGCTGGGATTATAGGTGTGCACCATTGTGCCCAGCCGGGATTTTCTATAATGAAAACATTTAAAGTATAGTTTTGCCTAATGTTTTTTCTTATTTGGATTCATATTAATAAATGCATTTTTCATTGTCTTTTCCATGCTCAATTCATTTGATCTGGTGCTGTTGTGAGCATGATAAATGTGTTCTTGAAAGGGCTTAATCAGAATTAGGGGTTCAAACATAAAAGAATGTAACAAAGAACCCATTTTTTTATAATTATCCCAAGAATGCATTTTCTAGCCTTGGTATCCTTTCTCTCAGAGTGACCCATGAATAGTGATAAAAAGGCATATTTTGCCCTATACTCTTGTCCATGCATTATCATTCTTTCTGATTTTAACTGTGCTCCTAATGTACAGTTATAACAATGACAATACCAGTAACAAACATAAAAAGAGAGATATTTTTATTTCAACCTTAAATAGAATCCCTAGATAGATTTCATTCCATTGAAGGAGTAATCTTTACCTGTGTGTTCACCGTAAATAGGCTGGGTAGACCTTTGGAAATGATAAGCAGTTTGTTTCTATTTTATTCCATCTTTTTCAAAAAAATTTCACTATATATACAAGGTGTGTGGCTATTTCAGTAATATGCCAGTGGATGCCAATAGTAGATGATTTGGTATCAAGATGGATGCAAGCATTGGACCAGATGGAGAGTATCAGACTTGTAGGAGTCTCAACAAATAGCAAAGTCAAGAGGATTGTGGTGGGAGGATGCAAAACATTTTCACAAGCATAGATATATACTCATCAGCACACAAAGTTGAAACAGGTTTGTGCCACTGTATGTAGCATCTGCCTAGTGAGCCCCTCAGCAGCAAAGAAAAGCTTCATTGTGCTAGACTTAAATTCTGATTCATTGAACAGTGTAGTCTTCAGGAATGGAAGGTACCCTTGTGAACATGGGGCTGAGAATAAAATGGTTTTAACTAATGTAATTAAAACACAAAATGAGATTTTTGGCCACGTGAAAGCTAGCTGCAGTGCTGTGTGAAACCCCTTGCCATGATCTTTCTCTCCTGCTTTCTTTCTGCCCTCATTCTGTGTTTGAGCGAATGGAGACTCAGGGAATAGTGAAGTCCCAGAGGGACAGAGCTCTGTTCTTGCTGAAATTACAAGCACAGAGCTGCCTGGGCATGAACATGTAGTGTTTACTCTGCCAGTATGAATACAAATAGTCTTATTATACGGGCCTCTGTACCCAAAGACCACACACACACACACACACATACACACACACACACACGAATTTTTTAAAAATTAAAGGTTTTTTTTAACCCCTTTAAGACCTAACAAACCTTAGTGGAAAAGATATGTCTTAAACAGTTGCCTAGGACTATAGCTATGAGTAGTAGTAGATCTAGTATAGGAGCCATATGTTTTCCTTTGTCCAGTGCTTTAATAGTTTTGAAACCAGAAAGTGAATAGTATTTGTTCAAAAGATTTTGAGTTTTTGTCAGTTCTCACTTTCTTCTTGTTCTACAGTTTTCCCTCCTTAGTTGCCTATTTTCTTTGTTCTATTTTTCTTTTCAAATGATTGACTAGGATTGAGGCTGAGTGTTAGCTTGCTGTTTCTGAGCCTTTGAGCTCGGGAGGAGTGAGACTGATGTTCTTTTGTGAGCAGTTAGTGACTAATGCCCAGGATGGCTGGTGAAGTCAGTCATTGGCCTTAGCTAGATTATAGGGCACTGCACAACAGGAATGAGGTTGGGGTATTAGTATCAAACTCTGCTACCAATAGCTTGAACATACAATGGAGCATGTCTACTGAGAGACTGACCCATCTAAGGATGGAGTTTCAGCAGTCAGAACTCTGAGGGACAGTTGTGCCTAAGAGGTGACGAGGTGTCAGTAGGATATATTTCCTCATGCTGAGCCCAGTTTTATCAGGGCAAGTTGACTTTCAGCTATTGCGGTTTAATTTTCTTTGGCCAAAGAGCAAGTTTGTCATGAGCCTGGCACTCTACATATTACCCCAAGAATGATGTGAAGGGAATGAAAAGAGCTCATGCTGATGAGATTTGGAGCAAATCTGTCCTGTCCCAAAGAGAATGGGCATATGAACAGAGCCTTGAGAAATAGTTTTATTAAAAAAGAATAAAAAATTGAGCTGTTAATGTTCTGAGAGCCAAGGCTCAATGTAAATGCATTGGTGCTATGTAGACATTAAATCATCATAATGTGGTGTTCTCCAAAAGTGACGGCTCTACCCGGTCATCATTGTGGGTGGTATTGCATTACCTTGAAGGATTGGAGTTTCTGGGTTTGAAAACTAGCACATGGATATAAGGAGTAAGGGTAAAACGAGAGATTCCTTTAGAGTTTTCCCATGAATTGAAGTGCTTTTCTCCATGATCGAAGGCAGAAAACCTGCACTTATCAGACCATCGACTGTATGGGTGGCCAGTCTTTCTAATTTTTTTTGCAGGACAGTAAATAGGTAAAAAGGTGATGGGACCAGGACTTGGACCAATTCAGTTCCATTTAGTTTTAGGTAACTTCTTTGCCATTTGAGGAGGAATACTGGCTGTTTCAGTAGAGATGTGACCTGCATTTTGAACATTTATGCCTGTGTTTAGAGCAGGAGAAAGAGCTTTTCTGATGCGATATTAGCTACTGTCTCCTTTCTATTTTCCTAGCTGTCCCTTCCCCATAAAGAAAGATGTAACTAAAGGAATACCACCTAATGCGTGATGAAAGGTATAGGAGAACACATTTTTCTCATTGTCATATTAGAATGGCATTACATTTAGTATGAATTTAGAGTAGAAATAAAAAAGATGTAGACTAAATCTGTGAACTGCGTTACTTGCAAATAGCTCCAAAGATGAGTTGTCCAAGATTTTTCTTAATAGTTTCAAGTAAAGATGAAAATTGAGGAAAATGTGATTGCGACATAGACTAAACTGATCTCATTTCTAGCTGCTGTGATGCTAGAAATGCCCATCACTGTATGTAAATACACAGCTACATGAATGTGTGCTGTTGAGCCTGGATACAGAAGAAATGCAGCCATCTAACAGTTCTACTTTACCACTTCTCAATTTTGGAGGAATTGTTTTCATTTTCCTGCCAGTTTACTAACCTGTTTTGATCCTTTGGTGGAAGCTATAATTGCAGGTGGGGACATTTTGAGTAACAGTTCGCAATCCAGTACAGCTGCTTTTCGCACTAAATCCTGTTATTAAAAAGCTCAGGCTAAGATCAAGCCAAGGGCTGTAACGGACTTGACAGAGAACAACTTAACTTTGCCTGGTAGGACAAAGACAATTCTAGCCTTCTTGAGACTATGCTTATGTTTATTCTGAAATAAGTTATTAGCATTCTTTTATTTTATTTCTTTTGATCAGCTCTGCAAACTAGACCAATAATCTCTAAATTGGGCAATGCCAAAATATCAGTTAGAGAGTCAACTACCATAATAACTTTAGTGCTAGTAGAAATTAGAACCCTGTTTTTCTTACCATATCAGAACATGGGCAGCTTTTTAACATCCTGTCTCATCACGCCTGTCATAATGAAAAACTGAGATGAGAAGATGATGTTGCGATGTTGTATTTGGAAGCAGTTATAGTAAGTAGGTACAAGATGTATACCCAAAAAAGGGTTGGTATTCAGAGACTGGAATTCTTGGTATAAACGTTTTTCTAGGAGGAAAGTATATTGAAAATAGAATGCAACTGGGGCCGGGTGCGGTGGCTTACACCTGTAATCCCAGCACTTTGGGAGGCTAAGGCGGGCGGATCACGAGGTCAAGAGATCGAGACCATCCTGGCCCACATGGTGAAACCCCGTCTCTGCTAAAAATACAAAAATTAACTGGGTGTGGTGATGCGCGCCTGTAGTCCCAGCTACTCCGCAGGCTGAGGCAGGAGAATCGCTTGAACCCGGGAGGCAGAGGTTGCAATGAGCCAAGATCGCGCCACTGCACTCCAGCCTGGTGACAGAGCAAGACTCCGTCTCAAAAAAAAAAAAGAAGGAAAAAAGAAAATTGAATGCAATTTGATGGTTACCTCTATACACACTATCACTCTTAAGAACTGTGGTAGCTCTAAGGCGTCATTTTTCCGGATGGGCGCTAGGTGTCAGGGTTTTTCCTTCTCAGCAGCTTAGCATTCACATGAGCCTCTTGAATTGCCTTGTTTGTTGAGGCAGATTCACTGGTGTCCTTTTTTCAGTTGGTATAGTAGCCTTTATCTAGTGTTCCTACAATAAGCAATTGCAATTTTAACTCTTTGGTTGAAGATCCTTTGTACCTTGCATTAGGGATCTAATTTTTTTTTTTTTTAAAGGAAGAGGATGATTGAAGAGGAAGTAAAGTAGTGTAAATTAAAGTTTAAAGACTAGCTTACAGCCAGGCATGGTGGCACATGCCTGTCATCCCAACACTTTGGGAGACCAAGGTTGGCGGATCACTTGAGACCAGGAGCTTGAGGCCAGCCTGGCCAACATGGCGAAACCCTATCTCTACAAAATATATATAATTTAATTATATATATATAATTAAATTAGCTGGGCATGTTAGCAGGCACCTGTAACACAAGAATCTCTTGAGCCCAGGAGGCGGAGGATGCAGTGAGCCAAGATTGCACCACTGCACTCCAGCCTGGGCGACAGAGTAAGACTCTGGCTGAGAAAAAAAAAAAGACTAGCTGCCATCGTGACTGGTATTTTGGTTTTAGTCCTGCTTTATGTTTTCAGGGGTAAAATGGTGGGGACAGTGGGGATTAGGGGTTCAGTTTTGGAACTGCTCAGCCCTACTAATACCCATATTTAATTATTGTTTAATTGTTGGCAATGTACTGATATCCTGTATCTCCCAAAGTATAGCATCTCATTAATTTTTTTATTTTAAACATACAAAAAAATACAGAGTGATACGACAAATACCCCTGCATCTACTGACCAGCTTAAACAAATCTTACCATTTTGACTGTGCTTCTCACTTACATGTCACTAAAATCCTTTGAATCTCTAATTTGAGTATCAAAAAAACAATTTAGGAGTTGGTAGGGAAAGGAAGTTGGTAAGCTTATATAAGCCGAAAAGATTAGAAGAAATTAATTAGTAGATCCATTTTGACAGTTGTTAGGCTGGACCTCTTAACCCAAAGGACCTCTTATTTTAGAAAAACCACCATAACCCTCTGTCTTAATTCACTTGGTTGACATTTTCCATGCTCTCAAAGGAATTGCTTGGGTTATCCTGGACTCAGATTCTAGTGGAAAGCATTATGTTCTAAAACTGTGCCTGTAGAGAGTGTGTATATGCTTATGGGTTTTGGTGGTGAGAAAAGGGTAGACCATTTCTCATGAACACAGGACCCAAATATTTAACATTAGATTTTTTATATTGTTTTACTCAGTTTAACCTCAAAATAGCTCCATAAATGTGATGCTAATTTGGATGCACTTTACTGTGCTTTTGTTTCCTTCTTTTGAGATCAGTTTGCCTTTTCGTGCTGCATATAGAAATTGAGTCAGTGTCAGTCTTTTAGATATATGATAGAAAAGAGGCATATTTAAATTGTACTATGCTGAAGGCGAGTTCTGAAATAGACCTAAGTGAAGCGGGTCTGAAAAACAGGACCATGGTCTATGCATTGACTGTTCAACTTATAAAAAGGGTCTTTGCCATCAATCTGTCCCTAAAGATAGGAGAATGTTTATAAGTGCTTTAGGATTCTCAGCAGAAAAGGGTCAGATACATATGATTATGTATAATTATGATTATCCATAAATGATTATGGTTATACATAAGTATTCATAATTTGTGCTTGCCTTATTTTTCACCAAGGCTTTGAAAAATCAATTTTGAATCCTTGAGATTAAGTATAGAGAAAGATATATTATGACATATATGGTAAGATAGTTTTATTTTAATTCTATGTTTTTTTTTCTTTTATTCCCATTCTAAGTAAGTATATTTGGCTGTAAGTCTTTGTCTAAAATGATCTTCCAAACCAAATTTGGATCCCTCATTAGAAAAATATGGAGGCTAATTTTGAAAAATAAGTCTTCCTACCATGGAATTACTTCTAATGAATTTCTGACACTGTTCTTTTGAGATGTATAAACTTTTCTCAGAATTTCTTCTGAATGACTATTATTGGTGTTGGAGATTTCTCATCAGGTTGAGTAGTTTTTACTCATTTTTTTGATAGCAAAATGAGGCTCAATAACCTTGATTGACTTTGAAAATCCCAATGCATCCACTGGCTCACTAAAGTAGCACTTGTGGAGGGCTCCTCAGTTTCTTTCAAAAATAAGTCTAGAGATAGCCTTCAAACAAAAGAATGTACTTGCCAGCATATTTATACCTGTCTTAAGTTGTAAGATTTTACTGAAAAAGAATGTGACATAGTACCCTATGTCAAGAAACTTTACAGCTCCAACCAGAGGCAATAATGAACATCAGGACAGCAACAGATGACACTAGAGAATGAGGTGTAGCGTGGGGCTCCAGAGTTCAGCACTCATTCGTATGATTAATGGACAAGGCTTCTGGGACTATAGTAGGCCAACCTGGTTAATTTCCATATCAACCAATTAATCCTGGGCCCCATTTCTCAAATACCGCTGGCTTCTATGTGCTCCACTGCAGGTTTTTTTAAAAATAATTCCTATGCTTATTAAATTACTGTGTGTACATGTGTAAAATTACTGTGGTTTCATGTATATAAATGTTACAGGGAGAAATAATTCCCCTGTTCAAAACTATTATTTCTAATCTTTGATAACATTTTCAAAGAATTACCTCTGGGATGAAAATTTTTTGCTCTAAAAGTTATATTTTTCTTACCCTTTTATCGCTGTCTAGAGAGGTTGAGGTGAGTTTGTTCAGCCATTTTTGAATTATCCAAGCATGAAAAAAAGAGTTTTTCAGCTCTTAAGAAAATCATTTTGAGCTCTTTCATGTGATCACATAACACTAAACAATAGAACATTGATATCTGGCAAATAATACAATATGGAAAGGCATTGACGTATTTTTCAGCATGGCTTTTGCAAATGGCACAAATTAAGTCAAATATTGTATTTTAAGCCTTATGGCTTAAAAATATGTATTTTAAGACCTATACAGTGTTTTCTGATATTTCATCAAGTATGTTTTATTAAGAGACTAACAGGAGTTAAAATTACTATGATAATTATTTTCTGATAGTATATAATTAAAAGTACAGATTTAATATTCCATACAAGATACAAAAAGGGGAAGGAGGTAACATTTTGCTATGTATCTGAAAAGGAACTCAAGCTCAGGTTCCTTCTCTCTGGGTCTTAGTTTTGTCATTTTTATGATGCAGATGATGCCCAAGTCTGGGTTAGCGCTAACATGCTTGGATTCTTTGTATTGCTGCTCAAGGGCCTTGCAGGGTAGTCATCTTCCTGGCATTAGCAGAATTAGAACAATAGCTTTTACAGACTGTTCCAAAAACAACTCAAGCTTTAGGCTTTTAGCATGAATATAACAAATACAGCTTTAACATCTCAGCCACAGCCTAACCTGTATTTAAATCTGTATGGAAAGGTGTTGTTACAGCTCAAGTCAAAGTGTGGAGATGTAAGAAAGGCAACTGTGGCAAAGATACTCCCTTTCTGCTTCCCACAGCATAGCTAGAGTTGATGGATACATCTTTCACCCTTAAAAAACAAAATCCTGGTATGTTTTGCCCCTTAGCTTTTCCTGCAAATTTCTTTGTTGAGCTTAATATTGTTTTATTTTGTAGTAACAACAGCAGCTTTGGAAAGTGCCTGTGTGCACTTGCACATTCTATTCACACTGATAGTACAATTAATGTTGATGTCAATTTTGGTGTTAATTTGGGGTCATGATTAGTGTTGACACTTTGTGTCAGACTAATGGCATTTATGGACACCATCAGAATAAATGTTACTATTATCATGTTTTCACTATCTGTTATAGTAACATTAAACCCAGGTCCTTCCAGGAGAAAAAATACATATATGGATAGATAGATAATGCTGTTCTGTATCACTGGTGTTACTCAGTGAGAAAATGACATCTCAGGGCAGAATCCTAATCACTGTTTGGAGCATCAGAAATAATGATCACCTCTGATCGGAGGTTGTGAATAATTCATTCGGTTTGATTTTCACGTCCTGTCCAGTGATACTTTTCAAACCAAATGTGTTTCTACAGGAAAATAATGGTCCCACTTCTTATGGAAATACTGTGGCACAAATCATTTTACCCACATAAAAACAGTTAAATAAGACTGTTCTCTTCTGCTTGCCTTCTCCTTCCCATCCCCTCCTCCCTCACTTGAGCATGTTCATTCCAGAATCAGAATGTAGCCAGAGAAATATTTTCTGCCTTAGAACTTGTGTAAGGGAAACAAATATTTATTTCTGCTTATCCTTAGCTTATTCCCTGTAGCTCTTTTCATCCTCTTCCCTTTTTCACTTTAAGATAATTAGCTTAGGTTGATAACCCTAAACCTAATCAACCTGCTCATTGGAATGTTCTGTTATGAAAAATAACCTGAAATTAAATATTTTAAAACTTATTCATGGCTATAGTAATGAAAAAATAATTTGTAGTAAGTACCTAGGACCACTTGGTTAGTCAATGCACGAGAGAAGCAGTGATCAGAGAAGACGACGCTGGCACTGCCTGTTTGAGTCTAAAACTCATTAGACCATAAACCCACCCACTTATAAGCAGGCTGTAGGCTACCTTTTTGTTAATTTCTTAGCTCTTCCGTCTTCCTTCAGCTCTTAGTCCTGGCATGTCATTTTCACCAGGTTTCACCTGGATAAAAATGTTAGAGAGAAAGAGAAGACCCCCCAAAAGGGGGATTCAATGATGGGATCTCCTTTAGTCATTATTCTTAAGTTAATATACACGGCAGATTGGGCTTAGGTGAAATCAA
This sequence comes from Papio anubis, assembly GCF_008728515.1. NCBI lineage: Eukaryota > Metazoa > Chordata > Mammalia > Primates > Cercopithecidae > Papio > Papio anubis. The sequence goes on from NC_044992.1 coordinate 29,696,191, forward strand.
TGAATGTCACATTGCTAATCACATTGTCACACTGTGTATACTTTTATAGTGATTGTGGAATTTTCTATATGAAATCTCCATTGTGTATATAATATAGATAGACCCATCTATAGAAAGTAATTTGACTGAAAAACTTACAGTGTACTAATTAGAGGGTGAAATATGACTGTCTTCTGAAGCAATGACCTAATCCTTTGAGATGAAGCTATTCATTGGTAGAATATTTTGAACCTTTTCTCCTGAATGTTGTGACCCCTTTTTTTTTTTTCCTAAATCTAACAAGGGCAGGGGAAAGCGTTTTTCAACCTAGTTTTCATCATCAGACAGAAAGTATTTTGCATTCAGAAACCATTTCCAGTATCAAATTCAATTTTGTCAAGTGATTAGTTGAGTTTGGTAGAGAATAATTTAAAAACACAAAGCTGGAAATGGCTATGATGCTTCTACACTGGAGGAGAGCAGTTGCTATTCTCAAGTTGCAAGCTTCCTCTCAGTGACTTTGCATCACAACTGGATTATTGTGTTGTATGCCTTTGCAGCTGTTACAGACCTGCATCTGTTAACACCATGTGTTCCTACCCATGACTGGTAGAAGAAATAGGGAATGGGTGATTGGGTACCTTCACTGCCTATCAGTGCAAACGTCCTTTTATGTACATATGTTTATAAAGTTCTTTAGCCCCCTTCAAGATGAAAGGTTCTGTATAAATATAAGCTTTCGATTTTAGTACATGTTTGTAATACATGTGGTACAGTCCTAAATATGTATTTAGCTGATAGGCACTGTTCTTGTCTATTGTACAAATATTGACTTTAAAAATATAAATATGTATTTAACCATCAGACCAGAAAAACACTGAAGCAGTTACTTCTCAGGTAGAGACATTAATATTGTATAAACCTATGTATACATATGTTTACACTCTACCACATCATTGCAGAGCATTTCTTTGTAGAAAATGAAATGATAACCCAACAAACTTAGTTCTTGATATTTCTTTCTCTTTAAAGTGAGTCTCGATTTTTAATTTTCATATGTTTATCTCTTTCAAATTTTATATAAATAAGATCTGTTGTAGTATGACTACAATCTAGAATTAGTTCCTCTAAAATATGGGAAATTGATTAGGCTGGTGAGATTTTTTTCCCCCTTAATTTTTTTTTTTTTATTATGGAAATGCTCAAACGTATACTAAAGTAAGCATAAGTAATATAAACTCCCATGTACCTATCACCCAGTGAAGAAATATTTGGTAGTTTTCTTTTCTCAGTTATTTTTTATTTTATAAAAAGTTAAAGTTATCAATGCAATATAAACACACACAAAAAAATTTGGAGAATGGAAAAAAAAATACAATTTCATCATCCCAATAATTATCGCCTCATTTTGCTCTTTCTTATTTATTTTTGTTTTTTCAACATGCTTTTCAACTGATGAAGCTGTCATTCATACTATGCACTTACTATATACCAGGCACTATCCTAGGACCTAACATGTATTTAATCCTTCCAACAAACTTATGCAGTAGATTTTTATTACACTTGTTTTACCAGTGAAGGAACCGAGGTACAGGGAGGTTGATAACTTACCTAAGGTACATGGCTAGAAAGTTGAGTCTCATTTCTGTCAAATTATCTTAGATTCGGATTCAGAAGAGTCTCAGAATGTGGCTCCTGAGTCTGACCCCTTTTCTAATTTAGTATTACATCATGGGTATTTTTAAATGCTCTTCCTAATCTTCATAATCATCATCTTATAAGGCTGTACAGAACAGTAACAGTGATCTTGCTATCCAATTTACTTCCCTCCAAAATAATTTTAGGTTTTCAGGAAAGTTACAAAGATAGTATTAGACAGTTCCGGTATACCCTTTCCCAGCTTCTCTTAATGTTAACACCTTATATAACCATGATATAATTACCAAACTAAGAAATAAATATTGATACAATGGTGTTAAAGAAACCACAGACCTCTTTTTTTTTTTTTTTTTTTTTGCCAGTTTTTCTCCTAATATCTTTTTGATTAAGGAACATACTTCCTTAATTTCTCTAGTAAAGAAAATACCATTTCTTGGCTGGGTGTGGTGGCTCATGCCTGTTACCCAGCACTTTGGGAGGCCTAGGCAGGTGGATCACCTGAGGTCAGGGATTCAAGACCAGCCTGGCCAACATGGTGAAATCCCGTTTCTATAAAAATGCAAAAATTAGCTGGGTGTGGTGTTATCTGCCTGTAATCCTAGCTGCTCGGGAGGCTGAGGCAGGATCATCACTTGAACCTGAGAGGCGGAGGTTGCAGCAAGCCAAGATTGCACCACTGTACTCCAGCCTGGGCAATGGCCTCAGACTCTGTCTAAAAAAAAAAAAAAAAAAGAAAATACCATTTTTGTGTATGTGAACCTCCTTTTAAGAAATAAACACTTTGGGAGGCCAAGGCAGGCAGATCACAAGGTCAGGAGTTTGAGACCAACCTGGCCAACATGGTGAAACCCCATCTCTACCAAAAAAAAAAAAAATATATATATATATACACACACACACACACACACACACACACACACACATACACACACAAAAATTAGCCAGGCCTGGTGGCATGCACTTGTAATCCCAGCTACTCAGGAGACTGAGGCAGGAGAATTGCTTGAACTCAGGAGGCAGAGGTTGCAGTGAGCCGAGATCGCACCATTGCACTCCAGCCTGGGCGACAGAGCAAGACTCCATCTCAAATAAAATAAAATAAAGTAAAATAAACAATTCACATTAGCTATAAGGACAAGTTACTTAATTTCTCTGTGCCTTAATTTCCTTATGGCAATAATAACAGCTACCTTTGAGTTAATAATAACTACCATTTGAGGGCTTTTGTATGCCAGGCTCTGTACTAGTTTAATATGGTGTTACTCACAACAATACCTCCAGAAAGAATCTGTCATCCGCATTTTATAACTGGAAAAGTGAAGCTATAAAATGTGAAGTGTCCAAGGTTATACAGCTAGCATAAAGCTGAGATTTGAACCAAGACAGCTTGACTTTGCAGCTTAAGCTCTTAACCACTATCAGTAGTTGTCAACTTTTAGAACAGTACAGCAGATAGTAAATGTTCAATTAATGGCAGTTATGATAGCTATTGTTATTTTTAAAATAAAATAGTTTAAGACTAGGACTCTTATTCCATGACTTCTAAAATATATGTGGCAGACAATGTTCTGTGCCCTTGGTGTTAACTATTTTTCAAGTATTATTTTTAGAAGTGAGGCAGGGCGCAGTGGCTCACACCTATAATCCCAGCATTTTGAGAGGCCGAGACGGAAGGATCACTTGAGTCCAGGAGTTCAAGACCATCCTGGGTAAGATGGTGAGACCCCGTCTCTACAAAAAATAAAAAAAATTAGCTGGGCATGGTGGTGACACACACGCCTGTGGTCCCAGCTACACAGGAGGCTGAAAGGGAGAACCACTTAAGCCCAGGAGGCCGAGGCTGCAGTGAGCTGTATTTGCACCACTGCACTCCAGCCTAGGTGACAGAGCAAGACCCTGTCTTAAAAAAAAAAAAAAAATTGAAAAATAAAAAGACTCTGGAACTAGCAAGCATTATTACTTCCTTACTATGTGTAGTGTTCCTGGGAAGCACTAGAGGAGATGATAAATTGTTCAAGATGGTAAGCCAAGAGCAATCCTAAGCAGCCTATGATTAGTTATCAGAAGAATTCTCAGGCTGGGCAAGGCAGCTCATGCCTATAATCCCAGTAATTTGGGAGGCCGAGGCAGGACGATGGCTTGAGGCCAGGAGTTCAAGACCAGCCTGCAACATGGTGAAATCTTGTCTCTACAAAAAAAATGCAAAAATTGGCCGAGTGTGAAGGCACATGCCTGTAGTCCCAGTTATTTGGGAGGCTGAGGTGGGAGGATTGCCTTAAGCCCAGGAGGTGGAGGTTGCAAGTGAGCCAAGATTGCACCACTACACTCCCACCTGGGTGACAGAGCGAGACTCTGTCTCAAAAAAAAAAAAAATTCTCTACACAGAGGTCTTAGTAGGAGATCAGAAAAGAGAGGAATTACTTTAGGCTGGGAGAAGCTTTACTGAGGAAATGGAATTTGGATGAACCTTTTGGAATGGGTAAGATTTGGACAGAGTGAGGGGAGAGGAGAGAGAAAGACAAAGTTTTTTATGTAGAAGTTAATATAGTAGATTTCTGCTTTTAATAGTGTGTTTATCAAACCCATAGCTATTATTTTCTTAATTTCGCATGTGGGGACATTGAAGCTCAGTAAAATTAAATTAATTTTCTTAAGATCACACAGTTAGTTAATATAAGTGATAGCACCTGGATTTGGATCTAAGTTTGTTGGACTCTAAAGCCTATGTTCACCTTTATATGCCCTATCCTTTGATTAGCAGTGAAATCTAAATTTTAATGTAAATTGAATAATAAATGCTTTCTTAGATGTTTGTCCATCATGCTACCTCAGAACTGAATGTCTTCCAATCAGGAATCTTGCTGCACTAAGACTGGAATAACACTCTCTATTCTGTAATGGTACTTTTTAAGACAGGAGGAGGGGTCGGTCGATGAGCAACACTCTTTGGAAAGACATTGATAAAGAGTATTGTGTTCTTGGTGCTGCTGTGTTGACACCTAATTAGAAGTCAATATTGCAAGCATAATGACCTAGCCAATTGCTGAACTCACTGCCCAAGTGACACAGTTAGAGTCCCCAGGTAGTAATGAAAGATAAGAGTATTATTTGCCTGCCCAGTGCCACATGGTCACAATGTTTACATTAGCACACAAATGCTGAAGTAGATTCTTCAGGGCTTGTATCTAATCTGCTTCTGGCCTGTGTGGCTAAGGTTAATATATCATAAAATTTGGTGTAAAACCCAATCTTTCTAACTACAAATGCATTTAGAGGAAAATTGACAGGAAATAGCTTTTCCTTCCTGAAAAACAAAAGATTTGGGGTTAAGGGGGCATGTGCGAAGGCAGATAAAATATTTCTGCTTGTACAGGGATTATATTAACTAGCTTCTTAGAAACCATAACCAAAATTATCCTGAAATTTGAGTGTTCGCTGTGCTATTTTTTGAATGATCTATTTTTCCTTCCTTTCTCTGTCTTTAATGAGTAGATGGAGTAATACCTTATCTTAGAAAGTGATTGGATTTTTTTCTGTGTGTTATATCCATTTTGATTTGTATTTGGCCAATGGTGTGATATATTAAATAGCTTATATTTATCTGTGGGTGTTTCATATATATATTTCCTAATGCTGAGAATCACAAATAGCTGTGTAGAATGCTTCAACCAGCCTGATTACAGTGGATGTGCAATTGGATTGAGGAATGTGTACTCAGAGCTTATGATCACTGGCCCGGTTGAGTCTGGGTGATGCATGTGGCTTTCCAGGGATGCTGCTATTTACATCTGTTAATGGCCCTTCTTGATGGCCAGCTCCCCAATGAGGTGATATGCAGCAGCCTGGGGATGAGGGACCAAGGCTGCAGATGTGGCTGGGCTCCATTAGGCAGAACCAGGGATGCTCATCTGGTAGGTAGGCTTTGTGTTTGGTGGCGAGTGGTGGGGGCAAGGAGGGGGGCGAGAGACAGAAAGAAAGGGGGAAAAATGAATGAAAAACATTACTTATCCAGGTATAGGGGAAACAGGCAGACATGAAAAACTACAGCTATAACTAGAGTATGAGTGAATAGAAAAGAAATGGAACTAGCAAATATACAAGTAGAAGGATTGACTAGTTCTCATATCGAAGGGGATTAAAACAGGAGAGGGCTATGAGAGTGTGGAAAGAGACATGTCACCTCTGCCTTTTAAGTCAATATCATTTATTTATGTCGCTGGCCATATGCTGCTGAACAGAGAGCAGAGATTTACATATAGTGCATCAAGAGATTCGTTCTTTCCATCCTTTGGTTTTCTGGTGCTGGGAGAAAGCAAGAGATGCTCACAAGGATGCAATGTTGAGCATTAGTAAATTCTTGCAGAAATGGAACGTACCTGAAACAAACCAGTAAGGAGTGTTTCTGTTATTCCTATCAAATGCTAGAGGACAGTACAAGGAGCCTGGATCATGAAAAGTGTACAGTCCATGAGAAGTGATTTTTTTTTCTGCTTCCTTGTGTGTTGAAGATTTCTTGGAACAAATGTCACAAAAGATGGAGAAGTGTCTGTGTTAGTCCATTTGTGTTGCTATAAAGGAATACCTGTGGCTGGATAATTTATCAAGAAAAGAGGTTAATTTGGCTCATGGTTCTGCAGGCTCTATAAGCATGGCAACTGTATCTGTTGGGCTTCTGGTAAGGGTCTCAGGAAGCTTATGATCTTGGAGGAAGGTGAAGGGGGACCCAGCCATTACATGGTGAGAGAGGGAGCAAGAGAGAGGTGGGGGGCAAGGTGCCACACTCTTTTTTTTTTTTTTTTGCACCATGACATTCTTGAGTTAATTTGAGTCACCCCTGGGTGAGAGGGCCCTGCACCTAGAAGAAGGTGTTGGGCCTCTTGGTGGTGAAGTATGGCTTATGCTAACCATGCAGGACCCCGTGGGGCAGTGGGAACTTGATCTCAGAGTCATGGAACTGTTTGACCGCCAGCTGGCAGCACTTGCTGACCGCAGTTTCCACCTTCATGATCTGGGTGGAGTGGGCCGGTGTGTGATGCCAGGTGCCCATGTCTCACTAGCACTGGATGACAGCACCCATGGTGGTCAAGTCCTGGTATCCAGTACATGTTGTGGGTGCTGCTACAGGAGTCGTAGTGCAGCTAGATGCCAGATTTCTTCACCTGCAGGGGGAATTTCTCAAACACCTACCTACAGTAGACAATTTTCCCTGAAGACTTCTTATCTTCTTTTGCTGAGATACCAAGTACCAGAGGCGGGACTTGGCAGTGACATGATTAGGTGCAAAGATTCACATACCACAGAAGGGCAGCATGTGGCATTTGGGGGTGGGCAGGCAGCAACCCACCACCTTGTACTCTCGTAGTGTGCCCAAGGCGTTCATAGCACTCTCTACATGCTTACTTTCACCCGCAAAAGGCCACACTCTTTCAAACAGCCAGATCTAGCATGAACTCAGATCAGAGGGGAGCACCAAGCTATTCATGAGGGATCCACCCCATGACCCAAACACCTCACACCAGGCCCCATTTCTAACGTTAGGGATCATATCTCAACATGAGATTTAGAGAGGACAGACATCCAAACCATATCAGTGTCTTAGTATATATGGCAGTAAAATGAGAAATTAATCAACAGTGCCATGGCATTCTTCCACATGTATCCTGAGTGCATTTAGATTTTGGCTTTTCTGCCTTCTTTGAGCAGCCCCAAAGAAGGAATTGAGACAGTTTTGAAATACACAGTAGATCAGCTCTTCTCAGCATAATCTAGCAGCATATTAGAATGTCTTTTTAGTTTCCCACAGGGAGTGTGGCTCTTTAGCAATGTGTATCTTTACATAATGGCTGTGCCTAGGTATACTCTGATACCTTCAAGGAACCTGGAAAAAATTCTGCATGTAAAAAACTTCTGTTCATTCGTTTGTTTATGCCTTTCCAGATTGGCATGGTAGCTTGGAAAATGACCTTTAAAAGTCCTGAATATCCAGAAGGCCGAGATATCATTGTTATTGGCAATGACATCACATACCGAATTGGGTCCTTTGGGCCTCAAGAGGATTGGTTATTTCTCAGAGCTTCTGAACTTGCCAGGGCAGAAGGTATTCCACGCATCTATGTATCAGCCAACAGTGGAGCAAGAATCGGACTGGCAGAAGAAATTCGTCATATGTTTCATGTGGCCTGGGTAGATCCTGAGGATCCTTACAAGGTACACACTAAGAACATATAATATTTCAAAGTGCTATATGGTTATGCTACATGTGTGGATAGGTAGGGGAAAGGTAGAGGTTTAAGTTCAAAAATCACCACTTATGGTAAAAATTAAATATAAACAAAATTATTTATGAAAATTCCTTAAGACACCATATTAGAGACAAATTATTTCTCAATATGTTCACCTGGTTTTTCTTCCAACTATAAAACAGGTTGCTGTTTCTTTGGTTGAGCACTAGATGAAATAGTAGGTATGCATTTAGTGTGAGACATGCTAAACCGAAAATATCTATCTTTAAACTATTTCATTGTGGCTTCCAGGATTTATGGTCAATCATCAACAAAATCCCTTACCTCCTCATCTTCTACTCCAACTTCCTTGTTCACCTTGAGATCTGTCTCTCCTCTAAAGGTATTACTTCCCCCGTAGCCCTCTGGAATACTGACTGATTTCTGTCTTTCTTTTGTACCACTGAGCCTGGAAGGGGAATATTGTCCTCCTTACCCTCCTTGCTGCTTCCGGACACCTCTCCCTTCTCTCTGAAAAAATCTCATCTTTGAATCTCATGTCATCAGACTGTGCCATACCCTCACTGCTCCTTGTGTTTCCTGATCCTTTGGTCACTCCCTCTCATTCTTTGCATCTTTTAGTTCCTGGCACATTGTCACTCTGTCCATTACTACTAGTCATGTGATAATTCTTGGTGATTGCTATATCCACATAGATGATCCTTCCCATAATCTGGCTTCTTGGATCCTTGACTCCTTTTCTTCTAATGGTTCTATCCTATACCCTAGCCCAGCCTCTCATTCCCCATAATCTCAATTTCAAGTATCTCTTTCTTTGCCACCCCCTCCGTCCTCTTTTCAGCTGTCTCTCTCTCTAGTCTGACAATCCTTTGAAATCATCAGGACCATTGAGTTGAACTCACCTGTTGATCCTCCCACCTTTCTTCTGTTCTTCACTCCCTCTTTACACCTCATTTCATTCCTATCTAGCTTAAACTCCAGGGTTAACTCCTTGATTAATCATTATAATCACCATCTTTTCTACACCTTCAACTTTCTCTCTCAACTTGCTTCAACTTGCTTCTCTCTTTGCTTACTCTGTGCCTTTACAGAAACCTTGTTTAAATCCAATTCTCTCCATTCTGCTTCCATGCCTGCACCTGCCCAGCTCAACTTTGATGGAGAAAAAAACAGTTCTGTTGACTGGTCTTACTTTAAATTCAAGCTTACCAACCTCCTGGATGACGGTTTCACATCTCTCCCCTCAAACCTCTAACATCTACTTCCCTCTCCCCACTCAGCTGATATTGTCAGACCTTGCTTCCCAATATTCAAGAAAAGAGAAACAATGAGAAGAGAGCTTCTACAAGCTCCCATGTACCTGCATCCGTTGTGCCCTTACTCTTCACCTTCTCTTCTACACTTTGAATGAACAGTTCCTACTTCTGTCTAAAGCCAATCCCTCCTCTTGTACACTTGATCTCCTTTCTTGCCAACTTAAGTGTATGATTAACACTTCTCCCTGCTCTTTCATGCATCAGCACTTTTTCCTTCTGTATTGTATCAGCCCTTGTAGCATACAAACACCCCTCTAGTCACTATCCCTCCCTTCCTTCCTTTTATAGGAAAATGTTTTTAAAAGAGTTGTTTGTTCTTGCCGTCTCCAGATGTTCTTCTCCCATTCCCTCTTGAACCCAATTCAGTTGAGCTTGCACCCTTATCATTCCACTGTAGCTGCTTTTTGTCAGGGTCACCAGTATTCCATATTACTGAATTCTATGGTGAATTCTCAGTCCTCACCTTAGTTATTTGACAGTAGCATTAGCATTTGACACAGTCAGTCATTCCTTCATCCTTGAAGTACTTTCTTCTGTTGGCTTCCAAGAGCCCAAAGTCTCCTTTTTATCTTCCTGCATTTCTGGCTCCTCTTTTTCAGTTTCCTTTGCTGCCTTTCACATCTCTAAATATAAGAGTATTTCAGGAGATGATGGAAATACTCTATATTCTGACTGTGGTGGTGGCTACTTAAGTACATACATTTGTCATAACTGATCACATTATAACACTTAAAACTGATGAATTTTGTTGCATGTAAATTATACTTCAATAAAGTTCACAGAACAACTTTATTAAAATATGAAAATTGATCCAATACAGGGGGTTTTTTGGGGCTGATGAAAATATTCTGGAATTAGTGGTAATGGTTGCACAACATCTGAATATACTAAAATTTACTGAGTTATATACATTTCAGAATGGTGAATTTTGGCTGGATGCAGTGGCTTACGTCTGTAACGCAGCATTTTGGGAGGCCAAGGCAGGCAGATCACTTGAGGCCAGGAGTTCAAGATCAGCCTCGCCAGCATAGCGAAATACCATCTCTACTAAAATATAAAAAATTAGCCGGTCATGGTAGCACACGTCTGTAATCCCAGTTTTTCAGGAGGCAGAGAGGCATGAGAATTGCTTGAATGCAGGAGGCAGAGGTTGCAGTGAACCAGGATCGTGCCATTGCACTCAGCCTGGGTGACAGAGTGAGACTCAAAAAAACCTTTAAAAACCAAAATGTTGAATTTTATGTTATATTAATTTTATCTCTTTTTTTTTAAGAGACAGTGTCCTGCTTTGTCACCCAGGCTGGAGTGCAGTGGCACATTCATAGCCTACTGCGTCTTCCAACTTCTGGGCTCAAGTGATCCTCCCACCTCCACCTCCCAAGTAGCTGGGACTACAGGCGCACACCACCACACCCAGCTAATTTTTTTATTTTTCATAAAGACAAGGTTTTGCTATGTTGCCCAGACTTGTCTCAAACTCCTGGCCTCAAGTGATCCTCCCACCTCGGCCTCCCCAAATGCTGAGATTATAGGCATTAGCCACTGTGCTTGGCCAGTTTTTTAAATTATAAAAAAAAATGTGAATGGGGACATGTCAGGAGCACAGAGGCTGCAGCGGGAACAAGAAGTTCTGGACTCCCCATTCTCAACCCCACTAGGACTCAATGTCCTCTCACCTGTTGGTTTGGCAAGACAGCCATTATAGAAAGTAGGGTAGAAGGAAAAAAGTGATTCAAGGGCTTGGTCCCTGGACTACTCCTTTTCCTATTTACCTTCCCTTGGTGACCTCATCCTGTCTTTTTGTTTTGTTCTGTTTTTTTGAGATAGGGTCTCACTCTGTTGCCCAGGCTGGAGTGCAGTGGTGCGATTACAGCTCACTGCATCCTCCACCTCCTGGGTTGAAGCAATTTTCCAGCCTCAGCCTCCTGAGTAACTGGGACTACAGCCATGCACCAGCAAGCTCGGCTAATTTTTTGTTTTTTGTAGAGACAGGGTTTCGCCCTGTTGCCCAGGTTGGTCTTGAATTCGTGAGCTCAAAGTGATCTGCCCGGCTTGGCCTCCCAAAGTGCAGGAATTAGAGGTGTGAGCCACCGCACCTAGCCTCATCCAGTCTTTTAAAGCTTTAAGTTTCATGTACAAGCTGATAAATGTCCAAATTTATATCTTACCCCTGAACACAAGATTCATATATCCAGACTCAACATCTCCACTTACATCTGCCTAAATGTCTACCTAAATTGTAGCTTCTAATCTTCCTTTAATGTGTTCTTCCCACAGTCTTCTCTGTCTCAACAGATGGTACCTCTATTGTTTCATTTGTTCAAGTGAAAGACCTTGGAGTTATTCTTGACTTCTGTCTTTCTTGCACACCCCACATTCACTTCCACACCCCATTCATCCATCTAAACAGTAAATCATGTTTATATCCCTACCTTAAAATATATCCAGAATCTGAGTGCTTCTATCCAATTCCACTGCTACTTACTAACAGTAGCAGTAGTCTAACTCTTCTTACCTCCATATTGCAGTACCCTCCTAACTGGTCTTCCTGCCTCTGGCCTTGCTCCCAGTCCCACCCAAGGTCTGTCCTCAACAGAATGTAGAATGAGGCCATGTGTGGTGGCTCATGCTCATGCCTGTAATCCCAGCACTTTGGGAGGCTGAGGCAGACGGATCAACTTGAGGTCAGGAGTTCAAGAACAGCCTGGCCAACGTGGTGAAACCCTCTCTCTACTAAAAATATAAAAATTAGCTGAGCATTGTGATGGGTGCCTGTAATCCCAACTACTTGGGAAACTGAGGTGGGAGAATTGCTTTAGCCCAGGAGGCAGAGGTTGCAGTGAGTCAAGATCACACCACTGCACTCCTGCCTGGGTGACAGAAAGAGACTCTACTCAAAAACAAAAAACAAACAAACAAAAAAACCAGGTAGAATGATCCAGTTAAAATAGAAATCAGATCACAAAATTTTTCTCTGCTTAAAACCCTTTAATAGCTTCCCAATTCATTCAAGTAAAAGCCAAAGATCCTATAGTTGCCTACAAGGCCTTACATAGATTGGCTTTCCAGTACCACTCTGCCCTCATTTCTTGCTACAGCCTCCCCCAACCGTATTCCACATATTGGCTGTACCCGACTCTGCTTTCTTAAACCTGCGAAGTACATCATGCCTCAGTGCATTTGTACTTGCTGTTGCTTCTACCTAGAATGCTTTTTCCTCAGATATCCTCATGTCTCATAGCCTCAGCTCATTTAGGTCTTTACTCAAATGACACTTTTCAATGAGGCTTTCCTTGGTTATTTTTTCTAAAAGTTGGACTGTCTACCTTCTCTTTCGTTTTTTTTTTTTTCGTTAAACATTATTCCCATTAACATTATACATTTTACTTATTTTGTGTATTTTGCTGGCTTTCCCAGTAGGAGGTATGTTTCATAAGGGTAGGAATTCTTGTCTATTTTTGTTAATTCCTGTTTTTCCAGTGCCTAGAATAGTACCTTGTACATAATAGGCACTCAGTAAATGTGTACTGACTGACGTACTAATGACACTCAGTGCTATCAGGCATTCTCAACACAAATCATGCAAGACCAATTGCAGATTTATGTCTTTTCCATGTTATGCTCACTGTGGGACATACATTTATTGAGTTAAATGGTGGGCATAATTTCTCATAGTATTTTAAATGCTTCCCTGTGTTTACTTATTTTTTTGACTGAGTGACTAATTCACTTAAGTTAAACACATATACCATGTAACTCTATTTTGTATGTGGATGTGTGTATAGATACATATAAATCAATTATAAAATGTTAGTATAATTGTTTAAATGTAAATGCGCATTAGGAGTTGTTTATTGAAGAAACAAAAGATCTGAGTTCAGTGTTCACTATTAGCACTGTATAGACTTCTGATTTTAATATTGAATCTCCTAGATTTGCAGTTCTCTGTTATCCCTTGCTTGTATTTATTTTGATGATCCTGTGGATTTGAGAGAGTGAAAAACAGTAATTCACACAATTCTTCAATTTCATGTTGATATCTTTAATAGAGATGTCACTAAAGATCAGAAAATGACCCTTTAACCCTGTTGAAAATGAAATGAGGCTGGGCACGGTGGCTCACACCTGTAATCTCAGCACTTTGGGAGGCTGAGGTGGGTGGATCATGAGGTCAGGAGATCGAGACCATCCTGGCTAACATGGTGAAAACCCATCTCTACTAAAAATACAAAAAATTAGCCAGGCGAGGTGGCGGGTTCCTGTAGTCCCAGCTACTCGGGAGGCTGAGGCAGGAGAATGGCGTGAACCCAGGAGGCGGAGCTTGCAGTGAGCCGAGATTGCACCACTGCACTCCAGTGTGGGCGACAGAGCGAGACTCCGTCTCAAAAAAAAAAGAGAAAATGGAATGAATGGAATATACTTAGAATTGCAGCTATAAGGTATCTTGTCTCAAGGACAGTTAGTGACTGAAAAAATAGGCACTTCCATCTTTCAAAGGAGGACTGTCTGTGCTAGTATTGTATTAGACAGTAAACCTAAGAAGTGATGTGGCAATTTAAAGCTAGCTGTGGAACAAGCTTCATTATGTATGCTTTGCTGTATCTTCTGGTTATATGACAATGGCCAATAATGAGTTAAAAACTATTTGTGCTTCACAGGGATACAGGTATTTATATCTGACCCCTCAAGATTATAAGAGAGTCAGTGCTCTCAACTCTGTCCATTGTGAACACGTGGAGGATGAAGGAGAATCCAGGTAGGTATATATGTATTGGAATAATTTGGTCATGACTAAAGAAAGGAGAATATGGTATTTTTTTCCTTATTGTACGGCTGTTCATAACCTTGAAGAACACTGAAGATAACATAATCTAGATGTCTTAGGTTTATATCCAGCTCTACCACTTATTAGCTGAAGAACCTTATTATTGATTGAAGTTTTGACGTTTATAATACTTAAGTCATTTTAGAAAAACTGAAACATGTAAACAATTATGAAGAAAAAAATAAAAATTAGCCACAATCCTACCTTCAGGCCACAATTATGAATTTATATTATACTCTTGCTGTCTTTTCTGTAGACTTATCTTTTTTCTATGTGATTGAGATTATAACAAGAATTTCTTTTATAATTTATCCTTTTCACTAAAAACTATTTTTTTTTTTTTTTTTGAGACGGAGTCTCACTGTGTCTCCCAGGCTGGAGTGCAGTGGCGCGATCTCGGCTCACTGCAAGCTCCGCCCCCCGGGTTCACGCCATTCTCCCGCCTCAGCCTCCCAAGTAGCTGGGACTACAGGCGCCCGCTACCGCGCCCGGCTAGTTTTTTGTATTTTTAGTAGAGACGGGGTTTCACCATGTTAGCCAGGATAGTCTCGATCTCCTGACCTTGTGATCCACCCGCCTCGGCCTCCCAAAGTGCTGGGATTACAGGCTTGAGCCACCGCGCCCGGCCTCACTAAAAACTATTTTTGGGAAAATTTCCTGTATTCTTAAAACATTATTTAAGAATAGGATGCTTAATGGCTACATAGTATTTTATTATAATAAATATATTTGAACATTCAGACTATTTCTAATTTTTCACATCCCTGGGCTGAACCCCCTTAAGGGACATTTATATAAATTTCACATAAACTTTTAGGAATTAAAAGCTCTGATCATCCCTTTTTGCTTGATTTCTAGAAGTGAAATTACAGGTCAAAAAGTCAATTTTAAAGGGTTTTAAAAAATAATTTTAAATTGCCTTCCCAAGATTTGCATTCCTGTCAGCAGTATAGAATAGGATTTGTTTCCCTCTTTAATTTTTCTTCACCCCTGCCAACATTGATTATTGTCAAATAATAAAATGGAATAAAAACGGCAATTGTTATTTTAACTTGTATTTTTGACTCCCAGTGAAGTTGAACATTTTCATATAATCTATCTGCAAGTATTTTTAAGAATGTTAATTGCTCGGCCAGGTGTGGAGTTTCAGGCCTGTAATCCCAGCACTTTGGGAGGCTGAGGCAGGCAGATAGCCTGAGGTCAGGAGTGCGAGACCAGCCTGGCCAACATGGAGAAACCTTATCTCTACTAAAAATACACAAATTAGCCAGGCCTGGTGATGCATGCCTGTAGTCCCAGCTACTTGGGAGGCTGAGGCAGAAGAATTGCTTGAACCCAGGAGGTGGAGGTTGCAGTGAGCTGAGATGACACCACTGCACTCCAGCCTGGGTGACAGAGCAAGACTCCATTTCAAAAAAAAGAAAAAAAAAGAAAAAAAAGTTCATTGCCCTAATACTATTTACTGAAAATTTATTTTTTTGTGTTTTTTTGTTCTGTCTACTCTTGGGCTAATACCACAGTATTTAAACTATTCTAGTGGGACAAATTTTCTCACATTTTAAATTTTTCCTCAAGTATTATTGGCTACTTTTGCTTTTTTTAATGTAGAGGGTTTTTGTTTTTTGTTTTTAGAGACAGGGTTTCACTCTGTTGCACAGGCTGGGATGCAGTGGTGTGATCATAGGTCACTGAACCCTCAAACTCCTGAGCTTAAGAGATTGTCCCATGTCAGCCTCCCAAGCAACTGGGACTATAGACAGGCGCTGTCACGCCCAGCTAATTTTTTTTTTTTTTTTTTTTTTTTTCCGAGATAGAATATTGCTACGTTCCCCAGGCTGGTCTCGAACTCCTGACCTCAATCCTCCCACCTCAACCTCTCAAGTAGCTGGGATTACAGGTGCAAGCCACTGTGTTTGGCTTGAGGCTCATGTTTTTCTAATTCCAAAAAAGTTTTCATAATGATTTTGATTCAGATTGCATTGAGTTTACACATTAATTTAAGAACTGGCATCTTCATAATACTAACTTTCCCCAAAAAGAGACATGGTATGTTTTTCCATTTGTATGAGTGGTTTTTTTGTTTTGTTTTGTTTTTACGTTTTGTAGTTTTCTTCATATAGGTTTTGCCAGAGGTTCCCAAACTTTCTTGGTTCATCGCATCCTTAGTGTTTCAGTAATTTTTTCATAGCACCCCTAGAGTATAAGATACACTTAATATTTCTGCTTATTAGGTAGTTAAACAATAAGTATTTGTGTCCTAATAACTTAATAATCATTTGAAAAAATTATATACATAAATTGAAAAAATTTATTCTTAAATAATTACAGTTACTTACTAATGAGATATTTGTGTCAGCATAACATCTCAAACCTTGGAATCAGCTTGGATATAGCCACCCACCTTTCTTGTTCTTCATTGAGTTTTCACAGAAACTTCAAAAATCTAGCTTTGCAAAGACAGGACATTTTCAAAAGGAATGTAGCACTATTCTAACAAACTGTGAACTACTCTGAACTATCTAAAGCTAGTAGTTCACATAGGGTCACAGATATCACATATAATAGTGCTTCTCCCAAAAATTTAAAATATCTTGTAATGCTTCTGGGAGTTCATCATGGTGCCTTGGGGCACAATATGGTTATGGTGAGATTCTGCCAATTTCTTCATGCTTATTTCTAAATAGTTTGCATTTTTTCTTGCTACTCTGAATGGGATTTTTCCCCTATGATATTTTTTAACTCTTCATTTCTGGAATCTATGAATATTGAGTTTGTTACAGGCAAATCTGGCTGGGTCCTTGAATATTTACGACTATATGGACCTTATACGAGCAGGCACACACACACACATATACGATTAATGTAGTTAATTAACCCCCTTAAGGGACAGTAGCTTCATTTCTGATATAACTTTAGGACAGAGTCTAGATACAGAACAAAAGGAAGAACTGGGAAATTATTGGATATTAGGAGAGGCTAAAAATAGAAAGACAGCAGAATCTGGGAAGCAGAGATGCAAAGTCACAGATCAACAGCAAGGGCAAAGAAAAAGAATTGATGGAGGGCTGGAAATGAAGAAGGGAGCAGGAAAATATGGGGCCAGGAGGAAGTATTTTAAGAGCCACTATGGGGTACTTATTTATTATTTCAATTTATAAAACTATGCCCACTGCCAAGCCTTCTGGGTATAGGTGGAACAATAAATAATATATGCCCATCTCTACTTTCAACTTTGTATTTTTCCTTTCTTTTATTAGTTACATTCCCCATCTCCCATTTCCCATTATCAGCTATCACTCCTAATCCCCTGCCAGGAAGACAGATGAGTGACTCCCACTAGATCCACAGGATGCTTTCTGGACAACTTGGTCAGCATTTCACTTCTACACACATTCCACCTGCCCCTCCAGAGGACATATCCAGGGACCCTTGTGTATATATTTGATATTTATGAAGGAGCAGGAATGAGAGTTCAGTATTTTGACCTTCGTTTCATCCCACCTTAGAAGAGGATTTTTGACTTGAGAAACTAAGCTGAGCATTCATTCTCCCTACCACTCTGTTTGGATATTCTCTTCCTATGTAAAATTGTCTAAAATTGTTCATATGATGCCTGTTGCTCATTACAGAGATATACATTGACCTTGCTTTTAAAAAATTTGTTCTAGAAAATAAGCGAGGGCATCTAAAATCTGAGGGCCATCTATAACGTCAAACCTTCTCCTTGTTTGCTTTAATTTAACTTTCTTGTCAACCCTTAGAGGTAGATATTATTATTCCCATTTTGTAGAAGTTATTATTATCTTTAGAGTCACACTCCTGCGTGTATCAGAGCAAGGATTTAAATCTCTCTGCTTGGCTGGGCATGGTGGCTCACGCCTATAATCCCAGCACTTTGGGAGGCCGAGGCGGGCGGATCACAAGGTCAAGAGATTGAGACCATCCTGGCCAACATGGTGAAACCCTGTCTCTACTAAAAATACAAAAATTAGCTGGGCATGGTGGCACACACCTGTATTCCCAGCTACTCGGGAGGCTGAGGCAGGAGAATTGCTTGAATCCGGGAGGCGGAGATTGCAGTGAGCCGAGATCATGCCACTGCCCTCCAGCCTGCCAATAGAGCGAGACTCCGTCTCAAAAAAAAAAAAGTCTATCTGCTTAATTCCAGATTTCGCTCTTCCTATTAAGCCATATTGCTTCCAGGTAAAATAGGCCCAAGCTAAGAAGGAAATACATATAAATGAAGAGTATAAAAGGAAGCACATAAAGCCCTGGTATTAAATATAAGCTTTCAATGCACTTTTAGCAGACTTTTAATGGTGATTATTATTTTAATGGCTTGTTGTTACTGTGTTTAACCTTCGTAATTTGACATGGCCATATCCAATAGGTACAAGATAACAGATATTATTGGGAAAGAAGAGGGAATTGGACCTGAGAACCTTCGAGGTTCTGGAATGATTGCTGGAGAATCCTCATTGGCCTATAATGAGATCATTACCATCAGCCTGGTAAATCTTTCCAGAATGTGAAATTTTTGAAGAGTTAGCTGTGTAGCTAGGTTTATTTTTTCTCTTATCACTGCTGTTCTGTCCCAAATGATTCTTGAAGATTGTGTGTCTACAGTTTTATTTTAATCACACATGATAATAGGAAGATAGGATAATATAAATAACTGAATTTTTCAAATAAACCCAGTACTTTGTTTTAGCTTTTAGTTTAACTTCTTTTTATTTTCTTCCTTTCTTCTCTTTTCCTTTTTTTTTTTTTTTTTTTTTTTTTGAGACAGAGTCTTGCCCTGTCACCAGGCTGGAGTGCAATGGCGTGATCTCAGCTCACTGCAACCTCCGCCTCCCGCGTTCAAGCAATTTTCCTGCCTCAGCCTCCTGAGTAGCTGGAACTACAGGCGCGTGCCACCATGCCCAGCTAATTTTCGTATTTTTAATAGAGACGGGGTTTCACCATGTTGGCCAGGATGGTCTCAATCTCTTGACCTCGTGATCCACCCGCCTCGGCTTCCAAAAGTGCTGGGAGTACAGGCAAGCCACCATACCCAGCCGCTCTTTCTTTTTTCTAAGAGACAGGGTCTTACTCTATCACCCAAGCAAGAGTACAGTGGTGCAATCATAGCTCACTGCAGCCTCTACCCCCTGGGCTGAAGTGATCCTCCTACCTCAGCTTCCAGGTAGCTAGGACTACAGGCATGTGCCACCACCTCCAGCTAATTTTTAAATTTTTTGTAGTGATGGGGGTCTCGCTATTTTGCCCAAGTTGGTCTTTTTTTTTTTTTGAGACAGAGTCTCACTCTGTTGCCCAGGCTAGAGTGCAGTGGTGTGATCTCAGCTCACTGCAACC
The DNA here is from genome assembly GCF_008728515.1 of Papio anubis. NCBI lineage: Eukaryota > Metazoa > Chordata > Mammalia > Primates > Cercopithecidae > Papio > Papio anubis. Next base: position 29,715,567 of record NC_044992.1, read on the forward strand.
TCTACCTGCCGGGTTCAAATGGTTTTCCTGCCTTGGCCTCCCGAGTAGCTGGGATTATAGGCACGTGCCACGATGCCCAGATAATTTTTGTATTTTTACTAGAGACAGGGTTTCACCTTGTTGGCCAGGCTGGTCTCAAACTCCTGACCTCAAGTAATTCATCCGCCTCAGCCTTCCAAAGTGCCGGGATTACAGGTGTGAGCTTCCTCGCCTAGCCCCAAGGTGGTCTTGAACTCCTGGGCTCAAGCGATCCGCCCACCTCAGATTCCCAAAGTGCTAGGATGATAGGCATGAGTCCTTGCACGCAGCCTGAATTTTGCATCATTGTATTTTCTTTTCTTTGACCATGAAATTTTTTTGTGTGTGTTGTTATCAAACAGACTTCATAAAAAGCAATGTTTATTTCTGTTAATTTGGATTTTACTTATCTATGCCTTAGTTCTTACAGCTTCAGAGAGGACATAAATATGTGACATGTAGAATTTATTTTTTAAGGTGACGTGCCGGGCCATTGGGATTGGGGCTTACCTTGTCCGGCTGGGACAGAGAACCATCCAGGTTGAGAATTCTCACTTAATTCTAACAGGAGCTGGAGCCCTCAACAAAGTAAGTTTTTAGGGTTTTGAAGAAGTTTACATAGCTGATTGAAGATTATTTTGTGAATTCTTAATTCAAGATCCTGATTGGAAGGAAGCAGTTCAATCCATGCCTTCCTCAGTCTATCTCTTCCCCTCTCCCTCCATCTTTTCTGCCCATTGACTTGCTTGCCTTTTTATTCATTCATTCATTTATTTCATTTCTCAACTATTTTGAGTACTTACTGTTTTCTAGGCACTGTTCCAAGCCCTATGTATATGTTAGTGAACAAACTATATAAAACCACTGCTCCAAAGCACTTAACGTTTCAGTGTCATTGTGGAAAGACAGAATTAATTGAACGCTTCTGTTTTGTCCCTCCTCTCCTCTCTTTTTCTTAATCTATTAGTAAAAGATGTGAGGAGATCTGTACTCAGACATTGAGCTGTCTCTGATTCCAGCTGTGCTAGTTCCCATTTCAGACCTACATTATGAATTAGGTACTGGCCTAGGTGTTGAGACTATGAAGTTTTAATGATTTTGTGAAATCTGTAAATACACCTCTCGATAAGGGCACCGATGGTGGTCTCTTGTATATAGAAGAAATATTTGGCAAATATTGAGTGGGAAGATGGGTGAATGGATGCATGGATGGATTACTGGGAAAGAGTATGCATAAAGATTTATCTTCCCTTCCAAAGAAAGGTTTGTACTTTTAAAATCCAACTTTACAAGGGCTTTTCCAAGGGGGGAAAAATGGATGGTTGCAGTCACTGTTCGTAAGAGTGAAAACTATCTAAGAATACCTGAATATATAAAGGACAGTGCAGTTCTGACACCTTTGCAAGCATAGGAAAATTATTTTCTCCTCAGGGCCAGAAAAATGTAATGGAATAGTCTGAGACTGACTGCCCTTGTGCAACTTATATAACCTCTCAACTCCTCAGCTTTCTTATCTGTCAAAGGGGGATAATAATTTAAACCTTTAAATAATGTGGAGCTCAAATGAGAAAACATAAGTAAAAGTACCGAGTTCTACTGGACATGCCTAGATTCCCAGCTACTCAGGAGGCTGAAGCAGGAGGAGAGGTTGAACCCAGGAGTTTGAATCCAGCCTGGACAACATAGTAAGACCCCATTTCTTAAAAAAAAAAAAAAAAAGTACCTAGTTCTTGGTGAAAAGTGTTGGCCCGCATTAAAATTTCAATTTCCGTTCCTCTCTCTAACATGATTTGGTGATTGAGCTAAAATTTCAGTTTCCCGTTCCTCTCTCTAACATGATTTGGTGATTGAGCTTATGGAGTTAATACACGTACTAAATTGTATCGGATATTACATTTGCTCTACTTGCGGGAACTTTTTATCAAGTCTTGACTTTCAAGTGTAAAGATAAGAATTAAGTGTTCTATCATTCCCATTTAGGAAAAAGTTGAAAATTCCATTGGTTTAATTAGATTTTGTGGATGTCAGAAATTAGAGGAATCATTTGATGTGATCAGCTTGCTCTCTGCATTCATATAAACTCTGTATCCTCCTCTGGGCTTGCTTTTTCTCACCAAGGAACGGCACAGCAGTGCTAACAGTGGCGAACTTGGCTGTCTTCCTCCCTTTTTGGAGAGTAGCCTGGAAATAAAGGTTATGAACCACTACTATTAAAGATTATTATTGCAGTGGGAGAAACTGCTGAGAGTCTTAAGGTTGTTTTTTTTTAAGTTGCTCTTTTGGATACCTTCTTAGGATGAGATATTGATGAATGCTGAAGATAATTTTAGGTACCATTATCTATGAGAACAGAATGTTTGAAAGATTTTAAAAATTCTGTTCTCATAGATAATGGTACTTAAAAAACCTATATTTCCATGATGTTCCCATACCCAGTCAGAGAGCTAATTTCTGAAATGTATCTTCTTATATTGAGTTTCTTTCTCCCCCCTTCCCTGATACTATATTGTATACAAAGAATATTACAAAAAGCAGATGTTGGGTTTTTGGTTTTGTTTTGCTTGAAAACTTGCTAGTTGAATTTCATTTGTGCCATGAAGAGACATTAGAGATTGATTTCTTAAAATCTGACTGAATTGTTCTAATCAAATTCATTATATTCACCTTCATAGCTTACAGGGCTGCTTGTTAAAAGAAAAGCTTAGTTACAGGGTGAAAGACAAATAAAGCTATAGCTTTAACTTACCAAACAACGCTCACTTCTAAAAGGACATGATTGTTTTTAGCTGAAGGGAGTGATCAGATACAGAGGTTACCTAATGTTGCTCTGCCTGCTTCACTATCTTCATGTCAGCTCCTCTTAAGTATACAGCTGTGCTGCTGAAGACACCCGATTTCATGCAAATTCATTCAGACTGTCCTATCAGCCCCTTTGCCTATCAGGTATGAAAAAGGAAACTACCATGCTCAGATGGCTTCCTCTGACTAACTCCTTGTGCGTGTTGCCTTTGTGTGTGCTGGTGTCTTTCTTCATCTCTGTTTGCCTTTCTTTCTGTAGGTATCTCTCTGTATTGTGTACTCTGGGTGTGTGCAAGTCACCCTGAGTGCATGTCTCTTTCCGTGTGGGTGCTGATCTTTCTGTCTCTTTGTGTCTGTGTCTTGCATATGGATCCCCCTCTTTCTCTGTCTGTGTGCCTCCCTGAGTGTCCATGTGTGAGAAAGTCTTTGTGTATTTGAAACATTGTAGAGCCTCCTTTCTTAAGCCTTGGTGCTCATAGTATGTACCTGTGTAAAGTGGAAATGTAGGAGACATATGCAAGCCTATATACAGTCTTAGATTGTAAATATTTGACCCCCACCTTTTTGAGTCTTCATCCTTTATGTTAAACATTGGGGTGAAGAATAAGGAGTGAGGGTGTTCAGAGGTTGTAGGGGGAAAAATCTTGTGTGTGCAAGTGCCGATCCCGTTGACCCCTTTGAAAATTGAAATAATGATAATGCGCGTCTGCTGACTGCATCAAAGTATCAGCACATCAAAAGCCAGGAGGCATGAAATGCAAATGATAAAGTGAAAGCAGATGGATTGTGCATGATCGCCTGATGCCCAATGAATTTTAAAAGGTGCTGGTTTGCAGGAAGGGGGGGTTGGGGGGTTTTAGGGGGGACTGAAATAAACACGTTATCCCTGCAATTTTTTTTTTTTGTTCTTGATGCTCACTCCTGACAATATTTTTTCACACTTGAGTGAACACCCTCTCTCTCTCTCTCTCTACCTCTGTCCCCCTCCCCCTCCCACTCTCTCTCTCTCTTTCTGTCTACTCTCCAACCCCCCCGCTCCCCCCCCCCCCCCCCACCCCCACCTCTTACATGTCTCAGGTCATGTCGCTGCAGCTCCGGTGGAAATAATAAGATATAAACCACGAGGTTGTTATTTGCATAGAAATAGCATGGAGCCCCAGGCAGCAAGGGAGAAGGACACAGGGATCATTTGTCTAAAATTGTAATGAAAACTTTTGCTGAGGCAGAGATTTTTAAAAACTTACTTTCTCCCTGCTTTTCCCCTTTCTTCCCCTACCCCACAAACCCCATCATTGATTTTACTTAACATGCTTCAGTTTGAAGAGAAAAGATTGACACTCCACATATCATACTCCCATAATGCAGCAACCTGTAAATTGTTTGTTCCTTTAATAGATATGAAGCTGAAGAGACATGCATTTTCAACCTAATACACTGCATGTGTGCGCCAGGCTTTTATGGCTATACTCCATCTCGGCATACACATGATGTTGCCTGTCGCTAGCCTGTTTTTAATTAGTTTACACCTTCCTATCTTTTGCTTCCAAAGACTCTTACTTTTTAAAGGATTTCTTTTTATAGCCAACAGTAGTAACCTTCATATAAAATAAATATTTTCTGGTGTTTTCCTGTTTTTTTACTTTTGGTGGTTTTTCTGTATACTTACATGTTTTATTCATGGACGCCATCCTTTGCCACTGTGTCTTTATTCCAAAACCAGGAAGTGCTTCCCACCTTTGTATTTTTATCCTTTTCCCCCTGTGAACTCACTATTTGTATATCTTCTTTCCATGTCTATCTTGCTTTGTTGCCTGCAGTTATTTGTAAAATATTCAAAATATTACCCAAATTGAGAAGAGATGTAGTATCTGGATTTTATTGACATTTGATATTAGAACTAAAGGCAGTAGGCTGGTGATTAGAAGCAGCCCAAGGGGGTTTACTTGAAATTCAATCAAGAATATCTGTCTGGTTCCTTGCTATCTTCTGGAATGGGTTAATGGTATCAGGGCTATATTTCGTAGACAGGAAGACAAAACCAATAGAAAGGAAAGTGACTTAGTTTCATTGACAGAGACTAGATCAGGGTCAGAACATGAACTTTCATGTCCCTAAGTTTCATTGAAGAAAGCTCAGGCCTCTTTGCTTAGTGGTCTGTAAAGCCTAAAAGAAGGTGGTCTGGTTGTTTTCCTGTTTGTCCAAATGTCGTGAGAATGATGACATTAAGAAGAGAAGTTTCTAGGGGCTTGCTATTTCATGTCGCTCAAGGTAGCAGATCCTAACTCTCGGAATTGTAGGCTGTGGGTGACAGATTCCTTAAAATGCCTCACTGCGTGGCAGACCTGATGTGCGTGGCAGATTACCCTGCTTGAAGGGAGTCATGCTGTCCTGGCAAAGGCAGTAACCTGTGTACTTGGGGAACTGGTAAAGATACACCCTTAAGGAGCTGAGATGATTGCAGAGTCATAAACTCTTAAGTCTATGTGCCACTGGACATTTGCAGAGATGATCATACTCACTTCCCCCACCCCCACCACTCTTCCTTTCAGTTTCCTTTTTATTTTTTTTCCTCCCTTTCCTGTTAAAAGTATTACTATGTTTAACATAGTGTTAGGTGACAGATAAGCTGGAAGAACTAGTATTGTAAAGGAACACTGATGTATACTGGAGCCTACTAGCTCTCAATCCATTGCCCCAGACTTGGGGAGAGAGAGCACATTCTGTATCCAGAGAAATAAGAATATGCAGTTTATGGTTGTCCTCTGGACATTAACTGCCTGTGAAGGTAAGGCATATGCCAAAGGCAGTGATAGATTCACCAGGAGATGATATGTGACTTTCTTGTATTTTAAAGCTCTGCTTCTGTTTTAGAAAAAAATATCCTATACTGTCATCTCCCTTAGCGAGATCAGGACCCTATTTTCACTAAATCTGCAAGAAAAAAGAAATTATGTGATGGGTATGACTAGGGCCGTTAGTTTGGTAGGGGGGCTAATTCTGCTAATCTTGCTTTTGAGACTTGGTGCAAGTAAGTTACATTTCTCTCTGGTTCTCATATACGTATTTTTCTGCAGCTATGCAGTATGAAATGTGAAGTTGTCATAGCTGACTCTGTTGGGCACAGTACCAGAGTTCCTCTCATGAGTGGGAATTGTCTGTTACACCAGGAACCTGCACTGTACAGTCTCCATGCTCACCCATGACTCTGTGACATACAACGTGAAAGTCATGGACGCTCAAGAAGGGAAGGAGAGATTACTTAGCTCTCACTGTGGGGCGGGCAACGTTGTAACTTTCACATAACTTAAAGAGGTTATGATAGAGACAGCGCCGGGACAAGTGAGAGCCAGAAGGGCACTGGGCGACTCTGTGCCTTGCTGAGGAAAAATAACTAAACATGGGCAAAGGAGATCCTAAGAAGCCTAGAGGCAAGATGTTGTCATATGCATTTTTTATGCAAACTTGTTGGGAGGAGCATAAGAAGAAGCATCCAGATGCTTCAGTCAACTTCTCAGTTTTCTAAGAAGTGCTCAGAGAGGTGGAAGACCATGTCTGCTAAACAGAAGGGAAAATTTGAAGATATGGCAAAGGCAGACAAGATCCATTACGAAAGAGAAATGAAAACCTATATCCCTCCTGAAGGGGAGACAAAAAAGAAGTTCAAGGATTCCAATGCACCCAAGAGGTCTCCTTTGGCCTTCTTGCTGTTGTATTCTGAGTATCACCCAAAAATCAAAGGAGAACATCCTGGCCTGTCCATTGGTGATATTGCGAAGAAACTGGGAGACATGTGGAATAACACTGCTGCAGATGACAAGCAGCCTTATGAAAAGAAGCCTGCGAAGCTGAAGGAAAAATACGAAAGGATACTGCTACATATTGAGCTAAAGGAAAGCCTGATGCAGCAAAAAAGGGAGTTGTCAAGGCTGAAAAAGCAAGAAAAAGAAGGAAGATGAAGAGGATGAGGAGGAGGAAGATGAAGATGATGATGATGAATAAGTTGCTTCTAGCACAGATTTTTTCATGTCTATAAAGCATTTAACCCCCCTGTATACAACTCACTCCTTTTAAAGAAAAAAATTGAAATGTAAGGCTGTGTAAGAATTTTTAAAAACTGTATGGTGTCTTCTTTTGTATAGTTAACACACTACCAAATGTGTCTTTAGATAGCCCTGTCCTGGTGGTATTTTCATAGCCACTAACCTTGCCTGGTATAGTATAGGGGTTGTAAATTGGCATAAAAATTTAAAGCAGGTTCTCATTGGTGTACAGCACAAGTAAGTTATATATGGGGAGAGTAGTTTTTTCATTTTCAATTGTCTCTGATGCAGCTTATATGAAACAATTGTTCTGTTAACTGAATACCACTCTGTAATTGAAAAAAAAAAAAAAAAAAAAAGGTTGCAGCTGTTTTGTTGGCATTCTGAATGCTTCTAAGTAAATACATTTTTTTAAAATTAGTTTAAAAAAAAAAAAGATGTTATGAGCATGGGGAGGCTGGAGCCAGGCTGCCTAGGTTTAATTCTTGGCTCCGCCACCTACTAGTTGTGTGACCTCGGGCAATTTATTTAACCTCTCTGGGTTACAGTTTTATTAACTGTAAAAGAGGGGATAATAATAGTATCTATGTACCAGAGTCGTCGTGAGAATTAAATGAGCCAAAATAGGTAAAACATTGGCACTGCCATAGTCTTCTCTAAGGTGCATTTAGGGTTCCTCTCATTGCAATTTCTTACCTGGTTCTGGAAAGGAAATACAAACACATTATTCTCTATACTTTCTGATTCTTTGAAGGCAAAAATTCCTTCAAGAAAATGTTAGATGACAGTCCTCACTTGGCAGTACATTCATGTATTGACTTTCCCAATAGATGTATCTAACGACAATCAATGCTCTTTGGAAAGCCATTAACGTGAGAGGCACGATGTTCGGTCATGACAGGGTAGTATATATGTCAGTCATCTGTCTACAAGAGTCCCCAAGGACTTGTTGATACAATAGCTCATAATCACTCTAAGGATCAGTCTAGCAATTTGCATTTTTAAAAGTCCCTAACTACCTATTTTCACAATAGACAGTCCCTGTACTCCCATAGCTCCAGATGGGATCACTCTCCTTTCTAAAGAGGGCATTTTAACTTCCTTTCTGAGTAATCCTTGCTTTAGCATTATGAATGAGTCCTCAGAAAGTATTGCTCAATGGACAGATCTCCCTAATATTCAAGCGCTCCCTCCCCACACATAAAATATTGGTAAATCTGGCCCCATTTAGGGGGATTGTTTTGTTTGTTTTTCATTTGATACTCCTCAAATTTGATAGAAAACTATACCTGGTTATGTTTGACTCTATTAGTGTGCCTTAGTGACCTGCCAGCAATCCTGAGTGCTCTGGTTTGGAGATCTTACAGGGTGGAATCGCCACACAGACCTCCACTACAGAAGTTGCCTCTGACTCTGAGAGAGCCCATGCATGTATGGTGGCTTAGAGTCTAAGAATTTGGGAGACCCTACAGCAAGTACCAGTCCAGAGCTTCTGGATACAGTGAAAGCTCTGAGACCCTGTTTGGGGCATTGAATGCAGACTCAGGAATTATCATGTTTGACAACCTATTATGAATGTGCTCAAACTTTCTGGAGTTACAGAACTTTTAGATTTAAAAAAAAAAAAAAAAAAAAAACTGCCAGGCATGGTGGCTCATGCCTGTAATCCCAGCACTTTGGGAGGCAGAGGCAGACGGATCACCTGAGGTCAGTGGTATGAGACCAGCCTGGCCAACATGGTGAAACCCTGTCTCTACTAAAAATACAAAATTAGCCAGGCATGGTGGCACACACCTGTAATCCCAGCTACTCGGGAGGCTAAGGCAGGAGAATCACTTGAACCTGGGAGGCAGAGGTGGCAGTGAGCCAAGATTGCACCATTGCACTCCAGCCTGGGCAAAAACAGCAAAACTCCATCTCAGAAAAAAACAAACAAACAACAACAACAAAAACTTTTGATCATTATTCTCCCTGCCATTTACTAGGTAAGCAACTTTGGGCTTTAATCTATTTAGATGTTAGTTTCCTCTTTGTGAAATGGAGGGCATAATACATTTCCCATTTTAAAGTAGAAAATCTGGTTGGTGTGGTAATCCTGTAATACCAGCACTTTGGGAGGCCAAGAAAGGAGGATGGCTTAAGGCCAGGAGTTCAAGACCAGCCTGGGCAATATAGCAAGAAGCAAGACCCCCTCTACAAAATAATTAAAAAATTAGCCAGGTATGGGGGTGCCTGAGATGGGGAACTGTGGAACCTTTGGCAGTGGCATCCAGGGCTGGGACTGTGTCTGTGAACAGGGCCTGGCCCCCACAGAGCTCATGGAGGCAAGGCCCAGGGCAAGGAATGGATGCCTATGACCAAGTTGGGCTGCCTGGTCAAGGACATGAAGATCAAGTCCCTGGAGGAGATCTATCTCTTCTCCCTGCCCATCAAGGAGTCTGAGATCATTGACTTTTTCCTGGGGGCCTCTCTCAAGGATGAGGTTTTAAAGATTATGCCAGTGCAGAAGCAAACCCACGCTTGCCAGCGCACCAGGTTCAAGATGTTTGTTGCCATCAGGGACTACAATGGCCATATTGGTCTGGGTGTTAAGTACTCCAAGGAGGTGGCCACTGCCATCCATGGGGCCATCATCCTGGCCAAGCTCTTCATTGTCCCCATGCACAGAGGCTACTGGGAGAAGAAGCCCCACACCATCCCTTGCAAGGTGACAGGTGGCTGTGGCTCTGTGCTGGTGCGCCTCATCCTCGCGCCCAGGACACTGGCATTGTCTCGGCCCTGGTGCCCAAGAAGCTGCTAATGATGGCTGGTATTGATGACTGCTACACGTCAGCCAGGGGCTACACTGCCACCCTAGGGAACTTTCCCAAGGTCACCTTTGATGCCATCTCTAAAACCTACAGCTACCTGACCCCTAACCTCTGGAAGGAGACTGTATTCATCAAGTCTTCCTGTCAGGAATTTGCTGACCACCTCATCAAGACCCACACCAGAGTCTCCATGCAGGGGACCCAGGCTCCAACTGTGGCTACAACACAGTTTTTACATAAGACAAATAAAATGAATTAAGCCTGTTTTTTTTTTTTTTTTTTTTTTTTAAGTAGAAGACTGGAGGGTCTCTTAATCTTAAATTCTCTTCAATGTCTAGTATTCTGTGATGTTATAAAGATGCATATTGATCTGTAGCCAGGGAACTGTTTTAGGCTGGGGAGTGAATAGATAGGGAGTGGGGAATTTTAAAAGTTATTGCATATTAGAGTATTATGTATTAAATTACATATTAGTGATATGTAAAATTATTACATACTCATGCGACCAGGAATGGAAGTTGGAGAGCATAATGATTTAAAAGTGTTTTAATTTTGTTTCTTGTCCAGATCACAGAAAAATAAACACTATATGTTGTTCACAATCACGAGTGTCTGTAGAATTATAAATCTTGAGAGTGGGAGGATCCTCAAAAGTTCAACCACACAATTGTTGCTTGAGTTTCCTCTGTGACACCATTGCTAAATATTCACCCAATTATGTGTGAAAAATTCAGCTGAATGGGAGCTCAGTACTTTTGGAACCAATCCCATTCATCTATGTATTCATCTGTGAGTTCTTTTTTCTATTTGGCTAAAGTCTGTTTCCCTGTACACAGAGACAGATCACTCTTTAAAGGTAGAGTTCAAATTTAACAAAGAAATGCCCAGTTTTATATGACCAACTGGAAATTGAATGGAACCAAAATCTTTCTCATGTACTTTTGTGTTCAGAGTCTGGTCTTGTCTCAAGAACAAATGTAGTGAAGATGAAAATGCTATTCCAAGATAGAAAAGAAATTGGATTCATAAATAACTTTGCCAGTCAAAAATGTGAAATAAGTAGAAGAAACAAGGGAAACAGTTAAAACTTAATTCCACTTGAAAGTACTCCTTAGAACCTTAGGGGTCTCCTGCAGTGTCATGCAGTACCTTCGGAGCCTGATTATCTCCTGCTTTCTCCTCCCCTGCCTTGTTGAAAGTCAAGATCCTGATAGAAGGTTGGAGGATAGTTCTTTTTGACTGCTGTATTTGTAGATACCAGCTAAAACTCATTGGGTCCAAGGTTTGGTGGAATCAGTAAAGGTGATGTAGACGTAGGTACTCAAACCCTAAGGGTACACAAACACAAGCTAAACTGCTAGAATGTATTACCCTCTTGCCTCAGTGAACAGTCTCTGGCTCACTTCATCCATGTGGACCTTCATTATATCTCTACCCTATATCCATTGTCCATTTCCACCTCCAGGGTTCTGATGTGTCCTGAGTATTAGAATGAAGAAATGCCTCTACCTCACACTTTGGGTGGCATGTAGGGTCTCTGCACTCTGTCTCTAATAAAACATCGTCCCTGAACTCAAGCTAAGGGCCCACTTAGCTCTGTACACACGGTTCCTTTGACAGATTGGTTTCTTCGTCGTCTTCATTTTCTATTCAGTGGTGTGTTACACCTTCATATGTTGAATTTTATTCACCTTTCTCTCTTTCTACATGTATTCATAGCTTTGTCTTTGCAGATCAGTGCTCACTTGAAGCTTTGCTCCTCTGTCAGCCCCTCTCCTCTCTTCAACCTTTCTTTTCCTCCAACCCCAGCCTGAAGCCCAAGTAAATTAGCTTCTCACCCCTGCCCCCTAGTTTTAAAAAAAAATCCCATACTCCTCCAACAGTGTCTATTCTTGGATTTGCAGTCAGCAACCATCTCCAATAACCATCAGGCTGTCAGCTTTGCAGCTCCCTACCACCTCCCACCTCCCCCATCACTCACCAGAGGAAAAAGAGAGCCAGAGCAAGAGCTTGAAATATATCATGCAATAGTGTATCATGAATTTGTTGTGAATCACAGTGGTGAAGCAGGTTTATTTATTTCTGAGACCTTAAATCAATACAAAGTAGGTCTCTTAGTTCTGAAGCTGGGATGGAGTGTGAAAAAATGAGCCCATTGTACTCTTAAAACTTTGGGGAAAGGAGATGACAGCTATATAATTCCATTTACCAGGCACTAGGGGCTTTAATGTGAAGGTGACAGGGAGCTCTTTGTGCATTTAGAGCACCATATCTTCTAAATAAAAGATCTGTAGACTTGATAGTGGAGCATAGCTCCAAGTTTAATAATCTCCAAGCATTAGACCGAGCCAATATGTTCCCAAGTCAGAGAGGTCCCCCCTAAACACTCATAAATTAAAAGTGTAAGAACCGCACATGTTGGTAGATTAGAAATGCAAGGACTCCAGTCTTTTCTAGAAAGAAGACAGAGCTGGGCTCTGGCTGTGCACAGACTGGTCTGTGAATATGATAAAGAAGCGGAAATGAGACTGTTTAGAAACCTGACTCCTAGCTGTTCATCATTCTAGGGAATGTTCCCTGTGCATGGATCCAAATCTAGCTATGTCCCTTCTCATTCAGATTGACCATCATCACACAGTCTAATCAGCTAATGTACATAGTCAGGAGTGTTGAATTATGAAAGGAGAAGCTTAAAGAGCTTTTTAGATTGAACTACAGATTACCATGCCTGGGCTTCAAGATTTTCTGGCTGATTTTTGACCGGTTCCTAAATTTAATGTCTCAGTGTCTGGGGTTTAAGCCTTTTAAAATAGTATGCGCATCTAAGAAATTGACAAATCAGTGTTGGTAAGGAAAAGAACTCACCCAAATTTAACCAACAGCTTAAGATGCAAATATGAGAAGTCAAGATCATTGGAACATGTAATCAACTTTTGAGTATCTTCATTTTCTACCTGACCCATTGGTAAAATATGCCTTTCTCAATAGATAAAGCAGATTTATGCAGCTCGGAAGAGCACTCCTAACATAATATGACTTTATAGTACTTAGAATTACTAGTTTAATTTTAACCCATATAAAGAATTTTGACAGGGGGAGGGAGGGAAGAGAGCATCTACATTGGGGAAAACTAAAAAGGTAGGAAAATTGAACCACTCCTTTTGCTTCAGAAAGCCACTACACATTATAACACTAATATGAAAGACTTATTTTGCTTACAGTAGTTTAACTTGCTGAACATACTAATCAGTTGAGTTTTTATAGAATGCATAGAACTGTGGTAGATCACATGCATTTATTGCATGCCTGTTAGGTATAAAGCTGTTCTTATGCTGTGGCAATACAAAGATGATTCCTGGTTTCATGGAGCTGAAATTTAGCTAAAAGACAATAATAGGCTTTTCATGTGTTCTAAAGGAAAAAATAAAATTGCTGCCCACCAGATGTCAATGAGAAAACACGAACCAAAAGGCCACAGCGATAACAAGTCAGTGCTACTCCCCTAAGAGCCAGGCCCTGCAAACACTAGACTCTTGGGACCTGGCCAATGCAGTCAGTCACAGCCTATTCAGTAAAACCAGTAGAAGGCGACTGACAAACAGGGATTTTTTTAAAAAGTTTTCCATCTTTAGAAAATACATAATCTGATAAAAGACTGGTATCCAGAATATATAAAGAATTCTCAAACTCAATAAGAAAACAACCCAGTAATTAAAAACATGGGCAAGAAATTTGAACAGACATTTCACCAAAGCAAATATAAGGATGGTAAATAAGCACATGAAAAGATGCTTATCATTAGTCATTAGGGAAATGAAAATTAAACCATAGCTTGACACCACTAAATGGTTTTGTTTTTTGTTTTTTGTTTTTGTTTTTGTTTTTTTGAGACGGAGTCTTGCTCTGCCGCCCAGGCTGGAGTACAGTGGTGCGATCTCGGCTCACTGCAACGTCCATCTCCTGGGTTCAAGTGATTCTCCTGCCTTAGCCTCCCAAGTAGCTGGGACTACAGGCACGTGCCACCATGCCCCGGCTAATTTTTTGTGTTTTTAGTAGAAATGGGATTTCACTGTGTTATCCAGGATGGTCTCAATCTCCCTACCTCATGATCCGCCTGCCTAGGCCTCCCAAAGTGCTGGGATTACAGGTGTGAGCCACTGTGCCCAGCCTAAATGTTTGTTTTTTTAATGTTTGACAAATACCAAGTGTTGATGAGGATTCAGGACAGCTGGAACTCTCATAAATTGTTGGTGGGAATGCAAAATGGCACAGCCACTTTGAAAAAGGTTGGGCTTTTTTAAAAAGCTGTGCACAAATGTCTACAGCAGCATTATTTATAATCCTCCAAAAGTGAAAACAGCCCAAATGTATACCAACAAGCTAATGGGTGACCAAGTTGTGGTACTTCCATAAAATGGAATACTACTCAGGAATAAAAATAAACTACTGATACCTGCATCAGCATGCATGAGGCTCAGATGCAATATGCTAACTGAAAGAAGCTAGATTCAAAAGGCTATATACTGTATGACTCCATTTATGTAACATTCTAGAAAAAGTAAAACTATTGGAACAAAAAGATCAATGGTTGTTAGGGGTGGAGGGAGGGGACTGATTACAAGGGAACATGAGGAGACTTTGGGATGATGAAAATGCTATCTTGATTATTGTGGTTATATGACTATGTGTATTAAAATTCACAGACTTGTATACCTTATGATGGACAGTTTTGCTATATGAAAATTATACTTCAATAAACCAGACTTTATTTAAAATGTTTACAAATTGGCTGGGCAAGGTGGCTTATGTCTGTAGTCCCAACACTTTGGGAGACTGAGGCGAGAGGATTGCTTGAGGCCAGGTGTTCGAGACCAGCCTAGACAACATAGCAAGACTTTGTCTCTACAAAAAAAAAAGAATTTATCGTCAGAAATCTCAAGTCCCAAGCCTGTGCTTCTTCTCATACATTTAGCAAGCAAACTATTGTGTGGCTCCTCTCTACCTTTTTACATTACAAATGAGTCTCTGTTCCTTACCCACTCCACCTTCAAATCCTTATTGTCTTTGTGCTGTCTAATTCATTCCTCTGTTCTCCAGTGAGCCCTGCACTTCAGTAAAGAGATGTCTTCCAGTGTTATTTCTGACCTATATTCAGCCTTTTTTTTGGCTGTTTCTTTTCCTTCCACTGACAGCACCATCCCTTTGCCCCAGTTTATACTTCAGCATACCTGATCACTTCATAATTTGCTGCTTATAGAGAGATTTTTGGTCTTATAGCAGATGGTCTTGAATCCAACTGTGGCTCATGTCAGAGGCTTTTCTCTCCTCTGCCCACAGTATGTCACTGAGCCCCTTCTCTACCCCAACCCTAGTCTAGGACCTACCAGCCAGCACTCCAGTTTGCCAGTGACAATAGTGGCAATAAAGGTGGGGAAAAATTATAACCCTGTGCTTATGTATTAAGAAACTGTATTTTGCAACCCCCAAATAATCTTGGTAGTCACCTAGGTCCTGATTCCATCTCCCTAGAGATTTAATTCCATTCATCCTTGGATATATTCCTGAAGAAACATTTACATGGTGATATGTGCAGCACCACTTAAAATTGTTAATTGGAGACTGAATTACTTGTCAGATTTTTAAAATGTAGTCCTCTCAGGTCAGGGAGGAGGATATTAGCTGCACTAAGTAGATGAGCTATTGCATTTTTTTCTTCTCCTTTTTTCTCTCCTCCTCCCTTTTCCTCTCTCTCATCCTTCCTTCTTTCTTTTGTTCCTATTTTACCACTTTTCTCCTACTCCTGCTTATTCTTTTTCATATCTGTTCTCTTTCAGCTTTAGCCAACTTTTATCAATAACCTGACAGATCCCAGAGTGACTTTAATATCTAGAATCATGGATGAAGTCCAGTGATGACAATTACTCAGTAAATTTACAGTACCCCTCCTCAAATCCTTTTGAGAATGGAAATGTCCTAATAAGAAGGAGGATTGCAGCGAGGACTCAGCTTCTGTGGCCTAATTCTTAGATGCAGGAGGAATTTTGTATTCCCTGCTTCCTTAAATAGAAGATGTCCTGACCCACCAAAGATTGTTTAAAATGGGGGAAAAGACTGAACAAAAGGGGGAGAGAAGGAATAGATTTCATTTTTTTATTCCATCATTGATATGCATCATAATTTTTCACATCTTCAGCACATGATTGCAAATATTTGCCTATAAGTCTAAGGGTCCCCAACATAATGTGTATGTCAGGACAAAGGCAATTTTTTAAAAATTGAGCTAAGTTGCATCTGGGAAACTTGGAAATCTTAACGCCTGTGCTGACAAATATCCTGACAAGTAAATACTGCACTCATTCAGTATTACATAGTGATTTCATTTGCACAAAACCTCACAATGCTCTGCCACTTCAGTCAAACGTCTGGAGCATGGGGGAAAGGAAGAACGTGTTTATCTTGATCTCCAAAAAGGGCTTTAAGGGAGAGAGCAGGCGGTATATTAGGCTGTTTTCATTGCCTGTCAGCTGTGGTAAACCTGAGCTGTCTGCGGTGTCTCTAGATAAGCAGCAGCAGCAGCAGCAGCAGAGGCCTGAGCATGGATATATGACTGCATTCGTTTGTACTTCTTATGTATCTCAACGATTCTAAAGGCTACGTAACATCTTTGGTGGAGCCTTTAACAATTGTGTCTCTGCTAATCACCGGCTTTTATGTGGTGCCCTTAATTCTTAGGTCCGCTGGCTGCAATGAATGAAGTGCTGGATGAGGCTTAAGTTTATATTGAGAATGAGTCAAGATCCTCTTTCCTCTCAGATTCAGCCCTTGTTCAGTTCTGTCAGCATGGCACTCTTCAGCAGAGGACCTGGAGGTGGAGCCTATTCCTAATATTGCATGGTACTGCTTCTCCACTTAGATCTGGAGGGCAACAAAGTGAGGCCTCAGGAGAATCACCTCTGTTTGACTCGCTCCTGTGTTTAAATGATTATTGCTGCTTGCTGGACAGATAAATTAAAAGTTTGTATCATACAGTAGAAATGTAAGAGGAATGTATTTGGGAACTGAAACACAGCAAGAAATGTGTAGGTCAAAGTTTAAAAGAGTGTTGAACGCAGCTCACCTACTTTGTGAAAATACGTTGATGAGAGCTGCTGACCCTGAGTTTTTCTGTAGAAGGTCAGTAGGGCAACCTTGAGGAAGAAAACAAACGGTTCTGTCTGTGTGGGTTCTGTTCATCTTCCTAGATACCGATGAGGGTTTGTGTAACTGTTATAGCATGATCATTTCAGAGTTAGGCAGAATGGATTTTATCCTAACCCAGATTCTGCTTCCTTGGTTGGAGCTTTTGTTGTGAAGGATTCTAAAATCATTAAAACCACTTGAGTCAGCAACGACCCCTATAAATCAGGAGCTATTGTGTGCACCCTCATTCTACTGGTGCATACTCCAAACACGTGGTCATTGAAGATGAACTGGAGGGTACTGCTTTCTCTTCACCGATTGTTAAGTAGCCATGATTGTTAGCATTTGTTTGTGATTAGTGGAGCAGTTTCATTTCTGTGCCCATCCCTACCCTACCCCCCATCTCCCAAACTAAGGCTGGTCAGAGAGTGATATTGGGATACTCTTAGTCTATTCTGTAATTTTTCTCCTTAATTTCCAAATTAAATGAATGTTCTCACATGACAAACACTTCTTTAGCTCAGAAATAATGTTCCTGGTTATGTTAAGCCCTGGTTAGGTTTCTTCTAAACATAGGAAAGGAGAGATGTAGAAATACTGCTGCCTTTTCAGAACAATGCCAAAGCATCAGAACCCAAGTTTTAATTTAGCTTGTAAAGGGAGGAGTACTCTGTTACTGAGCCTACCAAGTTTGCTTCCCATTATTTTGTAAAAATATGAGGTAGAATGGATAAGTGGCAGAGGATCACTTTTAAATGAGGAGGCAAAGACATCAGAAGAAAGTGTGTTTAAACAGCTGGGCAGTCCCTTTTTCTGAGTGTAGTTCTTCATTGATCCATTATTAATTTTGGAGATGTGTAAGATTCTAAGTGATTGGACATTATCAGGTATTAGAGATAGGAAGAAAATAGTGTTTCTGAGTAGAAAATAGCCCCAACTTTCTCTTCTGGGCAACAAGGAGTACTTGGCTCCTGACCTAATTGTGAATATCATGTTTTCAGGGTCAGCACAGTGTCTCCTTTTTTATTCCTTTTCCCCCTTTCCTGTTTTATTTTAATAATTAAAAATACTGCTGATCACACTGAATGACTTCTAGCCGAGAGGCAGTCTGTCCCAGAAGGACCAGTTGTGGACCATCGGGTTTATGACGACCATAAAACCAGAGCCAGATCAGAGCGTGGCCTCCTTAAGTGACAGGGTTTCTGCCTTTACCAGGCTCCTGCATCAATGGACTGCTTTGGATATTTGCTTTGGTTTGGATTTTTTGTTCTGTTTTGTTTCCTGATGCATGTGTGAGTGTGCATGTGTGCACACATTTAAAGATATAAATGAAACAGGTATGTAATGCCCTCTGCCTGTTAGAAAGACTAAAGCCATAAAAATAACAAACGGCGTGTATTTGCTAGAATGTCAAAGTTATGAGTTTATTTTGTAATGATGTGCTCCTGCCTTCATGAGGTAAACTGGCCGTGGCGGAGGTGTTATTAGTAATATGGACTCAGCGGAGCAGAAAGCCGAGTGACCGAGAGATCAGTGTATCAGTCAGAGAGAGGGCAAATGGAAAGAGACAGCAGGAGAATGAGAAAAGAGCCACAGTGCCTGGGCTGAGATTAAAGACGGACTGAGAGGCGGATGGGAGCTCAGTGGTCAGATACAGTCTCCCCTGTTCACGAGGCTCCTTCAAAGGAGCTGCCAGCATGTTGCTCAGCATGGGGCTGCCTGTAAAGGCTTGTTCTCTACGCTTCCTTATCAAGGAAAGCAGTAATCTGAGAGCAATTTTGCTTTCCATATTCCTTTCAGAAAAGTATCTTATGCCCTTCCTAGCTGAAGTTAAATGGAACCAAGGCCAATTGGGTCACACCGAGGTTATTACTTTGGTCACCAACTTCCTCCACCTTTGGAGGATGCTAGTGGGGGTGTTGACCCAGCATGCAGGGGAACCTCTCAAAGCTCCTAACAAGAAGGGGCAAAATGGGAATATGCAGGCAGACTTTGCTGGCCCTTAGTTAGTTACATTCTCCCCAGAGACTGAAAATGAATACAAATAGGGAAGAAATTTTGTATCATCATTATTTTTTAAAGGAGGAGAGGAAAGGAAAAATAAAAGGTAAAATACAGTAAGCACTCTACAACTGTTTAGAGCTCTCAGGGGCTACCTTAGATGACTGGCAATTACTACACACTCAGCAGTTTGCAATAGTCAGTGATCAGGCTGCCCGGCTTCCATCTGCTGGGTCAGAAAACCTCCTTCCCTGAAAGAAATTATTAACCAGTCTTCAAGGAAAAAGAAACCCTACAATTTCCAAGTCCAGGAATATCTTTTCTTCCTCTTTTTTTCTTCTTTAAAGGAAACTTTGTGGTTTCCAACTGCAGGTGCCCTTTGACCTTACAAGGGTTAAACTCCTCCAGGGATAGACCAGGGATTGAGGCCCTGAACTCCCTGGAGCCTTGGAAGGGAAGGAGGAGGGGAAGCGTGCTTGGGTATAAATCACAGCCCTGCACCCAGCACACAAAGAAAAGACTTGAAACTCAGGGGTTCATGTATGTAGCATGAGTTGCTTCAAGATTTTGCTAGCTTTAGGACTTGTGCGTGGAGGCCAGTGTTAGGTTGGTGCAAAAGTAATTGTGGTTTTGCCATTAAAAGAAATGACAGAAACCACAATTACTTTTGCACCAACCTAATAAAAATCAAATATAAGGAAAAAATAATCCTTTTTAAAAATGAGGAACCTAAGCCCCCAGAGTTGCTGTAACTGAGACTTGTCACTAAATATTGTTGAAAGACAGGCATGTTACCTTTTTGTGTCTATGCACAAAGAGACTTGCACGCGATAAGGTAGCCTATGCCTCTGGGTCTCAGCCTCACCCACCACTGCAGTTTCAGCTGAGGGTGGAAGTATGCTATGCCTATCTGTGGCAGCTGGTGGAGAGAAAGGGGCTTGCTGGTTTTAAAATTGCAACCATGAATGTGATTGTTAAAAGTATTTTTTGTTTTCTAAGTTTTCTTTTTAGGAAGAAGATTCAGATAGTCCCTCAGAACAACCCATGGAGACTGGAATCTCTGTTTTGTGGAGAAAAGAACCCATTTTAGTGCAACTTGTGAAATAGACCATGCCTTTATTTCTGTAGAGACAAATGTCTTTTCTCTTGCTCATTTCTCTAGGTCCTCGGGCGGGAAGTGTACACCTCCAATAACCAGCTCGGGGGCATCCAGATCATGCACAACAATGGGGTGACCCACTGCACTGTGTGTGATGACTTTGAAGGGGTTTTCACTGTCCTGCACTGGCTGTCTTACATGCCCAAGGTGAGCCCTTCCTACCCAGCACTGACATGGCCTGCAGAGCCTGTCATTTCCGCCACAGCTCACTGCCTCTGTGTTTAAGGTCTTGTCTTTACGGTGGAGCAATTTTTTTATAAAATATTTCTCCAAAAGCTATTGATTTCTCTTTTCCTTACAGCCATATTTTGCCTTCTACCTTTAAAATGTCTTTGGATTTCATTAGTTGGGCCCCTTTCTAATGTCTTACAGCCATGGAAGCCCTCATGGCCTACCTAAGGCTCAGATCCCAGTATATTAAGGTTCCTCCTCATTGTGGGTTTTCTCCTTTGTAATAGTCATTCATTCCTCAGAGGAGCATCCCAGAAAGCATGGGCACACTGAAATCAAGAGTCAAAACACACTGCTTTGTGCCAGCCTCCTAAATGAGACTATTGACCTATACATGTTCCTTGGGCCTTGGCACATAAGTAGGATTCTTCCAGCTGAAGATTGGGACTATTGGGTGTAATTCCATATGTAGGCCCTGCTATCTTTGTCTATAGCTATTGTTGCTGAGTTGGAGTCTAGGGCTGTCATTCATTGATTGCTGTGCTCTTTCTCTTCCAATCTCCTTTTAGAGCGTGCACAGTTCAGTTCCTCTTCTGAACTCAAAGGATCCTATAGACAGAATCATCGAGTTTGTTCCCACAAAGGCCCCATATGATCCTCGATGGATGCTAGCAGGCCGTCCTCATCCAAGTATGTATATGTCTGAGGACCCCATGGTGTCTGACTCTCAAGCTTTTAGTGTTCTTTTCAATCAGTATCCAATTCCTGAACAATCGCATGTGACTAAGAAAACAGAGCTAAGTACCTGGAAATGAGAAAGACCTAAAAACCAACCCTCTGAAGAAAAAGGTGGGAAATCCTTCATGAACAAATGAAAAACAAATAAAATGAGATTTCCCAATCACCCATCGAGTCAAGTAGTGCAGTCACTAATACATTTCTTCTGTTTATTCTGTTATTGAAGCACTTATTACTTAATAGGTTCAAAGACTTTAAAACAGTTCAATATAAGCCATAAAATCATAGAATTATAGGACTAGAATCTTCAGTCATCTAATCCCTATAACCAAAAGAGATTAATCAGTTTCGTTGCAGCAAATGTCTTTGAGACCCTTCAGGGTAGAATAGGACTTCACTTTTCTCAGCAAGCTCTGAGCAGCCACCCTGCAGGTGCCCTTCTTTTCTTATGGTATTGGTAATGGTATTGGTACTTGCTCAGTAATTAATAGAAGGCTACTTTGTAAGCTCATTTATTCATGAAGAGATTGTCCAGAACTTTTGATTATATAGATACATGGAGTGAGAATAAGGCCTGCCTCCAGATATATCTAATCTGTTGCTTTTTTGGGAGCTGATTTTACCTAACTTAGAAACAAAACAGGAAAAAGAAGTAACTCTGTGTACATTCTCATCTGTCAGTCCATTTGGCTGTTCTAGCAAACCTCACTTATCAGGAGGTTCTTTTGTGGAGCACCAAATCCCTCTGCTATATTTTGAAACCATTTTTTCAAACTATGCGAGGAAGTGTTTGTTCTTTTTTGCATGTTTATCGCAACGATTGCAAAGAAAGGCTATATATAAAAGTAGAAGAGATTGCAGAAGGTATTTTATGAAGTGTAAAAGTCATTGTGATTTTGCTGAAAGAGAGGTCTTCATAAGGAAGATCGTATAAACCTTTGTAGGTACCCACTATAAGCCAGGTGGGACTGTAAAGCACTTCCATATATGTTATCTTATTTGCACTTACAACCTCTCATAGGTAAAGAGAGATAACCATTTTTTTTTTTTTTTTTTTTTTTGAGACGGAGTCTCGCTCTGTGGCCCAGGCTGGAGTGCAGTGGCTAGATCTCAGCTCACTGCAAGCTCCGCTTCCCGGGTTTACGCCATTCTCCTGCCTCAGCCTCCCGAGTAGCTGGGACTACAGGCGCCCACCATCTCGCCCGGCTAGGTTTTTGTATTTTTTTAGTAGAGACAGGGTTTCACCGGGTTAGCCAGGATGGTCTCGATCTCCTGACCTCGTGATCCGCCCGTCTCGGCCTCCCAAAGTGCTGGGATTACAGGATTGAGCCACGGCGCCCGGCTGAGAGATAACCATTTTACAAAAATCAGGGAAGTTGAGTGATTTGTACAAGGTCACATAGCTATTACATAGCTATTATATTGTTTTTCTAAATATCTACATTAGGCTT
Organism: Papio anubis; assembly: GCF_008728515.1. Classification (NCBI taxonomy): domain Eukaryota; kingdom Metazoa; phylum Chordata; class Mammalia; order Primates; family Cercopithecidae; genus Papio; species Papio anubis. The sequence goes on from NC_044992.1 coordinate 29,737,933, forward strand.
TCTATTGTATAAAAACATGAGAGAAGTGTTTATTTTAATTTATAACTTTACCTGTTGTCTTCAGTGCCTTTTCTTGTTAATTTTAATAAAACTAAATAGTTTTTCTTACATAGCCTGGAAAATCACCATACTAATCTTTTCCCTGCTGTTTCTTTTTTTTTTTTTTTTTTTTTTTTTGAGATGGAGTTTTGCTCTTGTCCTCCAGGCTGGAGTACAATGGCGTGATATCAGCTCACTGCAACCTCTGCTTCTATTTACCCCTTCTTTTTGTACCATGATTATGATAAGAACTATGAGCCTAAGATTACGTGTCAGCCTTTTTTTTTTTTTTTTTTTTTTTGGAGACAGAGTCTTGCTCTGTCACCAGGCTGGAGTGCAGTGGCGCAATCTCAGCTCACTGCAACCTCCGCCTCCCAGGTTCAAGTGATTCTCCTGCTTCAGCCTCCCAAGCAGCTGAGACTAAAGGTGTGCGCCACCACACCCAGCTAATTTTTGTAATTTTAGTAGAGACAGGGTTTCACCATGTTGTCCAAGATGGTCTCCATCTCTTGACCTCACGATCCACCCACCTCCCAAAGTGCTGGGATTATAGGCATAAGCCACCACGCCTGACCACCTGTCAGTCTTAAAATGCAGGACTTTTCTGGGAATGAAGTGAGCCTCTTCACTTCTAGAATTTGGAACCAGACTTAGTGAGTGTTTTCCTGGGAAATACGGGAAGTCATCTTAGCTGGCTTCTAAGGTTCTACATCGGAACTGGGTAGGATCTACTCTCTGGGGACTGTGAAGCACAACTACAATAGTCAGTGACTCCTCCCACCCCTAGCAGCAGGGTTTTAAACAAAGAAAACATTTCCATCTTGAAGTTACTTCAGTAGTTCCAAATCCCTGTTATTAAAGTGAGAATTAGAAAATGATCCAAGGATATAAAGTTAAAATTCAGTATTCTGATGAACGTAGAAATTTGGTTTAGAACCTTCACCAAAATTTGAGCCCTTCTTTCATGGGTGAACAAAAGTATGTGTGTGTATGTGGGCATTATTCTGGCCATTATTAATGAGATCCACAGAATAAAATGAAATTTGTGATAAACTAAGTTTTCTGTTTTTTGGATAATATTTTTTCATTGACTCCCTAGTAATTCATCCTGCTGTCTATGTGCAGCTAACACTCGCTCCCAAATCGAGTGACTTCAGATTTTAATTTAGTGGAAGCGTTAAAGAAAGCAGATGATTCCCTGTGATAAGTTAAAGCAGATATCTTCTAGGTGAAAAGTTAAAGTCATTTATCAGAGGAGATAGTGCTGTGATATTCTTCAAACTGACGCCCAACACAAGACCAGAATCTAAACGATCGGCTTTGGGCTCACGGATGGAGAGATAATTTTGAAATGGATGATCACATTTTACACTGGGGCCATAGAGGCAAGGAATGTAGAACACAGTAATTACAAGTTTAGTCTTGATAAAACACTCTCCATCCTATTCTAGGTGAAAAGTTAAAGTCATTTATCAGAGGAGATAGTGCTGTGATATTCTTCAAACTGACGCCCAACACAAGACCAGAATCTAAACGATCGGACTTTGGGTTCTCAGCGGATGGAGAGATAATTTTGAAATTGGATGAATCACATTTTACACTGTGGGCCATGAGAGGGCAAGGAATGTAGAACACAGTAATTGCAGAAGCTTTTACGGGGCTTTGGTCAAACATTCATACCTGTGGAACAAGTGTTTTTCTTAAACTAATAGGTTGAAAATTTTGGGTCTTGCCAGTGAAGGAAATTCCATGTGCAAGGAAGATTAATGGCATTAAGTATGTGCATCTTAACCATTGTATTTTTACTACCTGTCAAGAATATGTGGCCCTTTTTTGTAGTAAGATTATACTTTATCAGCTGTTTAATAAAGTAGATATATCTTGTTGCTTTTGTAGCAGAGAAACTGAGTTCCTATTTTTCCCTCCAAATTTGGATCCTTATCTGATCATTAATACTTATTGTTTGGTTGTTTTCAGCCTTTGGTTAAAAGAAAGTCAGTGGAATCAAACAAAATTGTAGGGCAAGTTTTAAAATAGAAATAGACATTTTGAAAATATCTTTAATGACTTGGCTGCCTTTTGACAAATATTTGTAGTGTCTTGAAGAAAGTCAAGTTATTTATTTAAAAACATGCAATCTCTCTCTGCTAGCTGAACCCCGCCGTTTAACAATAAATGATGCTTTGCTGATAAATGATTCTTTTTATGCAGACTAGCAAATGAAATAGAAGATGATGTCTGAAGGCAGATGAACATTCAGCTGCCTAATGCTTCCATCTATTATAATTTGGTTAAAAACAACAAACTCCCCAAAATAATCCCCCAAACCACCTTAAATTCGTCAGTTCCAGTGTATTGTCAATGGATTCACTGTCCTTATTCTCTGTTTTCTTTCTTTCCCTTCTGTAGGCCAAAAAGGTCAATGGTTGAGTGGCTTTTTTGACTATGGATCTTTCTCAGAGATTATGCAGCCCTGGGCACAGACTGTGGTGGTTGGTAGAGCCAGGTAAGAGCTCTTTTGTTTTGGCAGCTCTTTTTCCTCCCAATTAAAAATAAGAAAGAAAGAGCCATGGCTATGTAGATATATACCAATAATGTTCTCTTTGTCTGAACTGTCTAAGAATATTGGATTATAGCCATGCCCAAGGCAGAATAATTGGAGTGCTGGTTCTCAGTTGCCATTTTGTGTGTCACTCCAATGATGCATTTAATCTGAAGGCTAATTTTGACAACATTTCCTTTTTATAATGTTTCAGGAAAAACACTTTAGGAGCCGTAAAGCCCAACTACAATAGCCAGAGCCCACCAATGACTTTCCCTCTCCCAAAGACAATTTTCATTCAGGAATAGGTGACAACTGATTCAGAGACTCATCTGCTTTTCTAGAAGTGTAACTGGAAAGAGGCTCTTCATGGCACTGAGATTATTTAAGTGACAAATGTACTATATTAGATTATAATCAGATTTGAATTGCCAAAAAAAAAAAAAAAAAAAGAGAAGTTTACCTGAAACAGGAGTAAAATAAGCTGAAATAGGTTGCCAGAATACCTATATTTTTCAAGTGGGAAATTGAAGTTTCTATTAAATTTTAATACCCATTCTAAGAAGTGCTTCACTCAACAGCAAGCTCTGCGCAAAATAATCTGTAGCGCTTGCTATAACGAGCTATAACAAGCACCTGCCACGACTGATCTTAATCTACTTCTGCACTGCAGAGACATGCTGCTGAGGGACCGCATCTGGAGCTCACCTTCCTCTGGGGGCAATCCGTTTTTCTTATCTTGGTGAAAAGTGGCACCTGCTCAAGATTCTCAAACATGCCACATTGGGTTGAGATTTAGATTCTAGCCTTGAAAATAATTCTAGGCTCTGTGGTTCTCTCAGTACAGCAGGTCAGCACGCCTCCATGCTGCCTGTGACAAGAATCCATCAGAGGGCAAATCCCACAGACAGGGTCTTCCTCTGTGACTCTCAATAGGATTCTGGCCTGGAGTCAGCTCAGACTGAATGTCCCAGAGCCTACCTGTCTGTTTTCTTTAAAGTCTCAGGTCTTTTATCTCACCCCAGGCTTCTCAGTCCCAGTGAGAAGTATTCTCTGTGCCTGGTAAAATTCCCACTGGGGAGCTGAAAGTAGGAGATGCACTGGAGCGAGAACCCTGATACTCAGCTTCTGTATCAGCTTGTTAGATTCCTCCTGGCACACTAAGACCAACTTTTTTGAGATTTGTCTCATCTATTCTGCTTCAATTTTCCTGTCTGTGAAAAAAACATGACAGATTTTAAGTCTCAGAAAGCCAAACCTTTGTTAAGTTCTTTAAGATACTCCCGTGGGAAATAAGAGAATAATACTTTACACTTATGATTAGAAGAATAGGGACTGCTTTGCGACCAAGATCAGTCAAGCTTGGCTTTGGTTAGCTCTGCCATTGTTTATTGCAGCACTCACTCTGACTTTCTCCTTTCTTTCCATCTGACGAGTTCTGAGCTTCTTACTCCAAACACATACACATGCTCACAAGTATATAAAACACAAATGGAGCTCTAGCTTCTTTCAAAAGCAATGGCATTTCAAGAAATAAATATAAATGTATTCTTCTGGGATTGTTACTGTAAGTGCTGCCAAAACTCATCTTTGGTATGTATGTTTGGAATATGTGTGCTATTGGCTGTAAATTGTCTTTTATTATTCCATGGCACCTTGTCCAGGGACACACTATAAAACAAGATGTAGCATCTTCATGTGCTAGCCTGATAAAATTTATATGAAGTATAATAGAAAACAGAAGTTGTTCTGAGCTGTTTTCAAGTTCAATAAATAACTGTAATACTCGGATAAAGATGTTCTTTATTAGGTCACATGGGCCCTAATATATAAGTTATAAGTTACCGATTTAGGGTGGCTTTTGCAATTACAAGTTTCCAGTCGGATTATTAATCATTGTGAACAGAAATATTTCTAAACCCTCCTGTGTACCTCCTGCTCGTTGTCTGGTTGTCTAGAGGGCTTTTGATTCTGATTCAGTGCAGGCAAGTGACAAGGGGGTGGGTGGTCTCCACTCAGGCCCTTGTCAGGCCTCTTGTGATGAGAGGAATCCATTTTCAGTAGCCAATTTAACAACCAAAGGCCATCCGTCATGGAAAAGTTTGTTATGGAGATGCTGTGGGGAATGAGAGACTATAACCCATCCCAGCCCCAACCCCAAGGAATGCAACAGTGAGAATGAAGACTGAATCACATTTTCCAGAGTAAAGACTCACCCTATACTTTGTTTTGCTCTCTGATTTTTCCTAAAAAATCTTTATGAGGACCAAATTGGGAGGTCATAGTGGAGTATAAGGTGCAGAGGCTTTGAGCTCCTAAACAGTTTTTTAAATTAACATAGCTTTGAGATTAAATGTATACTTCTAATATAGATTTCACGAGGATTACTACTAAAAATTATCCTCGTCCCATTGGTCTTTTCCAAGAAAGGAGAAAGTTAAGGGCTTGTTGATCCACTTCTCTACTCTTGGCGTGTATTTTTCATCATTCTCATAACATGCCTACATATCCCTATCCACACACCCAATAGTAAGACCTATTGTACCCTCAAATCTTATCTGGAACCACATTATTAATATTCCATAGAAAATTACAACTCCATTTCAGCAAGGTCAGCCCTCATTAAAAGTTACTGAAAGTCTCAGATTCCTACTGCCTTTCAGACCATTTCCTACCATCTTCACCAAGGAGATGCTCTAGAGTGAACTGAGAAGTTTCATTTGGCAGCTACAGAGGTAGGGATGTGTATATGTGCTAGGCTGTTGAGTCTAAATGCAGAGGTTCCCCTAGAACAGCCCTTGGTTGAATCGATCTTGTGTTGGGACATTTCCGAATAGAAGTGATTCTGAGAGTGGTTTCCCACCATATTTAGAGAGTAAATATCAAATCCATAGCGTCTCACATTTAACTCGTAGAAGAATCAGATTCCCCCTGCTCTCTGTGTTTGTTTCTAGTTTTTTCCCCAATGTCTTGATGTGGAATTGGAAAACAAATGGCTAGCTATAATGGTAACATACATTGGGTTCTTATGTGGCTCATTTTTTATCAGGCTAGGAGGAATACCTGTGGGAGTTGTTGCTGTAGAAACCCGAACAGTAGAGCTAAGTATCCCAGCTGATCCAGCAAACTTGGATTCTGAAGCCAAGGTAGGCTACTCAAGTACACTGTGAGCCTGTGCTTGGAGGGTTTTTCTCTTTGCAGTGCCTGTGGATACATCAGGAGCATTGCAAACCATCAGTTTTAGAGGGAAGGGCATCAGCAGCCTTGAATGATTTTAGAACATCATGTGCTCACTTTTAAGATAAGTCTAGATGGACTAGAAGCTAAATTCTGCCTCAAAAATTAAATAAGTCTTTACAGTAGTCTTCTTGATGCTAGAAAACAGTATACTTTTGTTGGGGAGATGGTCTTCCAGAAAGGCAGCTGAGATAATACTGAAGGCTCTTTGGTCCCCGATTCTTTGAGTATACACATGGAAGAGCTACAACTAGAGTTAATGGTGAAGTCTTGCCCTAATGCAAAGCGCGAACACCACAGCCTTTTTTTTTTTTTTTTTTTTTTTTTTTTGAGACATGGTTTGTGGCCCAGGCTGGAGTGCAGTGGTGTAATTTTGACTCACTGCAGCCTCGACCTCCTGTGCTCAAGGGATCCTCCCACCTTGGCCTCCCAAAGTGTTGGGATGAGCCACTGTGCCTGGTCCCATTTTTTTTTTTAAGGATGGATTACATTTTCACATCCTGACACCATTCAGAAAGTGAGGGGTCAGGGAGGCCAGGGAGGAGGCTATTCAGCAGTGTGACATCAAGTGTCTATTGATTAGCTACAGTACAGGAAAATGCTATACTAAGCACAAAGGCGAAAGGACTAGGAGACTATGTACAATTGACTTGCTTTAACGAGTAGCACAATGGGGCCATTTTAAGTAGCTTTTGAGAAACCTAGAACAAGGGTCCTTAGGACTGCATTCTTCCCTTTTGACTACAGAGTTGTTATAATCAGGACTTAAAAAGAATAGTATTTAACAAGGTCAAAGATCCAGGATCCTTTCTTCTTTTTTACTCCAAACATGATGATCTGATGAACAGTAGTTTTTGTTGGTCTGATTTTTAGTTTTCAGTTTTAAATAAGTAAAATCTTGTTCACCTTGGAGAGATTTCCCCCTGGAGCTGTGTTGTTAATTGTGTCTTCTTTGACTTTTCCCAATAGATAATCCAGCAGGCTGGCCAGGTTTGGTTCCCAGATTCTGCGTTTAAGACGTATCAGGCCATCAAGGACTTCAACCGGGAAGGGCTGCCTCTGATGGTCTTTGCCAACTGGAGAGGCTTCTCTGGTGGAATGAAAGGTGACTGGCCTGCCTGTGGGCTGGAGGGGCATCACTGATTACTGGGCACTCTGCAGCAGAGGGAGTGTGTAGGTTCAGCGGAATCTGTGGGTGTCCTAATAGCCTAGGCTTTTTGGGGATTCTGCCCTCTCTGAGACATCTTTTGAGTTGCAACTTGAATGGAAAAAAGTACACTTTATAATTTATAATTCCATACACAATTTCAGAATAATCTACTACTAGTGTTATTGAGGTGACCTACTGTTGTGGATTTAGCTCCAGTACTGAATTTGAAAATGAACAAATTCAGTACCGGAGGCTGTTCTTTGTGGCAATTTGTGCTGTTGTATTATTATATAACAACAGCCCTGAGCCTGTGGCTCCAGCATATTAGACCATTATTATAAAGGCTCTACTCCATGCTATGGGAATTGCTAAGTAATTAGGCAGCCAGTATCACCATTTACGGAGAATCCTTAATGTGTAGAGCAACTGTGGACACTACAGGGAGAGCCCAAGGAAACACCACCTCTTATAGTAGTGAAGCTCTCTCTCTCGTGGCCAGAGAATTCATGGCCATGCTAAGCCAGAGACTACATACCTGGAGGGCATGAGAGTATGCTAAGTATAAATTCCATCTGTCTTGGGGAGAATTTGGGGTTCTAAAGCAATAGGATAGGGCCAGGCATGGTGGATCACCTGAGGTCAGGAGTTCGAGACCAGCCTGTCCAACATAGTGAAACCTTGTCTCTACTAAAAATACAAAATTAGCCAGTTGTGGTGGTGCATGCCTATAATCCCAGCTACTTGGGAGGCTGAGGCAGGAGAATCACTTGAACCCGGGAGGTGGAGGTTGCAGTGAGCCGAGATTGCACCACTGCGCTCCAGCCTAGGCAGCAGAGGAAGACTCCATCTCAAAGAAAAGAAAAGAAAATGCTTAGGGACATACAAAATGTGAAACAAGGAACTCTCAATAGGGCACTTAAAAATAGCTTAAGGTGGAAGCACCCCCAGCCTGTGAGGGAGGAAAAGCCTGGGGAAACTACCAGATGGTCAGTTTTGTGGCAAGAGGGATTTGAAATTTTTGCCGACAATGTTTCCTTACTTGTCTAGGAAGAGCCCTGTATGGCCAGGCCTCGTTGGCAAAATGTAGACTAGGTTGATTTTGTGTGTGTGTGTGTGTGTTTGTGTTTGGTTTTTTTTTTTTTTTTTTTTGGTTGAAAAGTTTACCTTTGCCTATATTTGCTGGAGAACTACCATATTTTATACTTTTCTTGGGGGAGACTTGGACTATACATCCAAATTAATGATTGTATATATTTTTTAGATTATCACGGTGAATTATTTTTTGACCAAGATAATAAATTAGCAGAAATACCATGAGAAATTGAGAGTATACGGTTAAGTCAATCCTACACATTTTTATTGAGTTCTGTGTGTTAGGAACGATGCTAGCCACTTCAGAGAACAAAAATAAGTCAAAATAAGTCAGAAACAGACATTGCCTCACAGAGACAAGAGAAATGTCTTGAGCAAAATGATAAAGCCATAGTGTATAAACAAAATACCAGGATGTTCAAAAGAAGATGGTAGTTGTATAACAAAGGGTAGGGGGACCTGAAACCCCCTCATTCATATATATATGAGGTTCATTCAGCATTAGATTTCACTTGATCCCACATTCCTTGGCTCTAGTATTTTTGTCGAGACCTGGGAGAGAATGCTATGCTATTACTCCTTACTTACCTCTTTGTGGGGGGCCCATTGAGAATGTACTCTTTCTGAGATTACTTTGGAGTGTCACCCTGGATATTTTATCCTAACTGAAGTTCAGAGTTCAAAAGTTTCCAATGTAGCAATTCTAGGAAAAGCTTCAATTCTGCTACATATTTTGGCTCAGGCCCAGATTGGCTGCCACGCTGTAACAATAAGAACAACAAGAAGGTTCATTGAGCTTTTTTCACCAGAAACTTGTGTTAACAATTTTACATGTATTATCTTACATAATCATCACAACAAGCTCCTCTAAGGGGTAGGTTATATTGTTATCCACATTTTACATAAATTAAGATTTATGTAAATTTGGTTAAGTAAATTTCCCAAGCTCATTCAGCTAAAAAATGGCAGAGTTGGGAAAGGAAGGTGGATCTGTCTGACTCCCTGTAACACAGTTGGCTGATTTAGAGCCTAAGACCAGAACTAGATCTACTAGAATATCCCTATAACAGAATGTCAAGGTTCCTGAAAAAGTTATTATCCTACCTACTTCCCCTCTACTTTGGGGGTGTCCTTGGTTATTGTGAAAAGAAATTTCAAGAGCTCAGAAATGAGTTCATTTTTTATTGTGGTAAAATATACATAATATTTATCATTTTAATTATTTGTAAGTGTACAATTCAGTGGCATTAAATACATTCACAGTGTTGTGTAACTATCAAACTTTTCATCATCCTCAACATAAACTCTATACCCCTTACACAATAAGTACCCATTCCTTTCTCCCCGCTGCCCTTGGTCTGAAATGAGTTTTTGGCCTGATATATAGACCAGGGCAAGTTCTGTCTTCTTAATTTTGGTGCTGATGCATCCTTTTACACCTCGCATAAGACAAATAAGATTTAGGGAAGATAGAGATCCCTGTGAAGGTAGGAGGGGGAGGAACAGTGCCTTTCATATTTACATACAGGTCAGGGTGTTGTCTACGTACTATCTCATGTAAAGGGACCTAAACTGAGGGCCTCTTGTCATTCTTCACATCCCTTGGGGAGATGTTTGCAGTTTTGGTTTCAATACTGACTGGGGATTATGCAGGGAGGGAAAATAAACAATTATGCCATCCCTCAGTGCACACAAACACACAGCCAGGAGCCGACTGCACTGTGGGTAAAATGACTCCAAAATTGTGTGTAATGAGTAGGAAAAGATTAGAGACAGCTCTTGCTATGCTGAAAATTGACATTAGTGGAGGGGGAAAAAAAAACTCTTTACTAGTCGGCCTAGGAGGTCTAATTCGAGCAGTAAAAATATAAATAAATAAATAAAAGCATGTCAAGATGGTATTGGTGCTTTTTTTCCAATGAGCTCTATCTGGCCGGAAGGCTATTCAGCATAATGCAAAATTAAATTATAAAAACTGGCTGAATATTTAGATGGAAGAGCCATTTGGAAGCAGTTTATTTAGACGAACCGGCAATGACCCACAACAGGGAGACATCAAGCGTGAAATTTACTAGAAATTAGCACCAGGGTCCCAGCCTCAGCATGAATAGCTTGATAGGATGCAAATCCCAGTGATATTAAGCTGCCTCACTGCTGGTGCTACAGGGTCACTCTCAGTTGGCTTTTCATGTTATACTTATTATTTTTTCCTGGGACAGGTTATAAATAACAATAAAAAAAACATTTATTGAAAACTTTAACCGGAATGAAAGTCTATTTTAAAGTCTCTGATTACTTGGATGTTGAAATACAGTGTCAGCCGATCAAAATGAACTAAGGAGAGACATTATGTATATGTAGCTTGTGTATGGCTAATGTTTACCTTCAGTTTCTAACAGATAATCTTGCCCAAGCCAATAAGATCTGTTTCGTTTTCAAGAGTGTGGGACACTGTGGAAACACTCTGCCACCCTGTTCCCTTGTTTGATACACATGGTTGCCACAGTTTATCCATGTTTATAACAATAAAAGCCCTAGGCAGGGTTGGTGCCTAGGTGCTGAGAGCACACTGCAAAGGTTGCGTGTGATCACCATTCATGCAAATGTGCTTGGCCCAGCATGCTAGAAAACTCCAAGCTCCCGCCTCTCCAGTGAAGAACCTATCAGTATTTTCCATTCCCAGTTGCGTTTCTCAGGGCCTGAGAATTGACAGCATATGCATAGCTTTAAAATTCTGTAGACTGATTTCTAACATAAACCCTTGGGGGATCACCCCTCCCCTGCTGCTCTTGGCTGTGCTTTTGCTCTGTCTCTTAAATATGAAGGGATTTCAGACAATTGTGTGTCAGATTGTTGCCAAGTGTTTCAACCTGCCTTTCAAAATATGTGGTTTGGGGCAGCTGCAGTTAGTCTGAGCATGTTGATTACAGAGTTTATTTGTGTGTTTGTTGATATTTTAATAGCCTGCTTTTTGGGTGTTTTGATGTTTGGGCTGTGGGTCTGTAGGTGTTCCAAGTTAGATGGAGGCAATATATTAGTCCCAAACATGTGAGCTTTAACAAACCCTGATGCTCCTTTCCTACCCACAGTCTTGGGGCTGAAAAATATTTGTTTGGCAGTGAGATCCAAGCCTCACACAGGCTGGTAGTGTTATCAGTATAGTTTTGAACGTTTCTGAACACAGGAAATCCAGCAACCGTTGGGAATATTCAATCATGTATTCAAGTCTCTTTTTCTGGTTTTATTTTACCCATCATATTAGATGTTGGAAAGCGGAGTACTTTCCAACAGTCTCATGCTGTCTCTCCTAGCAGTAAGAATGAAGTAGTAGAGGCCGGGCACAGTGGCTCACACCTGTAATCCCAACACTTTGGAAGGCCGAGGTGGGTGGATGGCTTGAGCTCAGTGAGACCAATCTGGGCAACATGGTGAAACCCCGTCTCTACAAAAAATACAAAAATTAGATGCGCATGGTGGCACACACATGTAGTCTCAGCTACTTGGGGTGCTGATGGAGGAGGGTCGCCTGAACCCAGGAGGCAGAGGTTGCAGTGAGCTGAGGTTGTGCCACTGCGTTCCAGCCTGGGTGACACAGCGAGACCCTGGCACCCTGCTCCCCACCTCAAAAAAAAAAAAAAAAAAAAAAAAATGAAGTAGTAGAATGTGCACATTAGGGCCAACAAGATCTAGATTTGAGTCTTATCTCCACCACTCACTCTTATTTAACTAAGCCTCAGTTTACTCACCTGCAACTTGGATATATAAATAAGATGATGTTCTGATGATTAAATGATTTATATGTGTGTATATATAATCATGTTCCCTGGTACGCAGTAAGCTAGCCATGATGATGACAAAAAGCAGCCCACGTCCATTTCATAAAAGTAAAAATCGCACACACACACTCATCTTCATTCGAAAGTGTTTGCATATACCAAAAATCTAGTATTTTTTAAAACAGATGAATGAAAATACATTTTAAATAAAGTCTCCCCCTTTTTGGGATGTCAATCTGTTAATTATAATACAGAGATAGATTTTGTTATTGCTAAGTTTTTAACAAGAAGAAGTGAGTAAAAGAGCTGGAAACTTTGTCTTCACTTACCTCTAACTTTTTTTTCTTTTTCAGGTAGAATGACTTTTTGTGCTGTCTTTTATTGCTTTATTTTCTCCTTTTATCTATACCTTCCATTTCCTCTCTTTGCATGATATCGTTGAGGGACACTCTTTTCTGTTACTTGTTCTGAGACTGTACTCTTGGCAGCACTGAAAAATGTACTGCTAATTACACAATTATTTTATTATGTAGCACTGGTTGAAATATCCACTAAAGAATTAATTTAGTTAAAATAATTTGAACTGAGCAATTATTTTCATAACCACAGAATTAGCGTAAAGCGCTTAAAGTCCTTTATTCCCTGGTCTTCATACAGCAGTTGTGTAATTAGCAGTAAATTTTTTTGGTCTTAGCTTTTCTCCCAAAGGAATAAATGTCTTCACTCTGATCATATACATGGAGTATATAATCATACACATTCCACATAGAATAGGGAGTGTTTTCTGGGGCAACTTGGAATTTCTGAAGTATTCACAGACACACCAGGTTGGGGCAGTGGAGCATATGCCTTGCAGTGAACTATGCTCACTGATGGTTTGTATATTAAGCCATTTTTACTTTGGAGAAGGTGGCAGTTTAATTTACCAGTAACTACAATGAAAGCAATTTCTATTTGGTTTGCTCTTAACTTCCTGAAAAATGCTTCTTTGCCTTGGATTCCCAGAATTGATTTATTCCAAATTGAGATCCTCTCCTTGATAAGAAAGTTTGAACTCAGTTGAACCTGTTATTTGGTATTTAGAAAGGATCCATTGTGGCTCCACTGAAGTACTCATTAAACATCTGGACTCATAAACCTAAAACTTTAGCAATGGACTTCAGTGAGCTGGGAAATGGGAAGTCTGTAAAAAGTTGGGAAATAAATAACTGATCCAGTTTTCCAGGGACTCACTTTATGTATACATCATGGGTCCTTTTCTTCAGGCTGCTCCTGGCTTTGGAGGAATTACAAAATGTACTTTTTTTTTTTTTAAGGCAGGGTCTCGCTCTGTTACCCACACTGGAGTGCAGCAGCATGATCACAGCTCACTGCAGGTCTCGGCCTCCTAGGCTCAAGTGATCCTGCCACCTCACCCTCTGGGGTTGCTGCTGGGACTATGGGAATGTGCCACCATGTTTTGCTAATTTTTTTTATTTTTTGTAGAGATAGGGTCCCTCTCTATTGGTCTTGAACTCCTGGGCTCAAGCGGTCCTCCCACCTCAGTCTCCCAAAAGAGCTGTGATTATAGGTGTGAGCTACCATGCCCAGTCTACAAAACATACTCTTTAGCAGAATGAAGAGGTGGCTCTTCTCTTGTTTTTTGTTTATTTTGTTTTATGTTGTTTTTGAGACAGAGTCTTGTTCTGTCACCCATGCTAAAGTGCAGTGGCAAGATCATGGCTCCCTGTAGCCTCGACCTCTTGGGCTCAAGTGATCCTCCCACCTCAGCCAAGTAACTGGGACTGCAGGCATGTACCATCATGCCCAGCTAATTTTTTATTATTTGTAGAGACGGGTTCTCACTATGTTGCCCTGGTTGGGTCTCTTCTTCTCATGTGGCTGTGTAGTTTTTCCTAAATATTTTTTAAAATTTTCTGTCACTGATACCGTATAAAAATGCAACTGTTAAAGAATTTGTTTTTCTTTCTCATTATATTATTTTCAGAGTATATAATTAATTCATTCAGCATTAATTCATTCAGCAGATACTTGTTGAGCACTAACTATGTTCAGGCACTGGGCAGGGCTATTGGGATACCAAGATGAAAAATAGTTTTTGAAGATAAAATTTTTAAAGGATCAGTTTCCATTAGCTGCACATTTGAATAGCTCATCCTATGCTAAGCCTCATGAGAAGAACTGAAAAGAGGTAGAATAGTTCCTTCCTTTAGAAAACTTAATGTAGTGGGAGAGCACATATTGACATGAAAAATACTCAACATTTGTAGAGCAAATGTGAATTAATGTGGTGAAACCTGAGTACAGAAATTCAGACAGGATATGAAATGGAAAGGCAATCTGGAAGACGTACACACTGTATCTTGTGAAAGACAGTGCATCTCTCTGTTGCTGTCTTGAGATTTTGAAGATCCTCTGGAGTCTTGAATGGGATACAGGTCGATACTCCCTTCAGTCTTTAGGGTGACCAAACAGGAGGCATAGTATGAGGAGGCTATTCGTGGCCAGAGGTCCTGAACAGTGTTTAAAAGTACTGCTTTGAGGAAGAGAAATTTCATTATTTCTAATTTGTCTCATTCTCCATAGATATGTACGACCAAGTGCTGAAGTTTGGTGCTTACATTGTGGACGGCTTGAGGGAGTGCTCCCAGCCTGTGCTGGTTTACATTCCTCCCCAGGCTGAGCTGCGGGGCGGCTCCTGGGTAGTGATTGACTCCTCCATCAATCCCCGGCACATGGAGATGTATGCTGACCGAGAAAGCAGGTAGCGTGCCTTCCGTATTTCCATTCACTGTAGCTTTAGGGACACTGTAGCTGTTGGTTTCCTCCTGGAGAATGGTGTAGCCATGGCACTACAGCACCACATCCTGTGATTCCAAACCAAAGCTTTTTCCTTCCATTAGAGTCCAGGTCCTCACTCTAGCATTTTAGGAAGCTGAAGAACCATGGTGTTTGTAGCACCCAAAAAAACTGCAAGGGAGAACCTCAGGCTTGTTGGGAGGCAGTACCTGAAACTGCTTAAATAAAACAGATCTAATCTGGCATCCTTTCACAGTCTGTTCTCAGCTTTCCTAAGTAAACTTCAAAACATATTTCTTTGACATTTTCCTAGCAAACTCCTACCTCCAGTCGTTTTAGTGGACCGCCCACTTCTCTCTTGTCTCCCCAAATTCAGCCTTCTTTGTCAAAGGCTGCTTAGGAGAGTCCAGTAGTTTCACTGTGAAACCTCTAGGCTAAGAGGCTTATTATTTACATTCTGTACTTAGGGGTTTATTATTTTTTAAGTCCTAAACTCATCTGATACCAGATCAGAGACAATTCCTCTACAGACTTTGGAATCAGACTGTCTGGTTTCAAATGCAGTTCTGCCTCTTGTTATATTTGGACGAGTCTCATAACTTCCTAAACCGTAGTTTTCTCATCTGTAAAATGGGAATAATCACAGAACCTTACTACATAGTAGATGGAGACTGGGCATAGGATTGTTGTAAGGATTTACATGTAAGTGATTAGAACAGTGCCATGTACATAGTAAACATTGGCTATATTTTTTTAAACTAGAAAGCTGTGGGGTTTTTTTTTTAAAAGATGTTTAGGGCAAAGTTTCTGGGGATTGAACATCATTAGTATGCACTAAAAGTAACCCTGAGACCTTTGACTCTGCTCATTTCCATATCACTGGGCAGAATGTTTTACTTCCTACTTGGCCTGGCTTAGTGTGTCTGATCAGTGTCCTACAAGCAGACTGAGAGCTGTGGTATTGGTGAGATAGATAGATAGATAGTATTGATGAAGCATTGCCCTTCATCACTGTACATCCTACGTGATGGAGGTGATTCCCCTGTCACTGTGCCTACAGCATTTTTTTTTCCCATGGAAAATAATGTGATTCCTGTTACTCTTACCAGCTGTAGGTGGTGGAATCTGTATTCTTCTCCCTTTGAAATGGAAGTTGACTAGTGTGGTAATGAGAATTACTTTAAATACTTTTTGCCAGGCCTTTCTCATACCTCCCTTAGACACTTCTCTGGCGCCTACTATTCTCCCTGGGGAGATGTCTGTTAACCATAGGTGGGCAAAACCATAATGAAGCTATTTCTTGGTCCACAAATTGTAACTGGCCTCATTTTGTTGTCTCCTTCCTTTAAAGTACCTCTATTTCTGTTTTGTTTTCTTTCTTTCTGATCCAGGGGATCTGTTCTGGAGCCAGAAGGGACAGTAGAAATCAAATTCCGCAGAAAGGATCTGGTGAAAACCATGCGTCGGGTGGACCCAGTCTACATCCACTTGGCTGAGCGATTGGGTATGTCTGCTTGTCCTCCTGGCAAATCAATGAGCCATTCAGCTGATTTGTAATGAGTGCATTCATAGGCCAGGGGAGGAGGCACTGAAGCATTTGATCAAATTCATGATAATCTTTATTTACTGTCCTCTATATGGTAAAAACCCTGGTAGAATGAAATAGTGT
Organism: Papio anubis; assembly: GCF_008728515.1. NCBI lineage: Eukaryota > Metazoa > Chordata > Mammalia > Primates > Cercopithecidae > Papio > Papio anubis. The sequence goes on from NC_044992.1 coordinate 29,754,237, forward strand.
GTATAATAGGGAAAGTGAGCCCTAAAAAAGCAAAAGTCACCTGATTTTTTTTCCTGATATTTCCTTAGAGTGCAAAAAGCCCGTCTTTCTAAGATGTCCTTGTAGAGAATGAGTAGCTAGAGTTGCTGCTGGGGGCAGGCCTCACCAGACAGAGAATATGCTAGATCTAAATATGTCCTGTTTCTACTTGTTTCTTTGGACAGCTCACTTCATTTCTGAGAGATGGGATAGAAAAGCAGGAGTCTTTACCCAGGCGGTGTCCAGGGGTCATCCTGAGCTAGAGAAATAGAAGTAAAGATTGCGCACTGTGTGCTTCCAAACAGTAACTGCAGCCAGAATAGCCCTGAGAGCAGGCGTGCTTAATGCTTCCAGCCATTACTCTCTTGCTCATTTGTTTTCAGAGCTTTTGGAAGCCACTTGCGATTTGAACATAGGACTAAACCATGGGAGTCCTGTGTTGAGTCCAGAGTCTAAATGAGTTTCAGATTCTTTTAAAACACTGATTTTCTGCCCAGGTCTCCCATTGAGCTGCTTGCTATGTTAGTAAAGATAATTGCTCGAGGTTCTTTTGTCGGTTGGTTTGTCTTGTTTTTGTTTTTTTTCTAAAGGAACAGAGATTGCCTTTAAAACGTAGTGAAACTCAGTGAATGGAGAGGAAATGCTAGCTCATTTATGTTCCAAATGATAATTTAATTAATAAAGTACCATTTGTGGACTGTATATCCCCACCATCCAGAGACAGAAAAATCCCGTTTGCCTACACTGTGGAGACTGTACATCCAGGTATTTAGAGCACTGAGCCAGGTTGCCTACCAAACACGGTGACTTGGGTTACAATAAACCCTGTTTGTGTCCCATTGTTTGCCACTGGGTAACAGCCACCAATAAGTCTAACTCACCACAGTCTGATCCTTTTATGGGGAATGCACACATACAAGAAATGAGAGTTGTTTCTAAAATCTATTGCCACCCAGAATTGTTGAGGTGGTTTTTTTCTCTTTCTTTTCCAAACAGGATAATTACTTCTGACCAACCCCATACACTTTAATTAAAGTAACTGCAGCTCAACAGCAAGTTACTTACAACTGTACATAGAAAGAGCTCTAAAAGCTTCAGCCACTGATAAGCATCTCACTTAGATGGCTCATAATTGCTGCCAGCATCCCTCGATTGTGTTTACCACTAATTCCATACAAAGGCAGCAATGCTGCAATTGCAGGGTACAGCAAATTGCATCATTTTCCTTTTTCTTTTTTTCCTTTTTTTTCTTCCTTTTTCTTTTCCTTTTTTTTTTCTTTTCTTTCTTTTTTTTTTCTTTTTGCTGGTTTTCTTTCTGGCCAATTTAAAATTTGTCAAAGTCGGTCTTCTTCTGGATCACTGCCCTTTGATATTTCGCGCACTCCATTTGCCACAAACAAGCCGCAGGGCCGCAGTTCATGCTGACTCTAGCAGAAGCAGAGAGAGCTCCATTTATCTTACACTGCCTGCTGAATTCCTACTCATTAACTAGGGGTTCACTGCCTCTTTTTAACCCCCCAATGGCTGTTATCCCTTCAGAGTAACTGGGTAGTAGGGAGAGGGATCCTCTCTCCATTTGCAGAAGGACTGGATGGTTAGGGGTGTGGGGATGAAGCTTCTTTCTCTTCAGGGAAAGTGATGTCGCTCCCACCTTCAACCAGCACCTTTTAACTTTTGAAGCACATGAAGGGGAGAGGGAGGAGACTCCCAAGTGATAGCCGTTTAATCATTTGTTACAAATCATCTCATTATCAATTTCCTATCCGCATTGGAGAAAACCATATTTATTTAACCTTGACCAAGATGGCACTTGAAGAAGGACCCTTAGTCTGCTAAATGTGAAGCAGGCTCTGGCCTAGGGCAGCTTGGGGACATGAGCAGTGGACTTGGAAGAAGAATAACTAACTGCGAGTCTTGTAAATTATTTAACTTCTCCGAATATCAGTTTTTTCCAACCATAAAGTGGAGATCACACCTCTGCCTAGCTAATATGAGGAGCAGATGAGTACGCATTTACTTCGTTGCATCATTATCTTTCCGTCTTAGTCATTAGAAAAAGCAGATGGCCATGTTTGGTATCCAGCATTCTCTGTGGGTCCGTCCCACATGTGGAAATAGGAAAGAAACAGAAGTATAGTCCTGTCTCTCAGGGATATCCGACACGGGCAGCTGTCTCTGTGACAAAACAGGTCAGCCTGGATATAACGGGACATACTACGAACCCGGTTCCTTTGGGGTTCACAATGATTCCAGCTCTTTTAGCAATGCCTAGAACCAAACTACCGAAATTCTTTTTCACAAAGTGGGTGAAAATTGTCTCGTTTTTCAGATTGGGAAATTGAGGCCAAAAAAGTGAATAATCTAAGATACAAAATAAATAAAACTACACCAGAGCCCAGAATGGAATTCTCATTCCCTGTGTTCTCCATTTCTCAGGATTTCTTCAGATTTTTCCTCAGCTGAATACTGAGCCTAAAATAAATTAAACAAGGATTCTTTCCCGTTGTAATCTAAAGCCAATTCCACAGAGAAAATCTGATTTAGGAGAAAGCCTGTAGGAGTGGATGTTATCTTGTGTTCCCATTCTCTCCCCAAATCTGCCTCTTTACTGGGGAGCTCACTCACAGATCACTCAGACAAAGCAGCGCACAACTGATCGACTGTGTTCAAAAACATAATTATTTCAGGCGCGGTGGCACACACCTGTAATCCCAGCACTTTGGGAGGACAAGGCGGGCAGATCACTTGAGGTTGGGAGTTCGAGACCAGCCTGACCAACATGGAGAAACCCCGTCTCTACTAAAAATACAAAATTAGCCGGGCATGGTGGTGCATGTCTGTAGTCTCAGCTACTCAGGAGGCTGAGGCAGGAGAATCGCTTGAACCCGGGAGGTGGAGGTTGCAGTGAGCCAAGATCGCACCATTGCACTCCAGCCTGGGCAAGAAGAGCAAAACCCTGTCAAAAAAAAAAAAATCATAATTACTATTTATTTTCTTTTTTTTTTTTTTTTGAGACGGAGTCTTGCTCTGCCGCCCAGGCTGGAGTACAGTGGCCGGATCTCAGCTCACTGCAAGCTCCGCCTCCCGCGTTCACGCCATTCTCCTGCCTCAGCCTCCCGAGTAGCTGGGACTACAGGCGCCTGCCACCTCGCCCGGCTAGTTTTTTGTATTTTTAGTAGAGACGGGGTTTCACCGTGTTAGCCAGGATGGTCTCGATCTCCTGACCTCGTGATCCGCCCATCTCGGCCTCCCAAAGTGCTGGGATTACAGGCTTGAGCCACCGCGCCTTCGAGCAGCTAACTTCATCTCTTCTAGAACTTTGATTTTTTTTAATGGCCTTTTGTCATCTTACATGGTTAGTCTGGGTGGAAAGATGCTGAATTACTAGTTTGCAGGTCTGTGATTATAACAGAAAATATGTAAATAGTACCTACACTGATTCCTAATAGAAGTAAAGGGAAGAATTACCTCAGAAAGAAAAGTGAACAAAGCCCACACCCCCGAGTCTTGCATTGCTGAATCTGTTCTGACCCTGATTCACAGAACCAGGGCTTGGTAGAGTCATTTCAAGAATTACTTCCTACCATTTGGTTGCCTTAAGGAAATTAAATTTCTTCTCTGGAAATGGAGCCGCAGCCCTCCCAGGCCTTTTTGTCTCTCTCTGATATCCTTCTACTGCCTCACAAGGCCAGGAGCAGGGAGAGTGGCTGTGGAGCAGGATGGCCTTGCTAGCCTGGCCTCTTGAGTGCTGTGACCTGAGGTCCTCTCCTGGATCCTTCCCCTCCTTTTGTGTTCAGAGAGAAATCAATTTAGATGGAGAGAGAACTGTCCAGCCCAAGTGTGAAGCAACTGTAAATTCCCCACTGTCCCTCTCTCTCAATACGAAGAGCACCCGGGCAAAGAGCCACTTAGGGGAACTTGTTCTTGGTCGTGGCCCTATTCCCAGGCAGCTGGCAGCCTGCCACACAGCACCGCCACCCACACAGAACATGCCCTGCCTGCCTGCCACAGTGAGCAGCAGCATGGACTGAGCACTGCTGCTGGCCCTCGCCTAGTCCTTCTAGGCCTGCCCACACCCACCATGTCTTCAGGGTCCAGGTTGCCCCAGGTGCAGATATGGAGCATTGTGGTGGCAGGTGAGGATAAACTCCCGTCTGTAAAAATCTTCAGGAATGCCTTCCTCCCAAACCTTCTCTTTAGCAGCCAGAATGACAGGAAAAAGACTGTTCCCTGGGCTAAGGGAACTTAAGGGTTAAGCTGCTTTTCTGGCAGAGGTGATCATAGTATCTGAGTTGTGTTTTTCCAACTCTTGTGTCTATCTTCAGGAGGCTGAAAGCTGAAAAGAGACAGAGTTGCTTGTTTGAGGCAGAAAGTATGTAGTTGCCTGGAAAGTTAAGACTAGGAAAGAAAGAAGTTCCGATACGCATGCCTTAGTGAGTGGCCTTTCACCTCTCACCTGTTGAACTTGGAGTGTCCTCGCTGACACTACGGCCACTGTGTCCTCTGCAGTAAGGAGGCTGATGAGAAATAACACGAGGCTTTCTATCACGAAGGTAGATGTGGGATCTTGCCTCCTCTCCTGTTAGCAGTAGCTGAAAACCTACCCCTCACACTGATTCAGAAGCTATTTGACTTGGTGAAGTTTAGTGCAATAGTGACAACATTTTCTGAGAAGAGAAAGGGGTCATTTTAGTTTGATCCTTTAATCTGATTGTATTTATAAAAGCACCTGGGCTTGCTTCCCCTAAGAAAGCAGTGATTCACAATTCTGTTTGGCCAGAGGGACCTGGCAGGCATTTAGTTAAAGGGATTCCCCAAGAGAAAGCTGTCATCAGAATGTATCTTGGTCCCAAATGACCAGATCCCTGTATCCTGACCTGCCAGACATAGGGAGAGCAAATTGGGGAAGGAAAATAATGAAGACCGCAGAGGCATATTTCTACCAGAAGAATTCAGAGAATTATATGCTGTTTCCTGACCTTTTTTATATGGATATGTCTGCCTGGAAACACAGGGACAGGGCTGATTGGGGAGCAGTTTTTTTTTTTTTTTTTTTTAATTCCTGTTTGGAAATCTCTGGGTTTTCTATTAATATAATGATTTTTAAAAATATGAACAGTAGAGCACTAACACTGTTGCAAGGAACTTTAGGGTTAAACATCCCCTGAGAGGATTGCTGTTAAAATCAATATGCAAATGTGGGTGTATTTAGGTAGGTATGGCCCCCTTTGAAGAAAAGCAGATATATGAAAATGGGATTTTAAAAAAAGCTAGATTCATTGGGAGAAATTATTCCCATTACAAAAGGATTATTTGCCTTACCAAAGGATTCACTGCAGGGTTCCTCATAAAATAGCTCCCTTAAGGCATTTAAAACAGGATCTGATTTACGCAGTTTTTCAAGAATGCTTTTGTGTAAAGAAAGGCACACCTGTTATGGATATAGAAATAGTTTTGCAGGATTTTTTTTTTACGCTATCTTAGTATCTTTATAGAAAAATTTCTTTCAACATAGAAAATGTGATTACATAGATCTTTTAAACAACTACTTGTGTTTGTACTTCTGAATCTTAATAAGATTCCAGTCTTTTTAATGCTGATTTTTCAGTCTCAAGGTTGAGGGATGAGAGTGTGTTTTAATATCTGAGATATTCAGGAGCTCTCTGGGGAGGGTGGTCTGGTTCTTATCTCTAGCATCAGAAGTATTGAACCAATCAAAGCAAGTTTCTTTCCTTTTCTTTTCTTTTCTTTCATTCCTTTCTTTCTTTCTTTCGTTTCTTTCTTTCTTTCTTTCTTTCTTTTCCAGACAGAGTTTTGCTCTTGTTGCCCAGGCTGGAGTGCAGCGGCACAATCACGGCTCACTGCAACCTCTGCCTCCTGGGTTCAAGCGGTTCTCCTGCCTCAGCCTCCTGAGGAGCTGGGATTACAGGCATGCACCACCACGCCCGGCTAATTTTGTATTTTTAGCAGAGACGTGGTTCCTTCATGTTGGTCATGCTGGTCTTGAAGTCCTGACTTCAGGTGATCTGCCTGCCTGGCCTCCTGAAGTGTTGGGATTACAGGCCTGAGCCACCACACCCAGCGCAAATTGCTTTCTTAAGGAAGAAGGGCCCATCAACGTTAAAATTGGATTTAAATTTACATAGGCTTCTTAGTATAACTGTTTGTTTTTGTTTTTGAGATGGAGCCTCGCACTGTCGCCTGGGCTGGAGTGTCGTGGTGCGATCTTGGCTCACTGCAACCTCTGCCTCCCAGGTTCAAGCGATTCTCCTGCCTCAGCCTCCCAAGTAGCTGAGATTACAGGCACCTGCCACCAAGTATAACTTTTTTGAAAGTTGAGAATGTTTTTTAAACCCTTTAATATCACATTCTTTCATAAAACATTTTCCCTGTTTGCCAGACTGGGATTGTTGTTACATAAATGAGGAACGCAACTCAGAAAAGGAAAAAGATTTCTGCAAGGTCACCTGGAGCCTTTGGCTGAGCAGAGAATTTTTAGTCTACTAGTCTGATTTTTATTCCAAGCTTTGAAGATGTCACCTCCCCCAAATCCTGCTTTTATGATGTAGTTTGTTCATACACAGACTAGGGCTGGCCTTCTCCTGGCCTATTTAAGTGGTATGGCTGGGCAAAAAAATACCTCCTGCTGCAGAAATCAGCTATTTTCCTCTGGGAGTTTCCCTTTTTTTCTTTTTTCGGTCAGAGACAGATTCTCACTCTGTCCGCCAGCCTGGAGTTCAGTGTCATGATCATAGCTCATTACACCTCGACCTGCCAGGCTCAAGCAATTCTCCTACCTCAGCCTCCCAAGTAGCTAGGACTACAGGCATGCACCACCACATTCAGCTAATTTTTAAATATTTATAGAGATAGAATTTCCCTGTGTTGCCAGGGCTGGTCTCAAACTCCTGGCCTCAAGCAATCCTTCCCACCTTGGCCTCTCAAAGTACTGACATTACAGGCATGACCCACCGTGTCCAGCCTCTCTTCACCTTTGATACCATGGAGGAGAAATGTGGCTTTTCATTGTATCCTGGCTCCAGGGAACACCTGATAGGCCACTGTGTTGTGGATACTTTCAAGTCAATTTGAACTGCTTTGTTTAAGGAGCATGGGCCCTTAAACCAGATTACCTAGTACAAAATCACAACTCCACTATTTCCTAGCTTTGTGGTCTTGGGTGAGTTACTTTTTTGTGCCTCAGTTTCCTCATCTTGTCTTTTAGGATTGTTGTAAGGATTAAATGAGATGAAAAGTACTTTAACAGTACCAGCACACAGTAACATCTCAATACTGTTAGCCCTTCTTATTTGATCAGTGATATTTCATCTCTGTTTAACTCTTTAAAATTTTTAATTAGAAGTGTGCATTTTTAGGATTTCATGGGGACTTATTTTTTAAGAGACAAGGTCACCCTCTTTCACCTAAGCCAAACTTGTCCAGCCTGTGGCCTGTAGGCCACGTGTGGCCCAACACAAATTTGTAAGCTTTCTTAAAACATTATGAAATTTTTTTTACAATTTTTTTCCCTAGCTCATTGGCTATCATTAGTGTTAGTGTATTTTATGTGTGGCCCAAGATAATAATTCTTCTTCCAATGTGGCCCAAGGAAGCCGAAAGGTTGGACACTCCTGACCTAGGCTGGAGCGCAGCAGCACAATCATGGTTCACCACAGCCTTGAACTCCCAGGCTCCAGCGATCCTCCTCCCTCAGCGGCCAGGGCATCTCTGGGACTACAGGCACGCTTCACCATGCCTGGCTAATTCTGGGGGCATGGGGGAGGAAAGACAGGGTCTCGCTTTGTTGCCCAGGCTGGCACCCTGGGCTCAAGCCATCCTCCCACCTTGGCCTCCCAAAGTTCTGGTATTACAGGTGTGAGCTACCACACTTGGCGTGTGTGTGTGTGTGTGTGTGTGTTTGTAGAGACAGGGTCTTGCTTTGTTGTCCAGGCTGATCTTGAACTCCTGGCTTCAGGCAGTGCTCCCAACTTGCATAGGGACTTTTTATTTTGGATAGGAAAGGATGGGAGCACCTACCTTTTTACTCCCGCCCAGCCATTTCCTAATGTAGAATTCTAGAAAAGAATGACTTTTCTCTCTGTAGCATATTCTTAAACACACTCACACACATGTACACACCAACTTGCTTTCCTAAAAACCCCGAGGCCCTGCAATCTGGCTAGAAAAGAAAGAAAACCATTTCAAGATATTTAATTGTACAGGGAGCTTACAGGATTGATCGAGAGCTTAGCTTTTTACAATAGTCCAGTGAATAAGAAATGCTCCTGACAAACGATCAATGATAGGATAATCACTCTTTATCCCCCTCCTCATTCTTACCTTCTTTCTTTCAGGAGAACAGGGTTCAGAAGTCAAAAATCTTTATAGACGCCACTTTTAAATTAAGCAGAAAATAGACATTGACATATTTGTTAATCTCCTCTAAATCATTACCGGCGCTGGCTGCTTTGCTGTACAAGGGGAGAGGGGCCTTCGGTGTGCAACACATGGATATAACTGGCTTAACAGCCTTTTATTTTTAGAAAATAAAATTTAAAAAATATATTTTCCCCTAAAACAAAGCACACAAATCCTTGACCTTCACATGAGCATTTAAAAACACATATATTCTCCACTTCAGTCTTTTCCTTGCTTTGATGCTTTTTTGAGGTGGGTCTTGAACCATAATCAGAGGCATTACTGAAGGAATCAAACAAGGCAGGCTTTGGAGGAATGCCCTGTGATCTTCCTAGTCTCAGTAGGGCCAGAGCATTACAGGCGTTTATTTTGTTATTCTTTCAAAGCTCTAGAATAGCTTGATTGAGAGGGTAAGACCCAGAAGCCAGCATCCTCCGTCCTTCCAACTTGGCGAAGCCAAAGCCTGGTTTCTGAAACACGGTCCTCAGCCCATAGCTGCTCCCTCTTCTGCAGCCAGTTCTTAACTCCTTGCGAACAGCAAACCAACTCTCCAGCTGGTTTCCCTATAGTGGCCGCTGCAGGATATCTACGTGCCAGCCTTCAGTACCATTTAACGTGGAAGAACACAGGCTTTGGAGAGAGCCAGACCCAAGTGTAAATCCTGACTTGCCCGCTTAAGAGCTGGATGCAGCCAGGTGCAGTGGCTCACGCCTATAATCCTAGCACTTTTGGAGGCCAAGGCAGGCAGATCACCTGAGGTCAGTTTGAGACCAGTCTGGCCAACATGGTGAAACCACATCTCTACTAACAATACAAAAATTAGCCGGGCGTGGTGATGGGCACTTGTAATCCCAGCTACTTGGGAAGCTGAGGCCGAAGAATCACTGGAACTCAGGGGGCAGAGGTTGTAGTGAGCCGAGATCACGCCACTGCACTCTAACCTGAGCGACAGAGCAAGACTCCATCTCAAAAAAAAAAAAAAAAAAAAAGAGCTGGATGCCATTGGGGAAGTCCCTTTACATTTCAGAGCTGTGGTTTTCTTACCTGTAAAATAGATACCCTGGCATAAAGTTGAGTTGTCATAAGAATTAGAGATCACATACCTGAAGCAACTGGGAAAGCACTCAGTAACATTGAAGTATTTAATGTTACTTTATCAGCCAGGAGCCCACCATCATCACTTAGCCTTTCAGAAATTAAAGGGACACTACTACTGAAGCACTTGTCTTCTGCCCAAGTAAGCAAGAAGGGACAGCTAACAGTCTTCAAAAGCTTTGGGACCCAGACTGCTGCATTTGAGCCTTGGCTCTGTCACTTGCTAGCTTTGTGACCTTGGTAAGTCGCGTAAATTCTCAGTGCCTCAGTCCCCTCTCCTGTAAAATGGGAATAATAAGAATACCAGTCTCCTAAGGTTATTGTGATAATAAATTAACAAATATAAAGCACTTAGAATGGTGCCCAGTACCTTTGATTATTGATTATATGCATTGGATAGCCAGGAATAAGTTTTCTTTTCCAGCTTGCCTCATTTTTAAAACTTTTCATTTGATAAGAATTTCACAAAAAAGTTACAAGAATAATTCAATGCTTTTTCCCTCAAATTCACCTATTGTTAATATCCCATTGCTTTATTATTTCTGCATATTCACATGTGTACATGTATTTATTGTCTCTTGCTCCACACACACATGCATTTTCTTTGAGCCGTTTGAGAAGTAATCTGTGGACCTCTTGTCTGTATTTTTATTTTATTTATTTAATATTTATTTTGTTGAGACAGAGTCTCACTCTATTGCCCAGGCTGGAGTGCAGTGGCGCAGTCTTGACTCACTGCAAACTCCTCTTCCCAGGTTCAAGCAATTCTCATGCCTCAGCCTCCTGAGTAGCTGAGACTGCAGGCATGTGCCACCATGCCCTGCTAATTTTTGTATTTTTAGTAGAGACAAAGTCTTGTCATGTTGGCCAGGCTGGTCTCAAACTCCTGGCCTCAAGTAACCCACCTACCTCAGCCTCCCAATGTGCTGGGATTATAGGTGTGAGCCACCGCGCCCAGCCCTCATGCTTCTTTATTCATAAATATTAGTGTGTATTTCTAAGAACACAGACTTTCTCCTACATAACCACAATTATCAAAATCAAGAACCGTAAACATTGATACTACTAATTCATGATTCATATTAAATAAAATTTTACCAATTATCTCAATGTCCTTTTTAGCTTTTTTTTTTTGAGGGGGCGGTCTGATATCTGATCTAATGAGCACACATTGAAATTCATTGTCAAGTATTTTTAATCTCCTTTAATCTGAACTGATTCTTCGACCTTTCTTTGTTTTTCACATTTTTGAAGAGTGAGCCACTTTTTTGTAGCATGTTTCCTCAGTTTGGGTTTGTGGTTAGATTCCGATTCTGCTCTTTGGGCAGGACTGTTGCGGAAGTCACGTTCTGTCCTTCTCAGGATGTCATCAGGAGTCACAGTATCAGTCTGTCCTATTGATGGTAATTTAATTACTTGTTTAAGGTGTTGTTCACTAGGTTAATCCACTATAAAGTTACCATTTTCCCCCTTTGTAATTAATAAGTGATTTGTAAGGAATATTTTAAGACTTTGTGAATATTCTGTTTCTTATCAAACTTTCACCCACTGGCTTTGACATCCATTGATGATTCTTGGCAGAGTAATTTACTGTGATGCTTGTAAAACGGTGATTTTTCTAATTCCATCATTTCCTCTACACTTACTGTTCTTCTGCTGGAAGAGACAGTGTTCCCTTTCCCTTCTCCCTCATTTAATTACTTATATGAGGGTGAACTGGTAGATTCTAGTTTCATTCCACAAATACCCTGTCTGGTGATAAATATCATTATTTATTTTAGTGCTCATTGTCCCAGATCTGGCCAGTGGGAACACATTCAAAACTGGCTCCTGCATTGTTCTAACATGTCTCAATCATTTTTTGAGGGCTTCCACCTCAGGTTCATCTGATGTTTTCCCTGCCTCAACCCTAGAATCAGCTATTTCTCCAGGGGATCTTGGTTTCTTTCTATGGAGAAGGGAAAACATTTGCTTCCCTGCCAAGGGTGTTCTGAGAATGTCTCATCTCCAAAGACACCAGCCAGCCCTTGATCCCTCAGCCCTCCTGCCATCAGCCCTCCAGGCAGATCTACGCTAGAATGTCATCCGTTAGTATGGGGCCCTGTGCGTTCATGCTGTTCAGATGTTTTGGAAGGAACACTGCTGAGGCACCGGGGCCTAAAGCAGCACATCAGTGGCACCTTCATCACAGTTTTGAAACGGTGATGAGCTTAAAAAAAGAGATAGAGTTGGGCATCCAAAAAACCTATAAAAATGGAACTTAAGTACTATAGTTACATCCCTCCTCTGTTAACCTGTTTATGTATAATACTTACTGCTCAGTCAGCAGCCCAAGGCTGTTTATGGCATATGATTCATAGTGGTGTAAAACACGAGGCCTGTTCCCAGACAGGCATGCTTGAAATAGACCTTCGTCTTCTGCATCCTATCACCTGTGCTCATGTATTTATTTGTCAGCTTTGGTGACAAAGCACTTCAGGTTGTCCCTAACACCAGGGGCTGTCACCTATTGCTCCTTTAGCTAGACTTACTCCTCCTTACTAGGCAGGCAGCTAAATTTTCAGTATTGATTGCAGATCCCATTCTGAAAGTAATTAGGAAGAAAAGCACACCATAGCAACACCTCTACTGGGACGCTATTGATTGGGGGAGGGGTCCTTCCTTGTTACAAGGAATTCCAAAGTCTCCTGTCTGTTGAGTCAGAGTACCGTGTGCAGTGATCCAAATGAGGTTTGCCGACTGCCTTTCTCTTTTTACATCCTCCTTCTCCTTTAGCCCAGGAAGTAGAATGTCTTTGTCACTCTGGTCAGGGATTGGCTCTGGCAGTGGCAGCCCAGGCGGGAGACCACAGGCTAACCCACTGAGCTGACACAAGACATGAGGATCTGGCTCTGATTAGACTGAGTTCTGCTAATTAGAGGTTAAGAGTATATAAACCTGAGATTAGAAGCCATGAAGTACTATGGCTTGTAACTTTAGGAGGTATTCAGGTCCTTGCCAAGTTTGGCAGGTAACTTGCATGTACACAGGAAAACAAGAGCTGAGCTACTAGTTTGTGCTTGGAGCTTGGGGATGCTCTCACCACATCCCACATATGGAGTAGCCCAGCTGCTTTGATGTTGGTCAGCAGGGATGGGCATGGTGTCAGCGTACAAGTACTGGCCTCGGGAAGGAGGAGTCTGGGTGGTGTCAGCAAGATGCTGCAGGCCTCTAGGTGGCTACTTGCACCTTCTCAGGGAGAGGCGTGGGCGAGGGACTGCCATCTGCCTTCACACTTGTGACTGCCACAGGGAAAAGAGGGCATGTGGGCTTCCTGTGGCAAGATAAAGACAGGTCTGGCATCTTGTAGGGCCCTGTTAATCAGCAAAGAGCAGAGAAGACAATGGAGAGCCAGGCCACAGAGGGAAGAGGGGGCAGGCTGATGAGCTTCCTGTGATTGTGGCTGCTTCTGTGCAGAGAGATTCCTGGTCACTACAGAGTGTGACGGGCATGTTTATCTAATTGCAGGGACCCCGGAGCTAAGCACAGCTGAACGGAAGGAGTTGGAGAACAAGTTGAAGGAGCGGGAGGAATTCCTAATTCCCATTTACCATCAGGTAGCCGTGCAGTTTGCTGACTTGCACGACACACCAGGCCGGATGCAGGAGAAGGGTGTTATTAGCGTAAGTACAATGGTTGCCACTTCTCCTGACTTGTCAGAGGCCCACATGTTAGCAAGTATGTGTGTGTGTTGCACACAGGCTCACAAGCAGGGAGCTATGAGGGCCAAATTAAAACAACTCCTGCAGATCAAAACATTTTCAATATTTTTTAGATTTTCGCTTTTTCTGTAACTGTTATCATCCTAAAACAATGTATAATTTAGGTTTCCATTAATTCCTCAGGAGGCAAGCTGCATTTTACTGGTAGAAAACTGAGTCACATGTGCCTTCATTTGTGACAGGTCCTCAGGATGTGGGTTACTATAGGATTAAGGTTCCTGCAGCAGCTAATTCATAATTGATCTGCAAGTTGTTTGATCCATCTTCTCAAAACCAATTTCTCCTTGTCTGGTTATCTGGGAACTCACAGCCTCTTCCCCAGAACATCTTAGCCATGTGTGGGATCAGCATTAGCTGGGCCCATGGCTGTGCACAGTGCTGCAGACAGCAGGGCATGTGGGCTGCAATTCTGCCCTGGGGAACATCTGGAAGTGCTAGGAGTTTACAGCCAGCTCTTGGGTCTGTGAAGGGCTTGCCTGGAGAATCAGTTTTTTTGTTTGTTTGTTTGTTTTTTGAGACAGAGTCTCGCTCTGTCACCCAGGCTGGAGTGCAGTGGCCGGATCTCAGCTCACTACAAGCTCTGCCTCCCAGGTTTACGCCATTCTCCTGCCTCAGCCTCCCAAATAGCTGGGACTACAGGCGCCCGCCACCTCGCCCAGCTAGTTTTTTGTATTTTTAGTAGAGACGGGGTTTCACCGTGTTAGCCAGGCTGGTCTCGACCTCCTGACCTCGTGATCCGCCCGTCTCGGCCTCCCAAAGTGCTGGGATTACAGGCTTGAGCCACCGTGCCCGGCCGAGAATCAGTTTTTATGCCTGTGGGTTTCCCTCCAGACTGAGCATTAAGCAGGAATTAGGACCGGGCTGACTAAGCTTATTCTTCTCTGCATGTAGGATATCCTGGATTGGAAGACATCCCGTACCTTCTTCTACTGGCGGCTGAGGCGTCTCCTGCTGGAGGACCTGGTCAAGAAGAAAATCCACAATGCCAACCCTGAGCTGACTGACGGCCAGATTCAAGCCATGTTAAGGCGCTGGTTTGTGGAAGTGGAAGGTACAGTGAAGGTAGGTGGGACACTCAAAGAGAAGCCTTTTTGCTGAGTTCCTCACACCACCTGAGGGCTGCAAGGCTTACCAGCAAAGAGTCCACAGGCCTCTAAGGGCAGGAGTGGAAGGGAAGCATAGAGATCCAAGCTGTTTCCTCCCCTAGCTACTCCCCGTAACATGTCATGTCATGACATCTTGTTAGAAGAGGTGGTAGGGCATATGTTGCAGCTTATGCAATCACTCAGCAGACCTTTTTGAACACTTGCCGTGTACTAGACACTGTATTTGGTTCTGGGGGCATGGCAGTGAAAGAGGCAGATGTTGTTCGTATCCACATAGAACTCACCATCTAGAGGGGGAGACAGATAAGAGGTCATGCACAACAGTGAGGCCCATGCTAAACACAGCAAAGGGCACAGTCAGGGCACAGCGAGAGGACACTTGACCCTCTCTGGGAAGGATAGGGGAGGTCTAAGAAGCCTTGTGGAGTAAGTGATGTCTCAGCAGAGGCTGGAAAACAAAGCAGAAATGAACCAGAGGAAAAGGCTGGATTTGGGGGCGGTCAGGGCTTAGGAGGAATATTCCTGCAGAAGGAATAGCATCTCCTGCTGGAGGACCTAGTCATCTAAGCCACGAGAGTAAAGAAGGAACATCCTGCAGCTGTTTCAGGGCAGCTCAGAGACTGGGTGCTTGGTAGGAAGAAGGGGCAGGGGCATGATCACACAGGGCCATGTAAGCTGTCAGGGAGTTTGGACTTTGTCCTGAGGCCTGTGGGAAACCACTCAGGTATTTTAAGCAGTGGAGTGACATGCTCTGATTTCTGTTTTAGAAAGACCACTCAGGGGGCTGTGTGGAGGAGGGAACTGGAGGGGCCAAGAGCAGAAGCCCAACAGGATGTGATCGGCAGGAGATGCAATGACTAGAACTGAAGAGCTGCCTATTTCCAATCAGAAGTGGAAGGAAGTGTCCACCCTTATGCAGGGAAAGGGATCTATGAAGCTGGCATTTTCTTGGGGTGATCTCACAGAGAAGGCTCGTGACCTAGAGCAGTAACCCCGCTGAGATGGTGTCCCTGGTGCTCTAGCCTCAGTGTTGGGGATGGGGTGGGTCTCAGGCCAGGATGACCTAGCAAGGGCACCAGCGTTTGCCCCTGGAATAGTGGACTGCATAAGACAGTCCATGGGAGAGGATGGGAAGAAAAAGTTGGAACTTTTATTTCTGTTTATTTTTACTAACAAAAAGAAATTAACCTTTATTAGTAATGAATATATGGATTAGTCATTTACATCATATATGCATTTTATCAGAAAATTGGTAGTATATGCTCAAAATATATCTGTCTGTCTGTCTCGTCGCTATATGTGATCACAAACGCTCGGTGACTAGCAGGTTAGAGCACTGATGGAGGGCCAGGAGGCTGGTGGTGGCTTGAAGCATCCTAGCCCACAAAGAGGGGCACTCTGGCCTCCGCCTAGAAAGTGTTGCTTGAAGCCTCTGCTCATCATTCTCAAGGAGGAAGTCCAAGATTTGCTGTCAGTTTTAAAGTCAGTGAATTGGGGTGCTTCTAGGATTCACCTTTGTATTAAGTCGGCCCATTTTTTTACGACTGAAAAGCTTCTTTGGATAAATATTTCAAATGTGCAGTGGGGAAGCACAGCCTTCTCCGACATTTGGTTCAGGTTAAGGTCAGTCTGTGGCATCATAATTGAGTGAGACAATTTTGTCAGTGGCTACTGGCAGCTTCTAGTGGAAGTTGGCATTGAAAGTCAGGCAAGTGTAAAATAAGAGGTTGTTCTCCAGTTAAGAGTGGCCAGCTAGGTAAATGGAGTATGTGTGTGTGTGGCCAGGAGAGGTCTGCACTGCCTCCCTACCACATTAGTCACTAATGGACGTGTCCAGCCTCAGTAGGCACAAGGATGAGGAGAAGGAATAGTTTCCCTCCAAGCATGAAGCAAGTAGATAGGCCCTTCAGCTTTTCCCTAGCATCCTGCTCCCAAGGGGACAGAGCGTCTGAAGAAATAGGTCATTGCCATCTCAATGGAGAGAATAGTTGACCACGTGTGTACAAGCTCCTGGCTGGAACTGAAGTACAGAAGAGAACCCCAGCCCCATAGCTCAGGAAGAGGCTGCCTAGGCACTGGGAGCCAACTATGCCGAGCATTGAGGCCATTTCCCTTGTGCCCGTGTACAAAAGGCAGCATTCTCCTGAGCGCTCTGAGAGGAAAGCCGAGGACTGAACGTGAGGACGGGTGATCCTATGATGTCAGAGCATGTGGCTTTGAAACCTCCTTCCATATTCTGCAGGCTCAGCAGGACCTAGTTTAGTGTGGGGTGGGTGATAAAATCTGCAGCGCCCTTGAGAGAAGAAAAGGTTGCAGTGTTCAAAAGCCATCTGTGTGCCTCTGAAGGAGTGATATAGAATCTGCTTGCTGTTTGGAAATGGGTTTTGTTTTTTCTTTTTGGTTCTTCAAACAACGATAGATACTGTGCGTTGTGTTTCTCAAGTGCAAAGACTGGCTGAGTCTAGACCTGGCTTTGCACCAGGAAGTGACCCTCTAATCCTTGTTGTGGCTGGTTACTGGTAAGAAAAGACATTTCATGATAGGCATCTATTAGCCATGCCGTGTGTTCTTTTTGTTCCTGGAGAATTTGTTTTCTTAATCTTAATCCTGAAAACAGAGATTCTGGGACAGAACACTGAAGACACGGTGATGTTATATAACTGAGCACTATAATTCTTTTGTTTCCCTTAGAGATATCTGTTACCATGAGTTATGGGAGTCTGTTTGAATCCAGTGGGACGATCCTACTCTAGGAAATAGTAGGATTTTGGTTCATAGTTTCACTGCAGGCAGAAGCAAAGCATCACTACAGCTCCTTGACGAAAATAACAAGAATAGTAGTTTAAATTGGGTCATAAGAACATGGCACACATTTGTATCCTGGGCATGGTTTCTCACTTGATTCTTAGATCCAAAATTTGAAGTATGTGGTTTTTCAAACAGGCTGATTGAGTTATTTTTTCCCAAACCCCAATAGTAGAAATTGAAATTAGGACTCTGCATGGAACAATGAGAATGTGGGTTTTGAAATCTCATAAACTTTGGGATCCCAGCTTTGTCATTTACTGACATGAGCATATTATTTAAGTCTCCATTTCCTCATCTGTAAAATGGGTGTGATGTTTGTGTCATGGGGTTCAGTGATTTTAAATAACATGATGAGTAAAGTATGGAGCATAAGTCAGATGTGGTGACTCACGCCTGTAATCACAGTGCTTTGGGAAGCTGAAGTGGGAGGGAGGATCACTTGAGGCCAGGAGTTTGAGACCAGCCTGGATAACAAAGCAAGACCCTGTCTTCACAAAAAATTTTAAAATTTGCTCAGTGTCCTGGCACACACCTGTAGTCCTAGCTCCTCAGGGGGCTGAGGCAAGAGCATCGCTTGGGCAAAGGAGTTTGAGGTTATAGCGAGCTTTGATGGCGCCACTGCACCCCAGCCTGGGCAAGAGAGTGAGACCCTGTCTCCAAAAAGAAAAAGTATGGAACACAATGTCTGGCCCAGTAGACATTCAAAATATGCTAGTTTCCCCTCCTCCATGTTAGAAGGTAAAAAAATAATAATAGCAACACAGACCAAGTCAAAGATGTACAGCTGACTGACCTCGGTGGAAAGGGGGCTGACTCCGGAGCACAGTGGGTGCTCAGACGCTCTTTGGTTTGGCATGCTCTCATGTTCCCACAGCCTGATGCCATGGTGCGTTCTTACTGTTCACACGGCGACCCACTCGCTCTTGTTCTGGATTTCCAAGTGAAACGCATGCTCAACGGAGGCCCCTGTGAGGATCATAGAGGAGAAAGCACTATTGATAGGGTCGCCTATTTCCACTGACCTCAACACCTGGCCTCAGGCTACTGATGAATAAGCCTCATACACCAAACTCTCACACAGGGCCAGGCAGGGAGGACGTAAGGTAGAACCTGGAAAGCATTGCTTGGCCCTGCTATGGGCCTGGAGCTGAGATGGGATTGGCTCACAGGAACTTGGTTCACAGGGGTCTGGTGGCCACCCTAGCCCACATGTCCTTTGGCTATTGTACTCTAATAGTATAATATCACATCCTTTCTTGGGCTTCTGTTGGATAGGGCTTAGCCTTGTAAGTATAGGTGTGTTGAAAATGTCTTTCCAAAATATGCATATTCCTTGGGATGTGTATGCCATCCCTACTCCCATCAGGCTGCATGTTTCCCAGAAGTGGGAGGAGCCTCCCTAGCTGGAGGTGTCTCCAAGCAGCTCCCAAGGTGAGTTATTAGTAGGGCATAGTAATCAGGGCTACATCCATCAGGTTGTGCCCTGCTCACTCCCTGGCGCTGCTGAACCATTGTCTAAGGAGGACTTAACAGCTATCCAATAGGTTAGAAATGAAACTTTCCAAACAGGTCATTTAGATGTTGTGAGATAGACTAATTACTACATAAAATTAGTGAGGCTGACTAGTGCCTGAGATACTTATCCGCTGATGCAGAGAGAAAGTGTCTGTTGAACATTCATTGGAGGACAGGCCACTGTTGTGATATAGAATTATTGATATTTTATTGGTAAAATGTTCTGATACAGATGGATATGCAGACAGGTGGCATATGGGCCCAGGCCTGTCATGATGTTAGCAGCCTAGCATATCACACTTGTTTAAAGTCCATGCTGGAATACTAGGAATGACTGGCCACACCTTCTTTCCTTTTTTTTTTCTTTTTTCGGTCTCACTTTGTTGCCCAGGCTGCTGGAGTGTACTGGTATATGATGACTCACTTTCAGCGTCAACCTCCTGGGCTCAGGTGATCCTCCCTTCCCACCTCAGCCTCCCAAGTAGCTGGGACTATAGCCACACACCACCCCACCTGGCTGATTTTTTGTAGAGATGGGGTTTTGCCATGTTGCCCAGGCTGGTCTGAAACTCCTGGACTCAAGCAATTCCCTACCTCAGCATCCCAAATTGCTGGGATAACAGGTGTAAGCCACTGTGCCAGGCCCATTTTCATAATTTTAAGGAGGCAAAGAATAATAGCCTCTTCCTGGGAATAAGGGTGGCTTATCCTTCTGGATGACTGGAATTAATGAGTCTTACAACTGTTCTAAAAGAGCAAACAAGAAACTGTAGGCTCTGGCTGGGCACAGTGGCAGATGCCTGTAATCCTAGCACGTTGGGAGGCCAAGGCAGGGGAACTGCTTGAGCCCAGGAGTTCAAGACCAGCCTGGGCAACATAATGAGACCCTGTTTCTACCAAAAAAAGTTTTGCCGGGCATGGTGGGGCGTGCCTGTAATCCTAGCTGTTCAGGATGCTGATGCAGGAGAATCACGTGAGCCCAGGAGTTTCGGGCTGCAATGAGCTGTGATCATGCCCCTCTACTCCAGCCCTAGCAACAGAAGGGGAGACCCTGTCTGGAAAAAAACAAAAACAAAAACCTGTAAACTCCATAACCCAGTGGAAGGGAGCTTGCTTTTCCCAGTTATAGCAAATTAGCCGACAACAGTATAGTAACCCTCCCAGGTCTGTTGAGAAAATCCAGTGGCACTCTGCGAACTGAAGTTTGTGTATTTTTGCTAAACATGCAGTTGATTAGAACTTGAGGCCCCTTTGCTTTGTGTACTCTAGGCTGTCATGTGCTGGGGCTTGGCTTGGTCACTGTCATCCAGTGGTACTTGGCGCAGACAGCAGGTGTTTTATATAGGGCCCATATTTTCAAGCAACTGTAAAACTTGGAATGCGTTGCCCTAATCCTGTCTGGGAACTTTTCAAAATGTTTAACTTAAACACCTCGCCTACTCCGTGGCTGCAGGAGGGGAGGCAGAAGAGTTTTCTCGGGAGGGTAGCTGGCTTTCCAGCGTAGTGTCTGAGCGTCGTTGGAAGCAGGCATCTCGTTAGCTAATACATTACACCAATCAAGGAGAGTTATCTTAAGCCACAATTAATCTGCTCCCTGGCATATGTTGATAGGAAAGCATCATGCTGTTTCTTAATTAAAAGCAAACGGATTAAAAATGATTAATAAGAGTATTAAATATTCTCCTAAACCAAAGGCTTTGAGATTCTTGGGTAAATCTAAAAATCTTGGGTGTTTTTTTTTTTTTTTTCCATTCTGAAATCCAAGAAGCATTTGTTGTTTTATCTTTTCCTCCCCCCCACCGCAATCTTCATAAGTAGGGGAATGTGTGGAAGTCCTGAAACCATGGAGCAGAAGAGTAAATTGCCAATGATGGAAATGGAAATGTTGAAATTTAGGTGGCGACGTTTAAGAGTCCAGGGGGACCCATCCATATGTGGGGCGTGCAGCAAGCTGGGTCGCAAGAGTGGGTTAAAAGCATGTTATGGGAAAAGCAGTGCCGCCTTCTCCCTCGTGGGTAGGGGCTGGCGTGACGCTTCCTTTCCTCAGGCGCAAAACAACTTTCTCAAGGCAGCGCGGCCTTGAGAGATGCTGGGAGTCCCCACCCAGGCACAGAGAGGAGAGGCTCGCTCGGGTTTGCACTGACAGGGCCACACACTCCAGCAGAAGAATTGCTGATTTGCTTATCAGTGATTACAGACAGAACTGGGCACATCTGAGTCAGAAAAAGAAACGGACAAAGAACTAGAAGAGACGCACTGCTGGTCTTTAGTCCCGGGAAGCCTTCGTCCTTCCAATGTAAAGAACTTAATTTTTAGAAACAGAGAAGTCAATGAAATGACATACATCAAATAACCAGTCACAACTAAGTCGGCAGCTAAGTTAGAGACAGGAAGTGAGAGTCTGAAAAGAAACCATTATATTTGAAGGCACGAGATAGTTAGAACATAGGCTAGCGCTCAGTTTTGTACTGTTCGAGCCCTCTTGTGATGAAAACATTTCCTCTGCAGCCCAGTAGTCACAGCTGTGGCTTTGGTGACCTTGCCTGTATACAGGCTTCCTGTAGCCACATCTCAAGCCTCAAAGCCTCAGAGTCCCTAGCATACCCACCTATTAAATTACAGCACCAAACTCATTGTCATTCTGACTTTGACTTCGTTAGCGATAACAGAGAAGGATAGCGCACCTTTAAATGACGAGCTTTGTGTTTAATTACCCAAACAAAATGACATAAATATGAATGAGCCCTAATTGTGGTACTTGGTTTTCCGGAAACCATTAACAAAACGATTCCTAAATGATTTGTAAAGAAAATGAGAGAAGAGAGCAAGGAGAAGGCTATTAGGCTTCTAACACACTCCTGAATTATTATGTAGTCAACCACCTAGGAAATACTCAGCTAAATGATCTTGAAAAGGAGGTGAGAGGTGGTTTGTTGAGACTTTCAGGGTTATGGACATCTTGATCCTTTTGAATACTCTCTTAGGTAATAAAATGGGGCTTAGGTTTCTGACCTGGTCGCTCTACCCTGGCAACAAGACTTCCCCTCCCATCAGTCCTCCATCCGTGCCTCATTGAAAGACAGTGGGCTCTATTTCAGGAGACTTCATCCATCCAGTGACTGCCAGGCTTCACTGGGGCTAGAGACTTACACTTTAGGCATTGTGTCTCAGCTCCTCTGAAAGCAAAACACCAAATAAACAGCCTCACCTTCTCAATCGCACTTTACTAAGTAGTTTGGGCTTTTAACTGGTTCTCTCAAATCTGTCAGGTTATTGAATTCGCTTAGCCTTTATCAAATAGGTCGGTCCCCAGAGTCTGACAGGACAGAGTCAGGGTGTGAGCACCAGAGTGCTCAGGAGAGCCCCGCGGAAGCTTCAGGTGTACACCTGTGTCCATAAACGAAGAGAAGGAGAAGGGGCACAGCTCCTGCCTTGAGGCCTACTTCCTCCTCCTGCACGATGCCGACAGTGAAGGAGAATCATGGACACGGAGCACACTTTTGGAGTAAGCACTCCAGATCCTGAACAGTCAGGGTGTCCAGGCCTAGCCTGAGCCCTGGTGTTTGACCAAGAGTCATCTGTTTGCAGGCCTATGTTTGGGACAATAATAAGGATCTGGCGGAGTGGCTAGAAAAACAGCTGACAGAGGAGGATGGCGTTCACTCGGTAATAGAGGAAAACATCAAATGCATCAGCAGAGACTACGTCCTCAAGCAAATCCGCAGGTGAGACCAACGTGGGGAACTCCACCGGAGAAGGAGGGCTAATTTCTTTGGAATAAAAAGTTTCTGAACAAATAATGAGATGATCGCAGAAACCCTGCGCTCTCTGCAGTCTCTTGCTGTTTGAGACAGCTGTAGTTGACCCACAGGTACAGATGTGGCCCCGAAGCCCAATTCTTTTTCAGCTACTGCTCCCCAGGGGCACTTAATAAACTCGGCTAGATGAAGGCTTAGTTCACTGTGCCCACCTCTTAGCTCTGAATGCTGATACTCAAACCGGACGAATGACTCTGGGAGGAAAGCCTCCTCCAGCCAAGTCAGCTGTATTCTTCTAGAGGCTTCCATCTGCTCCATAGGATGGGTGGTAGAGACTGCAGGGGCATTTGTATAAAACTTTATTTGGAAACATTTCACTTACAGAAAAGTTATAAAATTTTAAAAAGTACAAACAACACGCCTATGGTATAATATCCGCACTCAGATTCACCTGTTACATTTTCTTCTCCTTGCTCTATCACTTGTGAGTGTGCCTGTCCTCTCTCCCCTATGTGTATACATTTTTCCTCTTTCTGAACTACTTAAGGGTGTTACATATATCATGGCCTTTACCCCCAAATATTTCAGTGTGCATTTGCTGAGAATAGGGATACTTTTACATAACCATCATAAAATGATCCACTTTTGTAAATTTAACATTGATTAAAAACTTTTAGCTTATATCTACCATCTGTAGAACATTGCTCATTTTGAGTTTGTCTGCTGTCTCCCCATGATGAGATGCAGGGGAGGCGCTCTGGCCAGCACCTTCACAGGGCACCACATCTGGGGGCACGTGCTGTTCATCTGCTCCTCCTGTTAATTTCATCCCCTGGTCAAGATGTTGCTCCATTTCTCTACCGTATAATTACTGATTTTCCCCCCTTGCACCTAATAAGTAGTCTGTGGGAAGACATTTTAAGGCCATGCAAGTATCTTGCTTTCATCAAAATTTCCCTCTGGAGAGCCTTGCCTGGTATGGTCTTTACAATGAGCTTGCAAAATGGTAACTTTCCAACTCCAGTACACCCTCCACAATTACCAGTCACCACTGAGTCCTCACTCCTGCCGATTCATTTATATATTCCTTATTGGTATAGACGCATGAAGTTCTATTTTTTACTGATTTATAATTCATTACTGGGCTTATTTTGATGCCCCAGTTGCTGTCTTTGTGACATGCCCCCATTGTTTTTGTTTTGGGTTTAATTCCTTTTTCAACATAGCAAAATGTTTTGGGTTCGTCTTGCACTACCTTGGCTGGATATTTGTAATGTAGGGAAACAAATAAGGTGAGGCAGTGACTAAAATGTCTGCAGTGGACGGTGCACACATGTTTATTGGGCAGTTCTTCAGCTGTCCTGATCTAGACACTTCTCTGTTTTCTTCACCATTCCCAATCTTCCTTTCCAGCTTGGTCCAGGCCAATCCAGAGGTCGCCATGGATTCCATCATCCATATGACCCAGCACATATCACCTACTCAGCGAGCAGAAGTTGTACGGATCCTCTCCACAATGGACTCCCCTTCCACGTAGGAAGAGCTTCCTGCCTGTCCCTGCCCTGTCTCTGGAGAAAAGGGCTAGAGCTGCCTTTTACAACTGCAGCCACTGTAATGAGAAGGCACAGGAGACCCAGCACTGGAGTCAAAGTGGCATTTTACTTCCTCCCAAGTGTTTCAGGTTACGCATGACATCCTGGGATGTAAGATCACAGAACCCCTCCAGCCCACCAGTCACACCCACCCCATTCAGTATTTATTACCCCAGCCAGGCCTAGTCCTCCACTCCCTGCACAGGACTGAGAAGGCAATGAAAGGTACAAACATGTACCATGAGGTCTTACTACCCAAAGCAGGGCTGCCCCTCCTGTCCTGACAGCCCCTTGGCCCCCAGCATGGGGAAGCGTGAGGGGTTGGCGTTGCCAGGCAGCAGCCCCTCTCACCCCTGGCCCCATGAGCCGCAGCCACAGGCAGCAGAGGAGGGCTAAGGAGAGGAGGAAGCCTCAAGTCCATTGTTTATTACCCTGACTCTTAGCCCAGCACACAGTAGGCACTGGAGAGGAATGATTCCCAGTTTAACCACACCATGGTACCTTTTATGATGAAAAATTAGAGCATAAAATCTATCACAAGCTCCATAGGAACTCAAAGATGAGGGCAAAACTGTGAGCCAAGAAGCAGAGAAAGAAAATAGACCCAGTTATTCTTGATTTAGGGGACTTCAACCTTGGGTTCAGTCTCTGAGGACAGAGGGAAAGGTAGTTGGCCTACCTCTCACCTGCATGTTACTGCTGGACTAGCTGTTGCATGTGGCTGGGAGCTGCAAGGCCCCAGTGCGTGAGGGGCCCCAGCAGTTCCATAGGCGGTGAAGAGTTGGCAGAGGAGGAGCCAGAGAGAACTGCTCTTTCTGCACTGGTGGAAACTAGTTACTTATGCCATGTGGAGGGCCAGCCACATAGTCTGTTTTGAGGACTTAGAAAGTTGTTCCTATGAAGCCTGGAGCTTGGATGGTTTTGAGGGGTTAATGGTGCCTCCACAGTCACTCTTCCCTAGTTCCAGGATTACTGTCCTAGCAGCTAACGTTTCTACTGTCTTCCCCAGAATGTAGACAGGCAGCAGATGTAGCAGCTCTCCCCACAGTTCTGAAAGGACCCTGGTGACAGCCACGCCCTCAGCACCAGGAGCTGGCCTTCCTGATGAGGGAGGCTTCCAGGAAACACAGAATCCACATGACCTTAAGATTCTTTACAACTCAGTCATGGTGCTGCTGTCCTCTAGGCTTACTGGCCCCTCCTGACCGGCATCGGGGGCTTCCTCAGGTGGTGGAGAGAGTTTACTTTCAACAACTAGTTTATTCAAGAAAAGAACTTACTGATTCCCCTGTTCCTAAAGCAAGAGTGGCAGGTGATCAGGGCTGGTGTAGCATCCAGTTCCTTTAGTGCAGCTAATTGCATTTGTCACTGACGACCAAGGAGGAAATCACTAAGGCATTTGAGAAGCAGTGGTATGAACGCTCTTGGACGAGCTACAGTTCTGAGCCTTAACCCTGTAGTTCGCACACAAGAGCGGAGCTCCACCTCCCCTTCTTTGGGAGGAATCTGTGCAGATGGATTGGCTGAACTTAATGGTTCTGGGTTGCAGGTGGGTACTGTATGGCTGGGTATGGAGCGGACTGCCCCCAGGAGTCAGAGCCTCAGCCTGGCTGCCCTGGTGGAAGGTGTGGGTGTTCAGCACCTTCAGAGAAGGGCATAAAGTGGTGGGGGACAATTCTCAGTCCAGGAAAATGCATTGACCATTGCTGGCTATTTGCTTGCCTAGTAAGAATTGGATTCATTTTTGACCAGATTATTCTTCTACGCTTTTTTGCAATAAATCAAATCCCACATATCTACAAGTGGTATGAAGTCCTGCACCCCCCAGGAGGCCTGTCCAGGCATCTCTTCAGAGGCAGGGTGGGTTACACTCATTTACCTCCCCTCTCCCCACCAAATTATGACACAAATGAGTATGTTTCCTCTCTAGAACCCTGTAATGCCTCCTCCCCGGTCCCCAGAGCTCCTCACTGTCGGTCTCACCCTGGACAAGGATTTTTTAGTCAGAGCCACAGAACATGGGCACTCTGACATTCCCACAGCCCCTCGCACATGCGAGGCTACCAAGGCAGGAGAGTATAAATGATGGCTATTGACCAAGACCTGCCTGGACGGGGACTGCCATATTATCTGTTCTCTTCGTTCACAAAACAGCCTTCATTTGTCTCAGAATTCGATGGACGCATACCGTGATGAGCAGGAGCTTCAGATGCACTCTTTACACATTTTGTTGAAATAAACCTCTACATTTGTAGAAGAGTTACAGTTTGTCATTTCAATCCAGGCCCAGCCACCTCATCTCTTGTTCTGCTTTCAGCAGGGGCTCAGTGTGCGGCAAGCCCCGCCATGGCCCTGTGACACCTGACACCCTTTGTCTCCTGAACGTGCATAAAGATGATGGCTAGGCAGAAGAAAGCTGGCCTTGGCCAGCCCTGTCTTATTGGCTGAATCAAGGTCAAATTCTGAAAGGCTACAAATGCTTGGGAACCCCATGGCAGAGAGTCAGTTTTTAGTTTCTGTTGAGTTTTTCAGGACGGGAAACTTCTTCCTGCTGAGAGCTGGATGGGAGTCCTGGCAGGAATGTCCCCTCCCAAAAAGAATGTCTTTAGAGCAGGAACAAGAAAGACCGCAGCTGTTTAGTGAGGGTAACAGCTCCAAGCCTTCGAAGCCCAGAGCCCACTGCCCTTCTCAGAAGTCGCTTCTCAGCGCACAGGAAGTCGAGAGTGCTGACAACTCAGTGTAAACACTGGGGCCACGGGGCCCTTGTTAGAGATTTGAGAGGGAGGTTTTGGATTTTCTTAATCATTTAGCTATTCATGGATTTTTAACTCTGGGCACAAAAAGGCACTCAGGGCAGGGAGCTCATGATTGCGTGCCTTCAACCCTCTGCCTCAGTTTATCTCTCTAAACAAGCTTTCTATGGGCCGGGCACGGTAGCTCACAACTATAAACCTAGCACTTTGGGAGGCCGAGGCAGGCGTATCAGGAGATTGAGACCATTCTGGCTAACACGGTGAAACCCCGTCTCTACTAAAAAATATATAAAAAATTAGGTGGGTGCAGTGGCACACGCCTGTAGTCCCAGCTACTTGGGAGCTGAGGCAGGAGAATCGCTTGAACCTGGGAGGCGGAGGTTGCAGTGAGCTGAGATCGCGCCATTGCACGCCAGCCTGGTGACAAAGCGAGACTCTGTCTCAAAAAAAAAAAATTTTTTTTTTCTATAAATCCCTGTAATTAAGGCAGGAATGAGCACCAATTCCTGAATGTCTGCAAAGAAAGATACAGGTCACAGGAGGCGAATCCCTGCCCTTTGCTGATTATTAAACTCAGTGTTGTATCTGTCTCTCTCTTTGGGATATATTGCAAAGCAAAGGGTTGCTTTTTCTAAAATGAAATAGAATGTTAAGAAAATATCAATTTGATTCCCCCTAAGCCAGATGTTCCAGAAAGGAGGGTCAGAAGGGAGATGCTACTGTTTGCCTCCCACTGCTGCTCTTCATGAGCAAGGAAGCCCGGGCTGCATGGCGGCCTGGGCCTCTTCCTTCGCTCCTCCCTAAGCAGGCAGCCGACCACAGGCGGCAGGTGTAAGCCCTCAGCCAGCACCTGTTGGTGGTTCTGGGGAGGGATTCTGCTGCTGCCTCTGGAAGCTTGTCCGATACAGTGTTTCCTGCCGCTGGGGTGCTACACTTCCTTCACTCTTCTCAACAAAAGGAAATGAATCCCCATTGGTCTTACTTTGGAGTAGTAAGGAAAAGACTGCACAGCCAGGGTTCTAGGATCCAGACCTAGACCCACCTCTCTTTCCCGGGCTAAACAGTAAGAACACAGTGATGAAGCAAATGCTTAAGGACCATGGGGAGGACTGTTCACCCCTGGTACACAGCTCTCGGTGCTGGGCAGCAGGGAAAGGCCTGCAGAGAGGCACTGAACTGAAAGGCAAACCTTCCTTCAAACCACTGGCTCCTCAGGCCCTGGGCACACCTGGGCCTGCCCTGTTCCACATGGTGAGGCAGAAAGCACCATGGGCCAGAGGGAGTGGTGTGGACAAATGAAGCTTACTGGCAGAGAGAGGCTACCAGCTGCGGGAGGGTGGAAGCCAGGGCATTCCAGGCCAGGACACTGGGATTTACTGGGATTTACAGTGTTTACTGGATTTACACTGGGATTTAAAGTTATTCGGGGGGCACTGGGAAGGTTGAAGGGGAGTAGAGCAGTCACTTGGGGGAGTAATAGACAATGAACTCCCAAAAAATAAGCTGGCATCAGATATAAAGATCCTTAAATGCCAGGCCAAGGAGTAAGGGTTTGTCCTTTGATGGTTTGTGGGCACGGGAAGGCTGTGTATAAAGCTTGCAAATGCAGACCAATTGAATAAAAAGAGCACAGTCTTGAGTGCCAAGAAACCTGGGTCCAAGCTCAGCTCGATCGTGTGCAGTCCCCAAGCTGGAGGGGCACCCACAGGAGTGGGGAACGATTGGCTATTTCCAGCGCTCTAGGAATCCTGCTGTGCCTCAGGCGGCAGTCTTCCCATGCCGTTGTCTTTGTGTTGACTGGAGTTTTACCCAGGAAGTGCAGTCCTGGTCACCTCCTGCTGGCCAGTGGCTCTAGTGGGTGTTGATAATAAGTGATGGGGGTAGGACATCTTCAGAAATGTAGTATCTTGGTAATAAGCAAAATCTTCCAAAGCATGGGATATCCTGTGGTTGGTGGAGGGCAGAATGATAACAGAGCCTCAGACCTTAGGAGACTTGGAGCCACACAGTAGGCTCAGCCCACTAGGAACCACATGGAGACAGGACAGAATAGCTCAGAAGGCGCTGAGTCTGATGGCCAACATTCTGTCACGACTGACCTACAGTAATCGGGGAGGGCTGGGGTGGGGAGAGGCAGAACCCTGTGTACAAGTCCAGGCTCTGCAGCAGGAAAGAGCTCACAGAGCATTCCTGCCCATGCAAACAGCTCCTTTCATAGCCACTTACAAGAACAGGGACTTTGGAATAAGCCTGAGCTGATTTCCAGTATCCAGCCCCTCACTCTTGTCCTTGGGCAAGTTCCTGCCTCCTCATCTGTGAAACGTGGACCTCAATGGGGCATTTTGAAAAATGACATTAAATTAGTTAATGTGAATCAAGTGCAGGGCATAAGCAGCAAATTCTCAATGCAGGTCAGGTTTCTCCATGCCCTGTCTCTTTCGCTCCCAAGACCAGGGGCCTGTCATCACTCAGGGGCACCCTCCTCATAGGGTATTGGTGGAGAACCGTCCCCCTGGTGAGGGCAGGGTCTAGGGATTGTCTCTAGGTGTTGGGTGACATGGACACTAGGTGGAAGTGCCACTGAGGAGCTGTGCAGCGGAGCCTGAAGGCCGATCTCCAAGCCTGGCTGCCCTCGCTTAGGGCAGGACTTGAGCATCGCAAGGGCGTTCTGAAGCCCTGCCTTCCCTGGGATGTGAAAGTAGAGTGTGGAACGAGAAGATCCCTAAGATCCCTTCCAGCTCTAGGAAGATTTTCATCTGGGATCATGGGTAATGCTGAAGTCTGGATAAAAATACTCCATGCCCACGGGCATTGTCAGCAACAGCAATAACTCAGTAGCAAACATACAGGGAAGACCAGTGGCTCAGCTTGGCTCAAGCAATAGACCAGCAGCCTAGCTAGAGCTTTAACAGAAGCGGGAAATGAGACAGCCACAAGGGGCTTGGTAACCTCCCGGCACATCCACACAGGCGAGACCAGAGAAGGCCCAAGCTAGTCACACAGCCCCGGCCGAGAGAACCTGTGGGCACATGAAGACGAAATGCCAGAGGGCCCAGCAGAAAGTAAAAGCCAGGGCAGATTTCAAAACTGCTGAGATTTTTTTTTTTTTTTGAGACGGAGTCTCGCTCTGTCACCCAGGCTGGAGTGCAGTGGCCGGATCTCAGCTCACTGCAAGCTCCGCCTCCCAGGTTCACGCCATTCTCCTGCCTCAGCCTCCCGAGTAGCTGGGACTACAGGCGCCCGCCACCTCGCCCGGCTAAGTTTTTTTTTTTTTTGTATTTTTTAGTAGAGACGGGGTTTCACTGTGTTAGCCAGGATGGTCTCGATCTCCTGACCTCGTGATCCGCCCGTCTCGGCCTCCCAAAGTGCTGGGATTACAGGCTTGAGCCACCGCGCCCAGCCGAGATTTTTTAATATGCAGCCCCCGCACACACATCGACTTATCAGCAGAAGATAGAAGCCTTGCTGGCTCAAGATACATGTGCCTAAATCATTGGCTGACCATTAGGCACAAGGGTGGCCCCTGTGAAGCCAGGCTTAAAAAATAAGAATTTTTAAAAAGAAAAACTGAGCAGAGGCTGGGTGTGGTGGCTCAATCCCTGCACTTGGGGAGGCTGAGGTGGGTGGATCACTTGAGGTCAGGAGTTCGAGAGCAGCCTGGCCAACATGGTGAAACCCCGTCTCTACTAAAAATACAAAAATTAGCTGGGTGTGGTGGTGTGCGCCTGTAATCCCAGCTACTTGGGAGGCTGAGGCAGGAGAATTCACTTGAACCCGGGAGGTAGAGTTTGCAATGAGCCAAGATCGTGCCACTGCACTCCAGCCTGGGCGACAGAATGAGATCCCATCTCAAAAAACAAACAAAAACAACTGGGCAGAAACTTGAAAAACACACACACATTTACAGAAATAAAGGGTCAGGTAGGACAACCTTGGGCCCTTCTTTAAAAAAAAAAAGAATTGGCCAGGCATGGTGGCTCACACCTGTAATCCCCAGCAACTTGGGAGGCCAAGGTGGGTGGTTCACTTGAGTCCAAGAGTTCAAGACCAGCCCAGGCAACATGACAAAACTCCATCTCTACAAAAAAATGCAAAAAAAAAAAAAAAAAGCCAGGTGTGGTGGCACACGCTTGGCATCCCAGCTACTTGGGAGGCTGAGGTGGAAGGATGACCTGAGCCCAGGGAGTCAGAGGCTGCAGTGAACCGTAATCACACCACTGCACTCCAGCCTGGGTGACATAGCAAGACCCTGTCTCAAAACAAAACAAAAAACACATTCTGAATAAAATTCTGATACATGCTGCAACATGGATGAACCTTGAAGACATTATGCTAAGTGAAATAAGCCAGACACCAAAAAAACAGATATTGTTTGATTCCACTTATATGAGGTATCAGAAATTATCAAATTCACAGAGACAGAAAGTAGAACAGTGGTTACCAGGGGTTGTGGGGAGAGGAACTTGGGAATTACTGTTTTCATGTTTAGAGACAGGGTCTCGCTCTATTGCCCAGGCTGGAGTACGGTGGTATGATCATAGCTCACTACAGCCTCTAACTCCTGGGCTCAAGCAATCCTCCCACCTCAGCCTCCTGAATAGCTGGGACTACAGGTACAAAAGCCACCATACCCAGCTAAAAAAAATTTTTTTATTGTAGAGGCAGAGTCTCACTGTGTTGCCCAAGCTGATCCTGAACTCCTAGGCTCAGGCGATTATCCTGCCTCAGCCTCCCAAAGCACTGGAATTATAGGCATGAGCCACTGTAGCAGCTGCGAGTTATTGTTGAATGAGTACAGAGTTTCAGTATGGGATGATGAAATGTTCTGGAGGTGGATGGTGGTGATGGTTGCACAACAATGTGAATGTCCTTAATGTCACTGAACTATACACTTAAAAACTGTTAAAATGGGCCAGGCGCGGTGGCTCACGCCTGTAACCCCAGCACTTTGGGAGGCCGAGGTGGGTGGATCACCTGAGGTCAGGAGTTCAAGACCAGCCTGACCACCATGGAGAAACTCTGTCTCTACTAAATATACAAAAAATTAGCCAGGTGTGGTGGTTCATGCCTGTAATCCCAGCTACTCGGGAGGCTGAGGTAGGAGAATTGCTTGAACCTGGGAGGCGGAGGTTGTGGTGAGCCGAGATTGTGCCATTGCACTCCAACCTGGGCAAGAAGAGCGAAACTCCATCTCAAAAAAAAAAACTGTTAAAATGGTAAATCATACATTTATCCCAGTTTTTGAAAAGGAAATTCTGAAAAGTTGACCAGAGGGACTACACAGTAGATTTGGGAAGACAGAAGAATCAGTGAATTCGAAGTCATAGAGCAATAGAATTATCCAATGTGAAGAACAAAGAGAAAAAAGAGTGAAAAATGAATAGAATCCCAGACCTCTGTGCAGCAACAGTGCGTTTACCAACATATGTGTACTGGGGGTGCCAGAAGAGAGAGAAAGGGGCGGAAAAAATATTTGAAGAAACAGTGGCTGAAAAATTCTCAAATTTGATGGAAAACATGAATCTGCAGATCCAAGAAGCTCAATAAACCCCAAGTAGGATAAACGAAGAGACCTGCACCTAGATACCTCATGGCCAAACTGTTGAAAGATAAAGAAAAATCTTAAAAGAAGCTAGAGAAGAACAAGTCATCACTTACAGAAGAATAACAAAATAAATCACAGCTGCCTTCTAATCAGAAACAATGGACCTCAGGAGGCAGTGAGGCGATATAGTCCAAGTGCCACAAGAAGGAAAAAAAAAAAAACCCTGTCAAACAAGAATCCTATATCCAGCAACACTATCCTTAAAACAAGTACACATGAAATAAAGACACTCCACAAAAAAAGAGAATTCATTTTTAGCAGAACCAGCTTTACAAGAAATACTAAAAGCAATCATTCAGGCTGAAAAGAAATAATTCCAGATAGGAATTCAAATCTACTCAAAGAAATGAAAAGGCATTGGGAAAACGTAAACAGTACCTAGGTAAATATAAAAAACTGTGTTCTCTTTAACTTCATTAAAAGACATAAAATTGCATTAAACGATAAGTATACTACTGTATTTTGGGGTTTATAGCATATAGAACTGTAATATGTATGACAATCACACAAAGAAGGGGGTAAAAATGGAACAACATGAAAACTAAGTCTCTATGTGTTGCCATTATTAAGGTAATATTAATCTCAAGTAGATTGTTATATAACCTCTAGAACAACCACTAAAAAAGTAACTTTATTTATTTATTTAGAGATGGAGTCTTGCTCTGTCACCCAGGCTGGAGTGCAGTGGGGCAGTCTCGGCTCACTGCAACCTCCGCATCCCGGGTTCAAGCAATTCTCCTGCCCCAGCCTCCCGAGCAGCTGGGATTAATAGGCACCCACCACCATACTCGGCTAATTTTTGTATTTTTAGTAGAGACAGGGTCTCACCATGTTGGCCAGGCTGCTCTCGAACTCCTGACCTCAGGTGATCCACCTGTCTCGTCCTCCCACAGTGTTGGGATTACAGGCGTGAGCCACTGCGCCCGGCCGAAAATAACTTTAAAATACATAGTAAGGCTGGCAGCAGTGACTCACACCTCTAATCCCAGCACTTGGGGAGGCTGAGATGGGAGGATCACATGAGTCCAGGAGTTTGAGACCAGGCTGGGTAATACAGTGAGACCCTATCTCTACAAAAAATTTTTAAAAATTGGCCAGGCATGGTGGCACATGCCTGTAGTTCCAGCTACTTGGGAGGCTGAGCTGGGAGGAGCACTGGCCCAGGAGGCTGGGGTTGCAATGAGCTGAGATCGCGCCACTGCACTCCAGCCTGGGCAACAGAGCAAGACCCTGTCTCAACAACAAAAGGCAAAGGGCTTAAACCCATTTCTTCAAAGATGATTTATGAATGGCCAAGAAGCATATAAAAACATGCTCAGCATCATTAACTGTTGGGGAAATGTACATTAAAACCACAATGAGATAACACCTCATACCCATTAGGATGTCTACTATAAAAATCAAACAGAAAATAACATGTTGGAGACGACGTGGAAAAATTAGAACCCTTGTGCACTGTTGGCAGGAATAGAAAATGGTGTAGCTGCTATGGAAAAATGGTTCCTCCAAAAATTAAAAGTAGGGCTGGGCGTGGTGGTTCACACCTGTAATCCCAACACTGAGAGGCTAAGGTGCCCAGGAGTTCGAGACCAGCCTGGGCAACACAGTGAGATGCCCATCTGTACAAAAAATTAAAAAGTAAAAGATTAGCTGGGTGGTGGCACGCGTCTGTAGTCCCAGCTACTTGGGAGGCTGAGAGGACTGCTTGAGCATGGCCAACACAGCGAGGAGACTCTGCCTCAAAAAAAGCAAAAATGAAACAAAAATGAAAAATAGGAGGCTGAGGTGGGAGGACGGCTTAAGCCCAGGAGTTCGAAGTTGCAGTGAGCTATAATCAAGCCACTGTGCTCTAGCCTGGGCAACAGAGTGAGACCCTGTCTCAAAAAAAAAAAAGAAAAAAGCAAAGCACTACATATGATCCAGCAATCTCACTTCTGAGCAGATATCCAAAAGAATTGAAAGCAGGGCCTTGAATAGATATTTGCACATCCATGTTCATAGCAGCATTATTCACGATAGCCAAGAGGTGAAAGCCATCCAAACGTCCATCGAAGAATAAATGGATAAACAAAATGTGGTCTATACTTACAATGGAATGTTACACAGCCTTAACAAGGAAAGCATCCCAACCCCATGCTGTAACAGGAATGAACCTTGAGGACATTCTGTTAAGTGGAATAAGTCAGTTGCAAAAAGACAAATACTGTAGGATTCCACTTATATGAGGTATTTAAATAGTCAAATTCTGCTGCGCGCGGTGGCTCATGCCTGTAATCCTAGCACTTTGGGAGGCCAAGGCGGGTGGATCACTTGAGGTCAGGAGTTCAAGATCAGTCTGGCCAACATGGTGAAACCCCATCTCTACTAAAAATACAAATGTTAGCTGAGCATGGTGGCGCACGCCTGTAATCCCAGCTACTTGGGAGGCTGAGGCAGGAGAATCGCTTGAACCTGGGACGCGGAGGTTGCAGTGAGCCGAGGTCACACCACTGCACTCCAGCCTGGGTGACAAAGTGAGACTCTGTCTCAAAACAAAAAACAAAAAACAAAAAATCAAATAAAGTAGTCAAATTCATAGAAACTGAAAGAAGAATGGTGGTTGCCAGGGGTTGGAGTGAGGGGTAAATTGGGAATTGTTAAATGGGTATAAAGTTTCAGTTTTGTGGGGTAAGAATTTCTGGAAATCTGTTGCATGACAATGTAAATATACTTAACACTATTGCATTGTACACTTAAACATGGTTAAGATGGTAAGTTTTATTTTTTTAGCCACAATTTAACATGTATCTATGTAAATATATATATAAAAAACAACACTGGGGCTGGGTGTGGTGGCACACCTGTAACCTCAGCATTCTTGAAGCCAGAAGTTTGAGACCAGCCTGAGCAACAAAGTGAGACCCAGTCTCCACAAAAAAAAAAAAAAAAAAAAAAAAAAAAACTAGCCAGGCATGGTGGCACACACCATGTAGTCCCAGTAGTACTGAGTACCTGAGTAGTCCCACCATGTAGTACCTGAGTAGTCCCAGCTACTCAGGAGGCTGAGGCAGGAGCATCTCTTGAGCCCAGGAGTTCAAGGCTGCAGTGAGCTGTGATCGCATCACTGCTCTCCAGCCTTCAGGATAGAGTGAGACCTTGTCTATAAAAAACACAAAAGCAAGCAGTAAAGGAAAAACAAATTAACAAAACCCTTATCAATAATTACATTAAATTTCAAAGGACTAAACACTCCAATCAAAAGATAGACTGTCAGATTAGGTAAAAAAAATCCAGGCTGGGTGTGGTGGCTCTTGGCTGTAATCCCAGCACTTTGGGAGGCTGAGACAGGCAGATTGCTTGAGTCCAGGAGTTTGAGACCAGCCTGGGTAACATAGGGAGACCTCATCTCTACAAAAAAATTAAAATACAAAAAATTAGCCAGGCATGGTGGCATGCACCTGTAGTCCCAGCTACTCGGGAGGCTGAGGTGGGACAATCACTCAAGCCCTGGAGGCTGAGGCTGCAGTGAGCCTAAATCACACCACTGCACTCCAGCCTGAGTGACAGAGTGAGATCCTGTCTCAAAAATAATAACTAAAAATTTATAAAAACAAACAAAATGCCTGTTACTCCTACCTCAGCCTCCCGAGTAGCTGGAACTACAGGTGTGTGTCACCACACCTGGCTAATTTTTTTAATTTTGTGGAGACTGGGTCTTAAGTCTTTAAGAAAAACACTTTAGATTCAAAGACACAAGTGGGTAAAAGTATAAAGATACCATCTACTATGCAAACAGTAACCACAAGAGTTGGAGTAGCTACATTAATATCTATATCTATCTATATATAATGTCATTAGAGACAAAAATAAACATTTATTATGCTAAAAGAATCAGTTTGTCAGGAAGCTATAACAATTATAAATGTATACATATTTAACAACAGAGCCCCAAAATACAGAAAGCAAAAACTGACAGAATAAAAAGGAGAAATAGACAATTCAACAATAACAGGTCTGGATCTGGATCAATAAACTTAAACTTCCACACCAAAAAACAGAGAAGAAAAAAGGAGAATAAACTAAGCCCAAAGCAAGAAGAATAAAGGAAAACATAAAGGTCAGAGTGGAAACTAGTGAAAGAGAAAACAGTAAACAACAGAGAAAAGTAAATAGAAACTAAAAGTTGACTCTTCGAAAAAAAATCAGGCCAGGCACAGTGGCTCACACCTGTAATTCCAGCACTTTGGGAGGCCAAGGTGGGTGGA
Organism: Papio anubis; assembly: GCF_008728515.1. Lineage (NCBI taxonomy): Eukaryota > Metazoa > Chordata > Mammalia > Primates > Cercopithecidae > Papio > Papio anubis. The sequence continues at coordinate 29,790,910 of NC_044992.1, forward strand.
TCACGAGGTCAAGAGATCGAGACTATCCTGGCCAACATGGTGAAACCCCGTCGCTACTAAAAATACAAAAATTAGCTGGGCGTGGTGGTGGGCACCTGAAATTCCAGCTATTTGGGAGGCTGAGGCAGGAGAATCACTTGAACCCGGGAGGCGGAGATTGCAGTGAGCCGAGATCTTGCCACTGTACTCCAGCCTGGGTGACAGAGCGAGACTCCGTCTCAAAAAAAAAAAAAAAAAAAAAAAGGAAAAAGGAGAAAGAAAAAAGGAAAAAAACAATAAAATTGACAAGAAGAAAAGAGAAACAACACAAATTTCCAAAATCAGGAATCTAAGAAGGGACACTGCTAGTGGCTCTACCAAAATGAAGATGATAAAGAAATATTATGAGCAACTTTATGCCAACAAATTAGACTTAGGGAAAATGAACACATGCCTAGAAAGACACAAATTTACCAAAACTGACTTGAGAAGAAACACACAATCCAAATAGACCTATAACAAATAAAGAAATTAGTCACTAAAAATCCTCCCACAGGCCAGGCACTGTGACTCACACCTGTAATCCCAGCACTTTGGGAGGCTGAGGTGGGGGAATCACCTGAGGTTAGGAGTTCAAGATGAGCCTGGCCAACATGGTGAATCGCCATCTCTGCTAAAAATACAAAAATTAGCCAGGTGTGGTGGCGCATGCCTGTAATCCCAGCTACTCGGGAGGCTCAGGCAGGAGAATGGCTTCGACCGGGAGGCGGAGGTTGTGATGAGCCGAGATCATGCCACTGCAATCCAGCCCGGGCAAGAAAGCAAGACTCAGTCTCCAAAAAAAAAAAAAAAAAATCCCACAAAGTAAAGCCCCGGTCCCAGAAAGCTTCACTGGCGGATGTTCTGTAAAATATTTAAAGAAGAAATACTACAGCCAGGTGCAGTGGCTCGTGCCTGTAATCCCAGCACTTTGGGAGGCCAAGGAGGGCGGATCAGCTTAGGAGTTGGAGACCAGCCTGGCCAACATGGAGAAACGCTGTCTCTACTAACAATACAAAAATTAGCCGGTTGTGGTGGTGGGTGCCTGTAATCCCAGCTACCTGGGAGGCTGAGGCAGGAGAATTGCTTGAACCCGGGAGGTAGAGGTTGCAGTGAGATGAGATCGCGCCACTGCACTCCAGTCTGGGTGAGGGAGTGAGACTCCATCTTGAAAAAAAAAAAGAGGCCGGGTGCAGTGGCTCAAGCCTGTAATCCCAGCACTTTGGGAGGCCCAGACAGGCGGATCACGAGGTCAGGAGATCCAGACCATCCTGGCTAACAAAGTGAAACTCCGTCTCTACTAAAAATGCAAAAAATTAGCCGGGTGTGGCGGCGGGTGCCTGTAGTCCCAGCTACTTGGGAGGCTGAGGCAGGAGAATGGCGTGAACCCGGGAGGCGGAGCTTGCAGTGAGCTGAGATCGCGCCTCTGCACTCCAGCCTGGGCCACACAGCGAGACTCCGTCTCAAAAAAAAAAAAAAAAGAAAAAAGAAAGAATACTGGTCCTTCTCAAACTCTTTTAGAAAACAGAAGGAACACTTTCCAACTCATTCTACAAGGCCAGTATTATCCTGATACCAAAGCCAAAGACATCACAAGAAAACTACAGGCCTGTATCCCTTGTGGACACAGGATGCAAAAATCCTTAGCAAATATTAACTAACTGGGCCAGGTGCCGTGGCGTACATGTAGTCCCAGCTACTTGGGCAGCTGAGGCAGGAGGACTGTTTGAGCCCAGGATTTTGAGGCTGTAGTATGCCATGAGCATGTCTTTAAATAGCCACTGCACCCCAGCCTGGTCAACATGGCAAGACTCCATCTCTTAAAAAAAAGAATGAGCAAACTGAATCCAACAACACACACCCACAAATTTTTTTTTTTTGCTTCTTTTTGAGATGGGGTTCTCACTCTGTCACCCAGGCTAGAGTGCAGTGGCAAGACCACAGCTCACTGCAACCTCCTCCCCTAGGTTCAAGCAATCCTCCCACTTCGGCCTCCCACCAGCCTCCCACCATCTGGGTGCGCACCACCACACCCAGCTAATTTTTGTATTTTTCAGTAGATATGGGGTTTCACCATGTTGGTCAGGCTGGTCTCAAAATCCTGACCTCAAGTGATCCACCCATCTTGGCCTCCCAAAGTGCTGGGATTACAGGCGTGAGCCACCATGCCCAGCCTAGCAATATATACATACATGTATTTTTTAAAATTTTATTTCTTCTAAAAAAATAAAACAGGATACATGTGCAGAATGTGCAGGTTTGTTACATAGGTATACCTGTGCCATGGTGGTTTGCTGCACCTATTGACCTGCCCTCTCAATTCCCTCCTCTCGCCCCACTGCACCTCTCAGCAGGCCCTGGTATGTGTCATTCCCCTGTGTCCATGTGTTCTCATTGTTCAACTCCCACTTATGAGTGAGAACATGCAGTGTTTGGTTTCCTGTTCCTGGGTTAATTTGCTGAGGATGGCTTCCAGCTTCATCCATGTCCTTGCAAACGACATGATCTCATTCCTTTTTATGGCTGCGTAGTATTCCATGCAACATTTTTTGTTTTTAAGTAGTTTCACACCTTTAATCCCAGCACTATGGGAAGCTGAGGAGGGAGAATTACTTGAGCCTAGGAGTTCGAGACCAGCCTGGGCAACATAGTGAGACCTTGTCTCTACAAAAAAATTGTAAAATGTAGCCAGGTGTGGGCCAGGCACGATGGGTCATGCCTGTAATTCCAGCATTTTGGGAGGCCCAGGCAGGCAGAACACATGAGGCTAGGAGTTCAAGACCAGTGGGGCCAATATGTCGAAACCCTGTCTCTACCAAAAAATACAAAAATTAGCTGGGTGTGGAGCCACATGCCCATAGTCTCAGCTACTTGGGAGACTGAGGCAGGAGAATCACTTGAACCTTGGAGGCAGAGGTTGCAGTCAGCCAAGATCATGCCACCATACTCCAACCTGGGCAACAGAGCAAGACTGTCTCCAAAAAAAAAAAAAAAAATTAGCCGGGTGTGGTGGCGTGCACCTGTAATGCCAGCTGCTTGAGAGGCTGAGGCAGGAGAATTGCTTGAACCTGGGAGGCAGAGGTTGTGGTGAGTGGAGATTGCGCCACTGCACTCCAGCCTGGGCTACAGAGTGAGACTGTCTCAAAAAAATAAAAATAAATTTCCACAACCTGAAAAAGGGCGTCTGTGAAAAACCTCAAGTAACTTCATGTGTGATGGTGAAAGACTGAATGCTTTTCTCTCTAAGATGGAATAAGGCAAAAATGTCTGCTCTTGCTACTTCTCAGCATTGCACTGGAGGTGCTGGCCAATGCAATAGGCTACACGAAAATTAAAGGTTTATAGATTGGAAAGAAAAGATTAAAACTCATTATTCACAAATGGCATGATCCTATATGAAGAATCCATTTTTAAAAACTAGAACTAATAAATGCATTCAGTAAAGTCACTGACTACAAGATTAATTTAAAAACTCAATAATAGTATTTCTATACACTAGCAAGAAGAAATCTTAAAATGAAATTAAAATAATTTCATTGACAGCATCCAAACCAACAAAAGACATAGGAATAATTTTACAAAATAAATAGACATGTACCCTGAAATTATAAAACACTGCTGAGAGCAATTAAATAAAAACAAATGAAGAGCTAGTCCATGTTCATGGATGAGAAGACTCAATGTTGTTGGGATGGTAGTTCTCCCCAAATCGATCTATAGAGTCAGTGTAATCCCTATCAAAATTCCAGCAGACATTTTTCTAGAGATTAACAAATTTAGGCCAGGAACAGTGGCTCATGCCTGTAATCCCAGCACTTTGAGAGTCTGAGGTGGGAGTATCACTTGAGCCCAAAAGTTCAGTATCAGCCTGGCCAACATAAGGAGATCCTGTCTCTACAAAAAATAAAAAAAATTAGCTGGGTGTGGCAGCATGTGCCTGCAGTCCCAGCTACTCAGGAGGCTGAGTGGGGAGGATGGCTTGAGCTTGGGAGATTGAGGTTGCAGTCAGCTGTGATTACACCACTGCACTCCAGCCTGGGTGAAAGAGAAAGATCCTGTCTAAAAAAAAAAAAAAAACAAAAAGAAGGAGAAGAAGAACAAGCAAAATAAATTAACAAACGTATCCTAAATTTTTTTTTTTTTTGAGACGGAGTCTCACTCTGTCGCCCAGGCTGGAGTGCAGTGGCACGATCTTGGCTTACTGCAACCTCCACCTTCCAGGTTCAAGCAATTCTCCTGCCTCAGCCTCCCGAGTAGCTGGGACTACAGGCACCTGCCACCAGGCCTGGCTAATTTTTTTTTATTTTTTTAGTAGAGATGGGGTTTCACCATGTTAACCATGCTGGTCTTGATCTCCTGACTTCATGATCTGCCTGCCTCAGCCTCCCAAAGTGCTGGGATTACAGGTGTGAGCCACCGTGCCCGGCCCTGTATCCTAAAATTTATACAGAAATGCAAAGGACTCAGAATACTCAAAACAATTTTGATAAAAATTTGGAAGATTTAAACTACCTGATTTCAAAATGTTCACAGATATAAACACAAGCAAGTAGAATGGAACATAATTGAGAGTCTCAAAAGAAATCCTAGCATTTAGGATCAGCTGATTTTCCACAAAGAAGTCAAGACAATTCAATGGCAGAAAAGCTAGCCTTTTCAACAAACGGTGCCAAGACATTCAGATATCCATACACAGTTATATTTTTAGACTCTTACACCATGGACAAAAATTTACTCAAAATATATTGCAGACTTAAATATATACATTACAACTATAAAACATCCACAAGAAGACAAGTAGGAGAAAATGTTTTGTGACCTTGGATTGGGTAAAGATTTCTTAGATATGACATAATCCATAAAAGAAAAAAGAAATTGATAAATTAGGCTTCATCAAAATTAAAACCTTTTGTGCTCCAGAAGAGACCATTAAGAAAATAAAGACGGCCAGGCACAGTGACTCACGCCTGTAATCCCAGCACTTTGGGAGGCCAAGGCAGGTGGATCACGAGGTCAAGAGATCGAGACCATCCTGGCCATCATGGTGAAACCCCGTCTCTACTGAAAAAAAAATTAGTTGGGCATGGTGGTAAGCGCCTGTAATCCCAACTACTCAGGACGCTGAGGCAGGAGAATCACTTGAACCCAGGTAGAGATTGCAGTGAGCTGAGATAGCACCATTGCACTCCAGCCTGGCAACAGTGCGAGACTCCATCTAAAAAAAAAAAAAAAAAAAAAAAGAAAGAAAAGAAAAAGGAAAAAGAAAATGAAGACAAGCCACTGACTCACAGACTGGGAGAAAATATTTGCAGATCATATATCTGATAAAGGACTTGAATCCAGGATATATAAAGAATCCTCACAAGGCAACAAGGCAACTCAATTTAAATTAAGATGTGAATAGATGTTTCACCGAAGAAGATAGATACATGAATAATGAACACGAGAAGATGTTCAACATCATTTGTCACTAGGGAAACAAATTAAAGCCACAGTGGGAATCTACTATTTGCCAGAAAGACTATAATTGGAAGACAGACAATTACAAGTGTTGGCATGGATGTGGAGAAACTGGAGCCCGCACACTTTGCTGGTGTAAATATAAAGTGATACAGGCACTTTGGAAAACAGTTTAGCACCTTCTGAAAAAGCTAAACATAAGCTTTCTTTTTTTTCCCTGAGACGGAGTCTTGCTCTGTCGCCCAGGCTGGAGTGCAGTGGCCGGATCTCGGCTCACTGCAAGCTCCACCTCCCGGGTTCATGCCATTCTCCTGCCTCAGCCTCCCGAGTAGCTGCCTCCTGAGTACAGGTGCCCGCCACCTCACCCGGCTAGTTTTGTATTTTTAGTAGAGATGGGGTTTCACCGTGTTAGCCAGGATGGTCTCGATCTCCTGACCTCGTGATCCGCCCGTCTGGGCCTCCCAGAGTGCTGGGATTACAGGCGTGAGCCACCGCGCCCGGCCTAAACATAAGCTTTCATACTCAGCAGTTCCATGCCTAGGTATCTGCCCAAGGGAAATGAAAACATCTTTCACAAAGGCTTGTGATTGCTCTTATCAGCTTCATACATCATCGCCCAAATCTGGAAACAATCCAAATGTTCATGAGTAGGCAAGAGGATCAACAAAATGTGGTATATCCACACAATGGAAGACTAGTCAGCAATCGAAAGGAATGAACTACTGACGTATGCCAGAATAAAGATATAAACACCTCATGCCAAGCGAAAGCAGCCAGACACAAACACTCCAGATTGTAAGATTCTTTTTAAATGAAATGTTCGGAAAAGAAGGCAAATTACCTGGGACTGGGAGTAGGGAGTTCCGGCAACACCAGAGGAGCTTGTGGGGAGATGAGAATGTCCTAAACATGGGCCGTGTTGGTGGCAGCACAACTCCACAGACGTAGTAAAAACCACGGAATTGTACATTTACAACGGGTGAGTTTTATGGCATGTAAATTCTACCTCAGTAACAACACTGTAGAAGAAAATGGAGGCTGGGCACGGTGGCTCATGCCTCTAATCTCAGCACTTTGGGAGGCCAAAGCGGGCGGATCACCTGAGGTCAGGAGTTGGAGACCAGCCCGGGCAACATGGCAAAAGTCTGTCTCCACTAAAAATACAAAAATTAGCTGGGCATGGTGGCAGGCACCTGTAATCCTGGCTACTCGGGAGGCTGAGGCAGGAGAATCGCTTGAACTAGGGAAGTGGAGGTTGCAGTGAGTGGAGATCATGCCACTACACTCCAGCCTAGGTGACAGAGCGAGACTGTCTCAAATAATAACAACAACAACCACCACCATCATGGGGTAGGGGCTACACAGACCTTACCACTGACACCCCACAGCCTGCCCTCCTGCGCTGCAGGTGTTTCCACAAACGCCTCCTCTCCCTCCCATCCCCGGCTGCTCTAGCTGCTTGCCAATTTCTTTTCAGCTTCAGCCTGGCTGGTTCAATGATCGCTGTCCTCGCACGGGACCCAGCCCCTCCTCAGGACCAGCAGCTGCGGCCATCAGCTGCCCTGGCCCAGCTCCTCCAGAACGGCGTGTGTTAAAGGGATCCACCTGGGGTGGAGGTCCTCCAGTTGGTCCCGGTGAGCTCTCACATGAGAGTAATGAAGTTTAAACTTCTCTTCAGCAGCTAAGCACGGACACTGACCCTGGCACCTTGCTAAGCTAATCGAGTTACAAAATGAATCCTTTAGGATCAAATTCATCACAACAGCCGTGCCTATGACCCATTTTATTATAACCTTTTCTGAAAATCTGCTCTGGTCTGCCACCCTCTGATCCTGCCCAACCAAGCCCTAGTTAGCCTGTGTCTGAGGACGCCTGGCGGGCCCGGCGGGACGCTGTGGAGGGTGAGGGGTTCCAGTCACCTGTGAGCAACCTCAGTCGTACGTGCCCAAGGCTCGGGTCCTGTAATCTATTTCTGTGACCTCAGGTCCCAGCAGAGCTCTGATTTCAAGCCACAGCCCTGGCCCAGGCCCAGACTGTGTTTCTGACTCAGCAACCAATAGGCATGTAAACAAGATTACATCACAGATTTTCCCTGGCCATACCTCCCGGTCCAGACTCTGGCTGAAGAGAGACGCTGGAGCTTGGCCCTCCAGGAGTTCCAGAGTCACCGCTAGCCATGAGGGAACTTATCACCTAGCCCTCCTCTCACCTGCGCAGGCTCAAACCAACCAGGAGCAGGGCTCCCGAGGGGCGAGCTTTATGCAAATGCCAGGGGTGGGGTTCCTGGCCACCGACCTCTGCACATGGTGCTGCCTGGAGGGAAGGTTCAGGACTCTGCAATGGACTTCTGCCCAGTAGGAGTGGTGAACTTGTGGCTCTCACAGCTTTGCTTTATTTGTTACAGATACACCTCCACTACTTTACACACTATTAGAAAGTTGAGTACCCCAAATCACTTTTAGGCACATGCAGAAATGCAATTTTGGGAGGCAGAAACTACTCAACTCCAGCAATGCATCTAAACTCTACCCTGAAATATCTGCATATTAAACTACCAAGGACAGTTAAGCTTTCAAAGGGAGAAGATCAAAGTGCTGTCATCTTTTAATTTAATCCTTTTGTTGCATCAATGGTCTTAAGAGGGATGAGAGAGATCAAAATAAAAATGGAAACAAACTCTATCTTTGTGGCTGTTGTGTTTTAGTCTTTTTTTTCTCAATTTGGGCCACAAAATAGGTCAGCTCCATTACTGATCAGCCTTCCCACAAATATTTAAAACAAATTGAATTGCACACCCAATACCCATCACAATTACACCAGGCACAATAACTAAATTAGCAATTCAACAAAATAATTGGAAATGCGATTCTCTCTATTCCACCAGTCTCCCTGGAGGCTTGAGCGGATCTATGGGGGAAAGCTCAGCTTCCCTAATTCTGCAGCTAATTAGAGACACACTTGTAAATGAAGTTGTTTGTCTTAAAGTTGAAATTCTCTTCTGGGGGTGGGGGAGAGGCAAGGAGAGATGAGAAAGTCCTTCCGCTCTGGAGCAAGTGTATGTAAACAGGTATAAAAACCCAGGCCTGGGTTCTAATTAGCAGCCATACCCGCAATTAATAAAGCATCACTATTTTGCCTTCACTTGTCTGGTAATGCGCGACTTTGGAAGAGCCAGCCTGGCTGACAGCCGCGTAAATAAAGCGGTGCACCCTTCTGATGGCACTCGCGACCTGTCACTATGGGCTGCTGCTTTGGGAGCGGGCGGAGTGCCAGGACAGCAGGAGCGGTCAGTAGTGGCCAGTGTGTGCTGCTGGCTCCCACGTGGCCCCCCCGTTTCGGACAGGAAAACCAAAGGCTCACCCTAAAAGGAAGCAGGCAGAGGCTCCCCTGCCCAACAGACCCTCCCCTCCTGTGGACCGCCGTCAGCAGCCAAACCTGGGCCCCGCTGGCTCAGGCCACCACACCAGCCAGAGTTGCAAATCTACCTCGGCCCACTTGCTCAGGCCACTCTTGGAGAAGCAATCTTGAGGTTGCAATTAGGCTGTCCTTGGCCTCTTTTTGTTCCTTCAGGAAGGAAAATCTCTGTTTAATTATATACCCGAGAACTAGGACTTAAAGCCGGCCCCTCTCATCCTTCTCCTGGAGGATGGAGATGTGACCTTAAAATGCAAACTCTCCCCAGGGCTCCAGAAGCTCGAGGAGCCCCGTCACAGGGGCTTACTTCCCAGGCCAGGCCGCTCTCCCTGCCCTGCCTGGCAGGAGCCTCCCAGACACACACACCTGGGGCCCAAGCACTCCCAGGAACAAAGCCCTGGCCTTACCAGCAAGGTGAGCCGAGGAAACGGTGGCCCCGCAGCCTGGGGAAGCCTCCAATTCCAAGATCCTGGTGGAACATCACAGCACCTCGCTGGGGGGTGCGGAGGGACAAGAGCCTGCGAAAATGCTGATAAGTGAATTCAAAGCACCTGCTCCTTTCTCCTTATCTCCTCAAACAATGTGAACTCGGAGCTATCACATTTAAAGTGCTCCGTATTCGCCTTACATTTAGCTCTTAAAACCAAGTGCAGTGTGCTACAACTTTAAAGGACACGAGAGTCAGGCTGGAAAATAATTTTATGGCATCAGGGATTCAGCTCCGAGCCCAGTCCCTCAGGAGGAGATGAGACTGAGTCAGCCTCCCGGGCTCCCCGGACCACCCTGGACACCACGCAGAAAACCGCCCGCTTCCCCACGCCCTCCACCTACCCCAGGTCTCAGGGCCAAGAACTCAGTGGAGACAGGTCACAGCACCAGCCCCAGCTCAGGTCTAGAACAGGGACTTCCACCCAGCCTGCTGGGCTGGGCACAGGTGTCTGAAGACACGGAGCCCCTCAGCCCTGGGACAGCTGGAGCTCCTGCCACCTCATCTGCTGACCATTCGCCTCATCTTTAATTTTGGCACTTGCTGTGCCTTGCAAAAGGTTGGAAAATAGTCATACAAATCTGAACTGTCTAATACATTAGCTGCTGGCCACACTGCAAGTGCACATGTGGCTGGTGGCTACCGTGCGGGATAGCACAGAACAACCAGATTACATTCCCATCATCCTAGAAAGTTCTATCGGACAACTCTGGTCTAGATGCTCCGGACCACTCCTAGAGTTAGAAGAGGCATCCCCTGGAGCCCCCAGGCCTCCCCGCAGGAGAGAGGATGGTGCTGGCCATGCAGACAAAGGAACGAACACTTGAGCCACACTTGCTGGGGAAAGGCAGAAATTGCAGAGCAGCAGGCTAATTGCTTTGTGCTGGGGTATCAGCACACCTGCATACTAATGCACCTGCGTTCCTGCAGGCGGTCTCTCAGAGCCAGACTTGGAAGGCCCAGGATGTGAGGAGCCTTGAGCACCGGGGCCAGCGCCCTCCCCGGAGGCTGCGCTTTCACCTTGGAGAGCCAGAACCTGGGGAAAGTGCTGCTAAGCCTGAAAATGGGTCCAGAGCCTGAGCTTCCAGGAGTTGCAGCCAAGATTCAGAACAACTGCAGAGGGGGCAGCGGTTTTTGATGAGACCCAAGCCCACAGAACCCTACTGAAGAAAAGAGGAGGGCAACAGAAACCACCTAGAGACTGGGTCACGGGCCAAAAGAGCTCCTTGCTAAGCCTCCACCAGTGCCTGTCACAGTAGGAGGTCAAGAAATACCTGAAGGAATGGACTTGAACAGCATTCTCACACCGCACTAACTCAAGTCTGCGACGCTGCTTTTACTTAGAAACAGCGGCTTCAGAATGGGAAAGTCCTTAGCAGCCATGAACTGACCCTCAGATCACTAATAAGGACCTTGAGGGAAGCGACTTCCTCAAGGTCAGACCCCAGCAGATTTGATTTCTAGTCCAGGATTCTCTCCACGACTCCAGCCTTCAATCACACGTGTCCTCTACCCAAAACATCACACAAGCCAGTGCCAGCACTAGCAATGTGTTCCTAAGTCCCTCTTAGAACCTGGTAGCACGGGAGGGGCAGATCGCAGAAAAGAGAAGTGACCAGCTGCCGGTGCCAGGAACCTGCCTGCCCAGCACACATGGAGCTCGTTTCCAATCCAGTTGCAAAGAGGCAGATGGGGTGGGAAGGGCGGGCAGGACTCTTCATGTGTTACTGTCAGGATGTATGTTGAGATCCTTATATTCTTTTTCTGCCCGATCAGTGATGTGCAGCTGTTGCTTTTTTTTTCTTTCTTTCTTTCCACATTCTTTAAAATTTTCTTTCCTGAGAACATGGTGTCCTTGACCTCAACAAATGAACTCTGAGAACCCGGAACCAGGGGAAATAAACGGAGTAAACTTCTCAGGAATATAAATGCAGCTGAGGCAACGATCCTATTGGCAGACCCCGCACGATGGGCAAGAAAAGCACCGTAAAGGAAATCTATAGATCCACGAGAAAAACAAAAGTTAGATAAGGCGCACTCAGGCTGCATTTACCACCTTCCTCCCCTGCACACACGAGGAGAGGGTAATGAGGACTTCATTGATAGAACTGTTGGACAAATTGAATCCACAAGAATCAGCAGGGCAATGTGCAGCCTGGACTTAAGAGAGAATCAGTTAATGAACTTACCAAATTGCTGGCAATTATTTTGTAAATGTTATGAAGAAAGAGAAAGAAAGAACAGAAGGAAAATGAGGTTAACTTAGAATGGTTCTCTTCACGAAGTCAAGTTTCATTTAATTTCTAGCACAATGCCCCAATACACATGTACATACATACATTTATTATTATTTTTTGAGATAGGGTCTCGCTCTCTTGCCCAGGCTGGAGTGCAGTGGCACAATCATGGCTCACTGCAGCCCTGACCTCCTGGGCTCAAGAGATCCTCCACCTCAGCCTCCTGAGTAGCTGGGACTACAGGTGCACACCACCAAACCTGGCTTTTTTTTCTATTTTTTGTAGAGAGTGGGGGTCTCACTTTGTTGCCCAGGCTGATCTCAAGGTTGAACTCCTGGGCTCCAGTGATCCTCCCACCTTGGCCTCCCCAAAGTGTTGAGATTACAGGCATGAGCCACTGCGCCCACCCACATACTTAAAAATTAAAAATACAGGAGGCCGAGGCAGGCAGATCACCTGAGGTCAGGAGTCCAAGACCAGCCTGGCCAACATGGTGAAACCCCATGTCTACTAAAAATACAAAATTAGTCGGGCATGGTGGCACATGCCTGTAATCCCATGTACTTGGGAGGCTGAGGCACGAGAATTACTTGAACCTGGGAAGTGGAGGTTGCAGTGAGCCAAGATCACACCACTCCACCCTGGGCAACAGAGTGAGACTCTGACTCAAAACAACAACAATAAAAAAGTAAAAACACAAACTGAGATGCAGAAAACAAAGTTCATTCGTTTTAGGCCAGGCTCACTGTTGCGTCTGCATTTATTAAACATAGGCAATAGAACAGCAAGGATAGAAAGTGGCACTATTCTGGTGTCACTGGAGGGGCAGGCAGTGGCCCAGGCATAAAACACCCACATTTTTACACCCAGGCTCGGGCCCTTCCCTGACACCCTTCACCGCTGCCCACCTGCACAGTTGTGCTGGGGCCAGTGCCCACCTCATTTGTGTGTCTGGATCCGGGGAGACGCGGATCTTGGCATTAACACATTCCATGTAGAGTGACTGCTTCATTCCTGGGGAATGGTACCAACCTTTATGACCAACATCACATTTGGATTCATTCTGAGCCTCACACTCTGCTCTCTTTGGATTAAATGGTAAGGCTGAGAGAGGCAGTCATGTTGGAGGGGTTTTAGCAATGCATGTGGAGAGCAGTACATCAACCTCTAAAAAGGAAACTACATCCCTAAGTTGGCGATGCAGGGTCAGCTGCTGGAGCAAGCAGGGGGCTGGCTTTGCCGTGTCTTCTCACATGTCCAGGGGTTCCAAATGATGCTCAATAAGGAGCCCTGGCCAGCATCCCTGGACAGGAATGGCTGCACACCAAAACCAAAGTCTAGAGGACAAGGAAAACCTGCCTGGGAGACCCCAGGGTGAAGGCGATGAAAGTAGCAAGAGCATGAAAACAAGAGGGGCATGTGGAGAGCAAATTATATGTGATCCAGCAGCCAGGAAAAAAAAAAAAAAAAACAGGGGCCTGGGACGGAGATGATGGTGTCACTTTCTATTTACCCACCATCTTTCATTGGAGCATCATTTCAAAGCACATTACAGGAAGCAGCCCTTTAATCCTCCCAGAGGAGCACGCTGATTTGAAGGGGTTCCTGGGGAGCAAGAAATAAACCCCAGGATCAAATTCCAGGGCCAATGTCCTCCCTGGCTCCTCCACGCCGTGTGTTACAGACGGCCTGGAATAGGCAAGTGGGGGTGGACGAGGGCCCTGACGCCGCCACGATGTTCCAAGAGCCCTAAAAACATGCAGACTCTTTCACTTGATTCCTTTTACTCCTACAGATATACACCAACAAAAACAAGTCTCAAAAACCACCATAAACAAGTTGATGCACAAATATTCTCCTGTACTATTATCCTGTATATTAAGAGGAAAAACCTAGAAACAATGTAAATGTCCCCAAACAGGGGATTTGGCGAAATACTGAGACAGGCCCCAAATGGAATGACTAGTTAGTAATGGAAGTGTGACATCTGCGAAAACATGGAAATCATCTGACTGAGCTATTAATATTAAAATGCAGAATACCGTGTACCACGCTTCTCAGCTGGCATACATGCGTGCAGGGCGCGCGGCAGACATGGCTGCATGAGGATTTTGTTTTTAAGGATAAGTGAAAAATATCAAACAGTCCAGAAGTAAAAACCTGCAAACTGCTCCCCAGCCAAGAATCACCGGGGCTATTCTGTATGATTGTCTCTAGACACAGAAGAGGACCCCAAAGTACTAAAGATGACAAGTGGGGCGGGGTGCGGTGGCTCACGCCTGTAATCCCAGCACTTTGGGAGGCCGAGGTGGGCAGATCACTTGAGTTCAGGAGTTTGAGACCAGCCTGGGCAACATGGCAAAACCCCACCCATACAAAAAATACAAAAACTAGCAGGCATGGTGGTGCGTGCCTCTGGCCCCAGTTACTCAGGAGGCTGAGGTGGGAGGATTACCTGAACCCAGGAGGTCAAAGCTGCAGTGAGGCGAGATTGCACCACCGCACTCCAGCCTAGGTGACAGAGCAAGACCCTGTCTCAAAAATAAAATAATAAGACAAAAAGCCAGCCTTAGCATTTCCTCTACCATTAAGGGAGGCCCTCTGCCCTCTTTCCCAGCTCCCATCTCTGGTGCACACCTGGGCAGGTAGAGCTGTGCCTGCAGCCACGTTTCAGTGTGACCAGCTCACCGCCTCACTGTACTGGTGAGACCTTTAAGGTCTATGGTTTATGAGTGTCTTGTGTGAAGCAGTCAGCTGGGCAAAAATAAAATAAACGCAAACTCCACACAAAAGAGAGGAATGCTTCAGTCAACACTGAAAAAGGGCTCTGGATTGAAACTCTTGATAACTGTTCTCAACTCATTTGAAAATCAGCATTAGCTACCAAAATGTAAAGTATTAGTTTTATTAAAATGCAAATCAATCAACTAATCTGTCTTTCTAGTAACAGTTGAATTGCAGTATCCGTGTCAATTAAAATAGTTTCCAATTTATTCTTGGCTGGAAGGAGGGTGGTCTTCTGAATTTTAAAATGCAAACCTCCCTTCAGTGAAAATTCCGTCAGTTCCTTCTTCCTCAGCTCTCATTTTTAACCCATTTTAATTAAACTTGCTGGACTCCAAATATTTTGAAGTACCTGTTTAAATCTTTTTCTTCATCAGAGTAACGATGACAAAGGTTCTGTTTAGGAAACTCGGGTTGGCATCAGGCTCATAGAAACCTCAGTGCTAAGAGGTCATTTCCTTGCTGTCTACCAAGCATCATCTGGAACCCTCATGGCTAGAAGGACAATGTTGGATGTTCTGTATTTTAAAAGGGGATCATTTTGAAAGCAGTGAATGTAGGGGAACTCTCCTATTTCGGTTGATTTTTTTGGTAACTGGAGACACATTGAAAAGTAAACATTTCCCTGACAGTCAAGCCAGAGAGGTGATTGTAGAGACAAGAAAAGTCACTGCATACCAAGGTCCAATTAATATGAGATGGAAAACCCCTCCTCGCTCCTATCCGCCCCGTCCTGAGCTCAGCAGCTTCATTTCTGTTAAAACTCAACTGTGATGCAGATGCCATCAGGCCTGGCTGCTTCTGCAGTCCGGCCCGAAGGCACTGTGTGGCTGTCCCTGACACCAAGACAATGATATAGAGGATTCCGGGGGACAAAAATCTGTCCCTTGGTTTTGACATTTCAAAGCAATATCAAAACTCAACTTTGAAAGCAAGTAGCTAGGGCCAGGCGCAGTGGCTCACGCCTGTAACTTTGGGAGGCTGAGGCCGGGGGATCACTCGAGGTCAGGAGTTCGAGACCAGCCTGGCCAACATGGTAAAACCCCATCTCTACTAAAAATACAAAAATTAGTCAGGCTTGGTGGCATGAGCCTATAATCCCAGCTACTTGGGAGACTGAGGCATGAGAGAATCGCTTGAATCTGGGAGATGGAGGTTGCAGTGAGCCAGGATTGCACCACTGCACTCCAGCTTGGGTTACAGAGCAAAACTCTATCTCAAAAACCGAACAAACAAACAAAAAAAACCAAGTAGTTATAGTAACTACAACTCAACTCAGTTGCCTGGATCCAACATGCCTTCTCTAATCCCATAGCTCTAAATAACAAGCTGGGCAAAGGACCTATGAGATGCTCAGGCCGGCATGCTGGCCACCCATATGCACACATTACTTATGCAAGATGATCTTCACTGCATATTGACCACAGCAAGCCAATAAATTCCCCTTATGGGGATTTAATTTCCAGCTTTTGACCTTTGGATGAAAAACAAGTGAATCATCTCCCCCTGCCAGATTTACACCAGAGCTAATCTCAATAGTGATTTAGGAATGGTGAGTGTGGAAAAGGACTCTGGAAGAATCTTTATAGGTGAAAAGAGGAGACAAAAAAGTCAAACAACCATATATTTGTGTCAATAGGCAAATGCCTCCAAATTACAAAGTCCCGTAGGTTTTTGGGGGAGTCTCTGCTCCTCAGAACTGTGATAAACCACTAAACATTATCCATTCAGCAGCATCCTGGCCGGGTGTGGTGGCACACACCTGTAGTCCCAGCTACCTGACAGGCTGAGGTGGAGGGGATTGCTTGAGCCCGGGAGGTAGAGGCTGCAATGGGCTATGATCACACCACTGCACTCGAGCCTGGGAGACACAGCAAGACCCTGTCTCACCAAAAAAAAAAAAAAACAAAACCTTTTAAATTTATTTATTTTTTTAAACTCTCCTTGCAGAGCAGGGGTACCCCATAGGCAGAGTGTGCCCAGAGTAGCTGAAACCTTTTTAAAAAAAAATTAAAAGAAAGCAGCATCCTATCCCAGAATCATTCTTTTCAAGTGGTTTTTTTGTTTGTTTGTTTTTCTTTTTTTCAGAAGGAGTCTCACTCCGTCACCCAGGCTGGAGTGCAGTGGCGTGATCTTGGCTCACTGCAAACTCCACCTCCCAGGTTCAAGCGATTCTCCTGCCTTAGCCTCCCAAGTAGCTGGGATTACAGGCACGTGCCACCACACCTGGCTAATTTTTGTATTTTTAGTGGAGATGGGGTTTCACCATGTTGGCCAGGCTGGTCTCGACCTCAAGTGATCCACCCACCTCGTCCTCCCAAAGTGCTGGGATTACAGGCATGAGCCAAAGCACCTGGCCTTAAGTGTTTTTAAAATTAATAGTTTAAATTGACAAACATAATTGTATCCACCTATGCGGTACAATGTGATGTCTTGATAGTGTACACAATGTAGAACGATTAAATCAAACCTGTCCATGTATCCATCACCTCACTTGCTTATCATTTTTTATGGTGAAACATTTGAAATTTACCGAGTTACTCTGAAAAATACATTATTGACTATAGTTACCCTGCTGTATAATAGATCTCAAAACTTCCTCCTCTGGCTGGGAACGGGTGGGTCAAGCCTGTAATCCCAGCAGTTTGGGAGGCCAAGGTGGGTGGATCACTTGAGGTCAAGAGTTCGAAGCCAGCCTGGGCAATATGGTGAAACCTCATCTCTACTAAAAAAAAAAAAAAAAAAACACAAAAATTAACTGGGTGTGTTGGCGGGCGCCTGTAATCCCAGCCTGTAATCCTAGCTGCTTGGGAAGCTGAGGCAGGAGAATTGCTTGAATCTGGGAGGCGGAGGTTGCAGTGAGCCAAGATTGTGCCACTGCGCTCCAGCCTGGGTGACAGAGTGAGACTCCATCTCTAACTAACTAACTAAATAAATAAATAAATACTTCCTCTGATGTGAAACTTTGTAGCCTTGTAGACTTTGACCAATGTGTCGCATTCCCTGCTCCCCCACCCCCTCAGCCTCCAGTAACCACAATTCTACTCCTTAGTTCCGCGAGTCGGCCTTTTGTAGATTCCACGCATAATTGAGATTAGGGAGTCTCTGTCCTTCTGTGCTCGGGTCATTTCACTCGGCATAATGCCTTCCAGTTCAACCACATCGTTGCGAGTGTCAGAATTTCCTTCTTTTTAAGGCCGATAAGGGTAGTATAGGGACACTGGGTACCTATACCTCTTATCCATTCATCTATATAATAAACTCAATAACAAGAAAACAAATAACCCATTTCAAAAATGGGCAAAGAATCTGAATAGACATTTCTCAAAAGAAGACATACAAATGGCCAACAGGCTTATTAAAAAATTATCAGCCTCACTCATCATTAGGGGGAAATGCATAGAAAAACCACAAAGAGGCCGGGCGTGTTGGCTCACGCCTGTAATCCCAGCACTTTGGGAGGCCGAGGCGGGCAGATTACAAGGTCAGCAGTTCGAGACCAGCCTGGCCAACATGGTGAAACCCCATCTCTACTAAAAATACAAAAATTAGCTGGGCGTGGTGGTGGGCACCCGTAATCCCAGCTACTCAGGAGGCTGAGGCAGGAGAATCGCTTGAACCCGAGAGGTGGAGATTGTAGTGAGCCGGGAATCCGCCACTCCACGACAGGCTGGAAAAAAAAAAACCACACCAAAAAAAAAAAAAAAAAAAAAAAAAAAAAGAAAAACCACAACGAGACATCACCTCAGACCTGTTATAATGGCCACTATCAAAAAGATGAACCCCTAAAATGTATACAACTATTACATGGCAATACAAACTTTTTTATAAAAAAGATGAAAGATAACAAGTGTTGGTAAAGGTGTGGAAAAGGGAGCCCTGGCACCAAGGCGTGGAAAGGGGAGCCCTGGCCTGGCACCAAGGCGCGGAAAAGGGAGCCCTGGCACCAAGGCATGGAAAAGGGAGCCCTGGCACCAAGGCGTGGAAAAGGGAGCCCTGGCACCAAGGCACGGAAAAGGGAGCCCTGGCACGCTGCTGGGGGGAAGGCGGACTGGTACAGCCATTACGCAAAACTGTATGGAGTTACTAAAAAAACTAAAAATGCAACTACCCTATGATCAAGCAATCCCATTTCTGGGTATATCTACAGATCAATGGACATGACTGTGTTGAAGGGACACCTGCACCCCCTCGTTCATTTTCCCCACAACAGCCACACTACACAAACAATCCGCATGTCTGCCAGGGTGAGTGGGTCAAGGAAATGTCAAGTCTGACATTGTAAGAGGAGGCCACTGGACTAGAAAAAAAAGAAAGCCCAAGAAACGTGTCATCCACTGGAGCGCCAAAGCAGACTGACTCAGCCTCTTAAGAAATCACAAGCAGTGGTGGCAGTAACAGTGCTCTTTATTTGTGGTGTTTAAAGGCGGGGTTGGGCGGGACAGCGCCCTTGCATGTATTAGGCACAGGTTCGGAACACAGCACCTTCCCAGGGGCTTCCCTACTAACTCAGTCCCATAAAGTCACTGGTTTCCTCCATCTGGACCAGCAGCCGCACCAGCCAAGGCGCCCGCTGGGTGTCGGAGGTGGGCGATGTCAATCCCCATGGCCTTCGTCGGGAGGGTGGAGCTGGCCAAAAAGAGAGCGGTACAGTTCTGTCCTAAAAGACAAACACGGCAAACTGGTTAACACACTGGTTCACTAGTCAAGGTTAAAAAGGAACGAAGTTGGAAAATATCCCACACGATTTCTTCTGTTGAAAACACAGCCATGTAATTAAAAATGCATCCCACAGCTCTTACTCACAAATACAACAGAAGGAAGAAACCCAATCAAACAGTAAAATATGTAAATGGTCCAGTGCGGCTGGACACCCGTCTCCAGGGAACGAGTGTTCTGTAAGTTTGCCCTTTGCAGACAGCCTCTTCAAGTAAGAAAACAAGATTGAATATTTTAATAGGATGTAGGAGACCGCCACCCGATGAGGGGGATTCAATCAGACATGGGATATAGGGGATATAATTTAGTTTTCACATATTTTCTTGGACTTGGCAGTACTTGAAAAACAATGAAAATGAGCCAGCAACAAGATTCCAATTACTATCATCTGTGCAGTAGTTCAGGAGGAGAACCAAGCTTCTTCCACACTCCCCAGCTGCCCTGTCTCTCTTCTCAGTCTAATAAATAATATGATTGGCTAATTTATTTCTGAAGTTGGGTTTTGACATTGAAACAGTAACATGCCAGGGTCTTGGGCCCCTAAAAAGAAAAGTAAATGACCACTTTCAAACTCTTTTAAATGCAACATACACACAAACGTCTGGCCAAAGCCATCTGCCAAGGCCTGGAAAACCTAAAAGGAGTTTGGGTGGGGCAGGGGTCTTTCCTGTCATCGAGACAGAAGCTCCAGAACCCTTTCCCCTGTGGATACAGAGCAGATCCTCCCTGCAGAGACATGAGGGACCCATGAGGTTCCAAGCAGGTAAGACCTGCGTGAGGACGTCCCTGCCATCAGGGAGGCGGGCATGTAGCATGTGGCCGCAGAGGCAGCCATCCATGTCCACACTCTGCAAAAGGCCCAGCCAGTAGCCCTCACGGAGACAGGGCAGGTGCACACAGGGCTGAGGTCATGGGCCAGGAGCCCCAGAAGAAATCTACACCTGCTCGGACATTCTCAAGATCGAACTCAAATTATAGCCTGCCATCTTGTTAGGAAAACAAGCTTTTAAAAGTGCTCTCATTATCTGAGGGTCAGCATCGGCACATCTGACTTTAAAAACAAAACCAAAAAACCCCACCTTTCAAACAGCAAGGCTTTAACACAAAAACCTATTCGTCTTTTTTTGTAGTCACCCTACTATAGTTATGGATAGGAATAGAGGTACTACAATTAGGAAATCCAACAAAAGGAAGAGTACAGAAGCCACAAATGTAAGCTAGCCTTATGTTGGGGACCACGGGATGGACAGGCAGTGAAAGTGCAGGCCAGAGAACAGGCCTCCAATTTTATTACAGGAATTTTATCCCAGGAATGTGCTGGTGCCTTCACCCTGAACTACCCAGCAGACCCCTAGGCCACAGACAAAGGACACAGCTTCCCCCTTGGGCTCCACCCGTCTCTTCTGCTCTTCTGTTACACACATCCATGTGACTAGCCTCAATCAGCCCAGACGAGGCCTGCCAAGGTGGAAGGCAGCCCCAGACCAAATGCAAACAAATGGCTTCCAAATCACCAGTTCCGCCACACGGATACTGCAGTGCCCGGCGCAGGCTCCACTTCATCACACCATGGCCTGCCTATTCGCCAGTAAAGACAAGTCTCTCTGGCTGTTTCCACACAAAAAATTAAATGGCGTGAAAGGGAGAGTTGCCGTAACAAAAGGACAGTGTGACTTTAAGACGACAACGTCTGATGAGTAGGAAATGCAGAGGCGCGAGGCTATTTAGCCCTTCACAATCATACCCTTTCTAGCCTCGCCGTGCTTGCCTGCACCAGACCCCATCATTACCACTGAGCAAATGCTTCCACTCTGCACGCAATATCAGTGCAACGCCTGGGCCGAAGGCAGCAGTTACTGTCCGCAGCAGGGTTCATGTGTCAGGAGCAGAGAGTGAAATGCTGAAACCCATGTTTTCATAGAACATCATTTCACACTCAGGTGGGCAAAGCTGACAAACACATGCAGCTGTTCATGGCAAAGCAACTTGGGAAGCTGAGTGGTCTGGGTTCTTAAAATATTTTCAGAGACAGAGAATATGAATAGGGGATTATTTCAATCTAAAAGTCCCCAAGCAATTTCAACTTTTACATCTTCCTCACCCACTACCACCAACTGGTGACTGTTTTTACCTTCAAAGCATCTCAAACTTCACGGCTCTCCAGGCTTCCACTAGGTCAGATCTCACCGTCGCTCATGAAGCACATAGCGACAACCTCCTGGCTGACTCTTCCACTCCCTTCTCTGAGACAGACAAAGCAGACCCTCCCTGCGGCCCAGAAGCACCATGGGGATGAAGATTCCCCCCTGCCCCACCCCACCCCTGCTGCAGATTCCAGCGGTCCAGCTTGGCCTCAGTCCTTCCTCCTTCCAGGTCCTGGCTTTGGCTCCTGCCCTGAGCAGCTGGGCGGTGCAGGGAAGCACAGCCCTTCCTGCCTCTTTGCTAGGTTGGAGAAGGAAGGGTTGCACATTTTTATAACGTTTTTCACCGTAAGTTTAAATAGTTACAAAATATATGACCAGATGTTGTGAATATTAACTTTTGTAATGCCTGCAATGGAACCTACGTGCCATAATGATTTGATACTCATGGTTCTTTCAAGTAACACATAAATTTTTTTTTTTTTTGAGATGGAGTCTCACTCCTGGCACACAGGCTAGAGTGCAGTAGCTCAATCTTGGCTCAATGCAACCTTCACCTCCCAGGTTCAAGCCATTCTCCTTTCTCAGCCTCCCAAGTAGCTGGAATTACAGGCACCCGCCACCATGCCCAGCTAATTTTTGCGTTTTTAGTAGAGACGGGGTTTCACCATGTTGGACAGGCTGGTCTTGAACTCCAGACCTCAGGTGATCCACCTGCCTCAGCCTCCCAAAATGCTAGGATTACAGGTATGAGCCACCGCGTCCAGCCAAGTAACACATAAACTCTTCTTTTTTTTTTTGAGATGGAGTCTTGCTCTGTCGCCATGCTGGAGTGCAGAGACGTGATCTCGGCTCACTGCAACCTCCGCCTCCCAGGTTCAGTCGATTCTCCTGCCTCAGCCTCCTGAGTAGCTGGGACTACAGGCGCCTGCCACCATGCCCAGCTAATTTTTGTATTTTTAGTAGAGATAGAGTTTTGCCATGTTGGCCAGGATGGTCTCGATCTCTTGACCTCATGATCCACCTGCCTTGGCCTCCCAAAGTGCTGGGATTATAGGCGTGAGCCACATATAAACTCTTTAACTTGGACATTTTATAGCACCTTTTTCTTTTTAAGTTTTATTTCCATCTGACTTTTCCCCTACAGAGTTTTGTCCTAATGGTTTCATGCTTGAATGTCTTTTATCAATCACCCTTACACTTCTTGGCCACATTAGTCTGTAAATAAAAACACTTTTGAAATTTTTAAAATGCAAAAAATTGAAATGAAAATATTTTGTTTGACATTATAAGGCTCTAAGTAGTTAAAAAATGTTCCTCTGGATTATTAGGATACAATCAATATATAATGACATGATACAATATATTCTAATTTTAGTGAAAATTTAGCATTCATACACGTGTAAAAGGTTATTGGAAATGCATCCCTTAATGATATGGATGAGGCTTTTCCCTCCATTTGTTCATGGATCCATGGAGGAATATTATTTATTGCCAGAATGAAGGAGGGTTCAGCATCAATTCTACTCCTATTTTTTTTTTGTAGACACAAGCGCTGAAAAACGTTGTCATATAAACAAGCAGACAGGAATGACAGAGTTCTGGCATAGCAATGCCACTCGATTCTTTTCGCTCTTTGCGAATTATATGGCACACACAAAAAATCGCACAGTGACTCGTCACCGAACATTAGTCCTAACGATCAACCAACTGACAACTCAATTCAACTCGTGTTCTCCTGTGATTCTGCTGGAAGTGAAGACCTGGAAACCACCCGGCCTGCACAGGGCTTGTCATCTAGTCCTTAAGCATTTCCTTTTTCAATTTCTATACCCATATTTCCAGCTGTCCTTGTGTTTGGGGCCCTGGAGGTTTTCCCGTGACAGCCCGAGGTCCACGTTACTTTAAGGATGGGCTCGAGGGAGGCTTTTCAAGGCCGGAGGAGGACGAGGGTAAAAGGAGAACCTGGTCCTCCAGCACAGGTCTGCTCTGGGGCAGACAGCTTTAGGAAAGAACGTACGTCTGGAGACTGACCCCTTGACTATCTGTGTCTACCTTCCCCTTGGAAAGTCTCTGCATACCCCAGTGTGAAGACTGAGCCACAGGGTGCACAGAGCTCTTCTTCCCTCAAACCTAGGCGGGTGTCTAGGTGCTCAGGGAGAGGCAAAGACATCTGAAAAGAAACAAAACACGTCCGTAGTCCTTACCCCATCCCAGGAAAAACTGCAAGTAAAGACAAGGCCACAAAAAGGAGCTATGGGACCGAGGGGCCAGACCGCCTTGTACTGCATGAACATCTCCCCCCGGCTGCATCTTCCTAACTGGGATTCAGCCACGCGGAGAAGCTAAACTATCCATCCTCCAGGTTAACCTTGTTCCACTGGATTCTCCAGGGTAAGTGTATAGTTTCATACCTGAGGTCCCCTTAAGGCTATCCATAATGAACTTTTTTTTTTAAATACATAATTCCTGCTGCCCATCGCATTAAGAATCAAGATGCGAATCACTGATGTGTAGTCCCCCCACCCGAGCATACACGCACTCACGGTCAGTGGGAGTGCCCACTGTAGACAACGTGCTCATGCTGGTATCACGCAGGGGAGCGGCCTACGGAGTAATTAACCGGACTTGGACCCGAGGTAGAAGGTCGATAGCAGGGGCTCTTCCTTGAATTAAAATTTAACTTACCCTTTATTGCAACCTACAAAAGCAAGTAATGAGCACTAACATTTTTATTTCTTTTAAACTGTCATTTAGGCTGTAGAGGGGATAATTACCTATCTCCAGTGTAGTAAGGTTTTATAACCCTTAGTGAGGCATTTTCTAATTTAATATTTTTACTATATTATCATAAAACCTGTTTCTAGAAAAAAAACGATCATGGATTAGCAGCCATTTTCCATAAAGACAGAATGTGTGTGTGCGTGTGTGTGTGTGTGTGTGTGTGTGTCTTAGGATTCGGCTTATTAGGTGATTCTTCTGAAGAGACTTAAAGTATGCACATTGTAGCTAGCTGTGAACTGCAATTACTTGAGTGGCAGGTAAGATTTTAAAAGCTCTAAGTGAAATGGGGGTGTACGTGTACGAGAATGCAGCCCCTTGCCGGATGTGTGGATCCAAATACGTTCCCTTCAGTTCCACATGTGCACTCACCCCACCACAACACAGATCACTGTCTTTCACGATGTCATTTGGGCAAACAGTACAAAGGAGCATATTAAACCTGCAAATGATCTGTGTGGGGCTTTCAATTTGCTAGGTCAGTAGCTTGCAGCACTGGGGATTCTGAAGGAATTGTACCATCCACTCTACCGAAAATCCCACTCCTCCTACACTGGCCCTGGAACTCCCAGGCCTCCAAGACAACCCTGAGCTGTACCTGCCCACTCTTGTGGCCAAAGACAGGTGGACAGCGGAGAGAACACAGCCATTCCACCGCTCCCTGAAAAAGCCTGTGCAGCCCAAAGCGCATCATGGTCTCCGAGAAAGTATTACATGCCAGTCTTCCAAAGGAGCTGGCGGAGATAATATTGCTGCTTTCCAGATTAAAAGTGACTCATAGGCCAGGTACGGTGGCTCATGTAATCCCAGCACTTTGGGAGGCTGAGGTGGGAAGATCGCTTGAGCCCAGGAGTTTGAGACCAGCCTGAGCAACACAGTGAGACCCTGTCTCTATTAAAAATAAATACATAAAATGATACACAAAATTTGCCTTTGACTAATTAAAAATTGTTCATTTGTTGCTTCTTAGGGGTGGGAGGTCTCCCTAAATATATAAGACACATCCCAGAATGTCGCGGCCCTTCCTTTCTAATCCTCTACCTCTCCCACCCTGCACACAAAAGTGCTAGAGCATTTGCTTCTGCCTTAACTCAACCCCATACATACATTGCAGAATCAAGGGAAAAGAAGAAAGCACACGACAAGCAAGTTGGACAAAGGGTTCCAATCACAGCAGCGCTCACAGCCAGCAGGGTCTGGATCCGATTTGAAACCCTACAAGTAGAGTCCGCCCAGATACGGTCAGTCAGCACAGAGATTCACATGCACGCCTGCTCTGCACTGACCAGCGCGGTCGCCGGTGACAGGTGTGTGCTTTTAAAATTACTGGTGATGTATTGATGCTGCCTTTTTTCATGTTTTTGTTTGAAAACAATTTGCTTAGTGTGGTGGAAGCCTAAACATGTGTACTAGATGTATATGATTCCTGGCCTCAAAACCTAACATACTGAAGGTATAATCAATTAATTAAAAATATTTGAATGCTTATTTGAACTTTGTTAGATTTTGTGGAGGTTTACAAAGACATGAAAGGCACAGCGGAAGCTAGATCGGGTAGGTGAGTGTGTCTCAGACAAATCACTCCATCTGGGGAGACACACAAACATTCTTCCTCCTGCTGAACCCAATTCTGTCATTCTGGGACTCACAGTCATGGGCTCTTGTCTCTCTAAAGCCAGGAGAGAAGTAAGGCTGACTACTATTCCCTGTGGCAGCACTTCAACTATCTGATGTCTTCCTCTAACTAAATCTGTTCTTTTCCAGGTTCAGTGGCCTCAGTTCCCTCCATTCCTCCTGTGACCAAGTCTGCTTGCCATCCTGACTGCACTCCTATGAGCCCTCCGTTTGCCAAAGCCCCAAAAGCAAGATCCTCGGAACCTGCAGCCCTCATGAGCCCAAAGCAGGTGGAGCAGGACTCCGTCTCTCCTGCACTCTGAACACATACTTCTCTGTCTTTCCAAGGCCTCCACTCTCTTCGTTCTATCTACTGGTATGCCCAGGGCTTCCCAAACGTCTGCGGAAAAAGATGTCTTGCCGATTATCACTTGGCACGTGCTAATGGCACCAAACAAAGGGAACCTTCTCCAACAAAACATGTGCCTCCATTCTGATTGCCAGAAACCGAAGTAGGCCAAAGGGCAAAGGCTACTCACTCCTCCATTTTCCTCTTAAAAATGTCTACAGACTAGAGGACAGCAGCTTTCTTTCCTTATATACTTAGAGAAGCCAGCTTAATAGAAATCTTGAATAGTTAAATAGAACAAGGCGAATGCTTTTATATGGCATAGAGCATAGCATCACAAGTGCAGAGGGGCTGGAAGGTACTGTCAGAGCTGGTACTGACTCTGGCTCAGGTCCTTACTGGGTCTAGGACATTAGGTAAATTACTTAGCCCCCCTGAATCTTAGCTTCCTCATCAGTAATGTGGTGACAGTATCTTCCTTAAACATACTGCTTTTACAGCACTAAGCAAAGTCCCTATTGCATAAATGGCATCGTCATCTATGATCATGAGAAACGGAATGAGTCAGAGCAACATGCTGAGGGCCTGTGTGCATGCATTACAGTTGCTCCCAACCAACACTAGGGACAAAATGGTACCCTCCTTTCATCATTCCTTTGCTTTCCCCGACCCAAATCCACCCTACTCTGTATCAGTGACTCTACAGGTGAGAGAAAGATATTTAAGAAGTGTCTCTATGACCTAAAAGGAGAAACATATTGATCCAAATGGCAGGCAATTGCCCTGTGCTTTTTGGGGCTGTGTGGTAGGGGCAGCCCTGTGTACGTCATGGGAATGGGCTCAGACACAGGCGACATGCGTTAGAACTTAGCTCCTCAAGGCTGGGCGTAGTGGCTCATACCTGTAATCCCAGCATTTTGGGAGACCAAGGCAGGCAGACCCCTGAGGTCAGGGGTTCGAGACCAGCATGGCCAACATGGAGAAACCTCATCTCTACTAAAAATAGCCAGGTGTGGTGGTGCATGCCTGTAATCCCAGGTACCTGGGAGGCTGAGGCAGGAGAATCACTTGAACCTGGGAGGCAGAGGTTGCAGTGAGCCAAGATTATGCCATTGTACTCCAGCCTGGGCGAAAGAGTGAGACTCTATCTCAAACAAAACAAAACAAAACAAAAACTTAGCTCCCCAAGAAGGCTGGATTGCTGGGAAAGTAATCCAAGTAAAAAGACATAGTGCTTATAAGGAGTTAGTATTTAGTCAGAATGACACAAAAATCACTATAGTAGAAAACAGGATTTCTGAATACGGCCAAAAAGTCGGTACTTACCCTCCCTGACTCTCCTCTTAACACCCCCCAACAACCAGAGGATCACAGGCTTCTCTCCTGAAATCTCATCATAATTCCATTCCAAAAAGCAAACCAAAACTGAACAACAAAAATCCCCTAAAAAAACCACAAAGCAAAGAAAAGAGGTAAAGGGGAAAGAAAGCAGCCTTCTTTCAGCTAAGACTTATTTCTTAACAGGATCAACTTAGCAAAATAAGAATGACTCAGAGACACCCCTTATCTATCACTAATTACCTAAATCTAGATACAAGGCAAATCACGTCCAATCCGACACTAGCTGAACTCTTCGCAAGTTTCCAAAACAACAAAATCGCAGCCACCCAAATCTGCCACAAGGTGGCAGTACATGACTCATTTCTAAGTGGACCCAGCCACCATAATCAGGGGAGCCCATAAATTACGCGGTGTGTCTGCTCTCATCACCGTCCTCCCCAGTGCTTGAAGGAGACTCTAGAAGGTCTGTTTCAATTCGTTCTTTTGGTCAGGTCAGAACTAGGTCCTTCAAACCTCTGCAAAAGCTTTTAGCCCTACAGCTCTAAATTACATATGGTGACACGTGGCCTCTGGCCTGTCCCCTAAAGATCAGACAGACTCAAGATTTATAAATGTTCCAAGAAGCAGGTTCAGGCCCCAAACAAAGGAACTGAGAGGCTGGGGAACAGGGAGGAGAGGGGAGAGGGATGGGGGCGAGAAGGGGACTGCATGTGGACAGGTTTTCTTCTCACTTGTGCCTCCTTCTTACTCAAGCCAGTTACAAATCCCCTGCACTTTGTAACAAAGGAAGAAAAACACCTGAAACTTCCACCATCCCTACTACTAGCTTCAAATCTTCCACATTATTTTAAAGAAAAATAATTTACCTTAGTGGACTTGCCAAAAAAGGGGGGGTGGGGGAGGAGCCACTCTTCAGACAAAAGGGGCGCCGCTCCTTCCGCGCATTAATATTCCATATTCCCGGGATGATTTCCACTTTCACAGTTTGACTGTTTTATAACAGATTTGATGTGAGAGAAGACAAATGGCCTCACAAAGGAAAGACGACAAATCATCACACTGCTTTTAGCAGGGTTTCTCTTTATTTTTATTTATTTTTATTCCGGACCTGGGCTGCAGCAGAGCTCTCTGCCTTGCTGGAGATGTTTAATATTAACGTCAAGCCACCACGGTCCCCGCAATAGAGTTGGCCGGTGTTGTGTTTACGGTTTTGTGACTGCTGGCTTCAGGAAGATGAAGCTCCTTGTTCAAACAGCAGCCCCTCTAACAGCTCCTGTTAAAAGCCAGGGGATGCTTCACTGCTTAGACGTGAATCACTTCCCCCAACCGCACAGAAGGTGAGACTGACATTCCAGTTACATTTGTATCCGTATCAGGATGCTGCCCAACAACCCAGGGTGTGTGTGTGTGTGTGTGTGTGTGTGTGTGTGTGCGCGCGCGCGCACGTGTTGGGGGAGCACAGGATGCATCGCTCAGCTCTAGCTTAACTTCAACACGCAGGAATTAGTGAGGGTATTCAATGTCAACCCACAGAGTTTCGGCAACGGCACTCTGCTATTACTACTGGTAATAAGTTGGAGGATTTCTTTTGCTTAGAAATCCGGTACCAATCAAAATGCCCAAGAAGCAACTACTGAGTGAGCAAACGCAAAGTGCCAGCTCTGCGATGCGAGTCAGGGGACACAGAGGAACCGCTGGGGCCTCGGGAGCAAGCCCTTCCAGCTGCTGGCCAGCCGCCCTGCCCAGAAGTCTCCCCGACAGTGTTCGAGGAGCATGTGTTCTCCTGGCTGTCCTCCGCCTGCCTTCTCCCAGGTTCTGCTCTCAGCTTCCTCTCTTCTCTTGACACCCACCCCTGGTGATCCCACACACTCTCTAATGGTCTAATGGTCTCCTCCTCGCGAAGGACCCCACAGCCCAAGCCCCCGCTCCCCCACCCTCCCCCTGAACTCATCTCCTGCCTTGCAAGGCTCTTCTGATGCCCAAGCTACCGTTTCTCCTAATAATGGTAGTAAATTCTTTTTTATTCACATCCCACACAACTGTTTAATGGCAGTGAGCTGTAAGACAAAATTACAGATTATCAATACCACATATTCTGATGAAAAAATAAAATCCAGTCTGAGATAGGGCTCTTGTTTGGACTCTACGCCTATTAATTGATTTAAAAAAAAAAAAAAAAAAAAAAAGCCTGCTCTCAATCTGTCCATATTTTTTGGTTTCTCATAGTATCCTTCAAAGAACTTTCTCCCTGCCTCTGAAAATCAGAAATTCAGCAAAAGGAACATCTGTCCTAGACACCTGCCAGGTGAGCTTTCCCCAGCAGCACCAAGCAGGCCTGCAACAGGGGGTCTGCAACAGGGCATCTCTCTCACTCCAGTTTCACCAGCTAGTCCCTGAAGTCAGCAGTTTGATTACCTCAGTCAGTTATACGATTGGCTCTAAAAACCCTGACTGCTAAGTGCAAAGTGAGCAGTTTGCATTTCTTCCCCTGGACGCTGAAGAGTCTGTCTGGCTGCATAGTTGTGCTTCCCCCTGTAGGACCGAGCTGTGGAAGAGGAGGCAGAGTGCTGCCAAGTGTGTGTATGAGAAAATGTGTATTGATTTCTTCTTTCTTATAGGGGAGCACAAAGCATTGAAGAACAATTGCTCGTCTTTGCAGCATTTCACATTCCATACAAGAGACAAAAGGCCCAACCCCCACTACCCTCTGAGAAGCAGAAAGGGGAATGGAACAGGACTGTGTCTCCTGGGTGTTGGCAGCCACCAGCGCTGCTGCAGGTCAGCCACTGAGACTCCAAACACCTTGGGGCCCACACCTGCTCGCCTGTCTCTCATCAAGTCATTTCCCTATCTGGGCTGATGTTTCCTCATCTATATTGTGGAAGAAAGGCCTTCAGTCTTATTTACCTTGTAAGTGGAGGTGCCCAGGGGGTCAAAGAATTAATGTTTATAAAGTGTTGTGCTCCCCAGAGAGACAGTGGTAAAGCATAGGGTGTGGTTATGGCTCATTCAAGACCTCCCTTCGGAGGGTGGCTGGTGAGAGCGTCCCATGACCACGTGCTGCCAGCAACTTGAACTCCAAGTCTAACGAGGCAAGGTCCTCGACCTAAATATCCCTTCTTAGCTTGACACTTAATACAAACACTAAAAATAACAAAGCAGCTAGGCCTGTATGCTTTGTTAATGCACTTACAGAATCCATTCCAGAACTGTTTTCTTCTTAAAGAAAAATACTGAAAGCAGAGTCCAGAAAACTGACCTAAAGCTATAAATCACTGCAGAGTCCTGCTGGTGTTCTTCATGCTCCACAGTAACTGCATGGTGAGTATCCCTAATCCAAGTATCTGAAATCTGAAATGCTCCAAAATCTAAACCTTTTTGAGCACCGACACCAATTATGCTGTAAGAAAATGCTCATTGGAACACTTCAGATTTCAGATTTTCAGATTAGGCATGCTGAACGGGGATAATACAAATATTTCCAAATCCAAGAAAATCTGAAATATGAAATTCCTCTGGACCCAAGAATTTCTGATAGGTGACACTCGG
The DNA here is from genome assembly GCF_008728515.1 of Papio anubis. Classification (NCBI taxonomy): domain Eukaryota; kingdom Metazoa; phylum Chordata; class Mammalia; order Primates; family Cercopithecidae; genus Papio; species Papio anubis. The sequence goes on from NC_044992.1 coordinate 29,821,804, forward strand.
CCTGTAATAATTTATAGGAAGGCCATCAGAACCAAATCTGGTTTAAATAACACAGAAAACCTATAGTATATAGTATATAGCAGGAGAAAACCTACAGTATATATAAAGTTTAGGGTCTACACTCTCAGAAGTGATGGAAATGTAAGAGTGTTCTTGAGAGAGCTTTTTCCAAGGTTCAATCTAAGTAAAAATGACCTCAAAAACCCTCTAGGCAAAGGGTTGAGAATCATAAGTCCCAGAGCAGAACCTTTTATTCTGGGTCTTTTCCAACATGGCCATGAGCTAAGAACAAAATAAGGAGCTGGCCCTCAAGCAGTGCAGTGTTTTAGCATGGAGACCTAACCTATGAATAATTAGGAAGCAACCTGGTGGTAGATGCTATATATAATACAAATCTATACAAAGTGACATGGAAGCAGAGGAAAGTATATTTTGCTTCTGTTTTTTTTTTTTTTTTTTTTTTTTTTTATGAGACAGAGTCTTGCCCCCGGGTTCACGCCATTCTGCTGCCTCAGCCTCCCGAGTAGCTGGGACTACAGGCGCCCGCCACCACGCCCGGCTAATTTTTTGTATTTTTAGTAGAGATGGGATTTCACCGTGTTAGCCAGGATGGTCTTGATCCCCTAACCTCGTGATCCACCCGCCTCGGCCTCCCGAAGTGCTGGGATTACAGGCGTGAGCCACCGCGCCCGGCCAAGAAAAGTATATGAAAGAAGTGAGATGATCTGGAGATATTTCAACAAAAGAGGCAAGAAACTCATCTTCATCTTATAGGAAAGTTGCAAAAATAATCTTGTAAACAGCAAACTGTAAACAAACATATAAGCTGGAGGCTTTTAAAAGCATCTCAGACAGGAAGCCTCTACCCATCTTTTTTGGGGGTTTGCACAGAAATGGATATGTCTATATTGCGTGCTGAGGGACAGTGGCATAATACACAGATGTGAAAACACAAATTTTGTTTATTTAAATAATTATCTGGTAGGGGTTACATTTACAATAGTCCTTCTCAGAAATTAAAAAATTAAAAAGAACATTTTATTCTCAAGAATCCAGTGAACAAGAGGCCTATTTTCACTATGTAAAAGAAAGAAACCATGGCCCATAAAGAAGGCTTCCCAGGGTGGCACTGCATATAAGCGAGGCCATAAGGTGCTCAGGAATATTAAGTCAGTTGCCGAGCTCAGAGAAGGCCAACAATAACTGGAAAAAAACCTTAAATGAAGTGTTTTGCAAATACTAAAATGCTACAAAATGCTATATAAGGCAGCTACAATTGAAATTAAATTATTCCAAATATATATATCTTGATAATACCAAATACAAGATTACAGTAAACATAGGCATACTTCTTTGGCTTTTAAGTTAACATTCTTAGCAAGAAGAAAACCCCCAATAAGTGCGTCTGTGAACTGTTATACCGTTAACAGTATAACTGTTAGGGAGGAACAGAATGGGTTCAAAGAAGAAAAAGCCACCCGCTCGGTGGGGATGGAGAATCTAAAGTCTCCCTAGAAAGGCTGGTGACCTCATGACTGAATATTTCAACAGGAAACAACAGTGAGACGGGGATGGGAGATGCTGCAGGCTGTGAGTAGAATGAACAGACATGCGGAACAGGGAGTGTGTCCCAGGGACTGCAGGTGTCTGCTCTGGACAGCACACGGGGTGAAATAGGCGACAGGGAGAGAAAGGTAGCAAGGCAACAAGTCATCAATGGCCTTAACTGGCAGGCTTGAGAGTATGGGTTTTATTCTAGAGGCAAAGAGTAACATGCTCTAAGTGATATTTGAGGAAGGTGAATCTGGCAATGAAACAGAGAACTGATGAGAATAGAGACTATTGGTTAATAGGCTGTTAGTGTAATAGTCTATGTGGGAATTAAAAAAATCAAAAAAAATTGGCCGGGCGCGGTGGCTTACTTACGCCTGTAATCCCAGCACTTTGGGAGGCCGAGGTGGGCAGATCACGAGGTCAGGAGATCCAGACCATCCTGGCTAACACAGTGAAACCCTGTCTACTAAAAATACAAAAAATTAGCTGGGTGTGGTGGCGGGCGCCTGTAGTCCCAGCTACTTGGGAGGATGAGGCAGGAGAATGGCATGAACCCGGGAGGCGGAACTTGCAGTGAGCTGAGATTGCGCCACTGCAACCCAGCCTGGGCGACAGAGCGAAACTCCATCTCAAAAAATAAAATAAAATAAATAAATAAATAAAAGGCCAGGTGTGATGGCTCATGTCTGTAATCCTAGCACTTTGGGAGACCAAGGTGGGAGGACTTGTTGAATCCAGGAGTTCAAGACCAGCTGGGGCAACATAGCAAGACCCCGTCTCTACAGGGAAAAAAAAAGGCTGGGTATGGTAGTGTGTGCCTGTAGCCCCAGCTACTTGGGAGGCTGCAGCAGGAGAATCACTGGAGTGCAGGAGTTCGAGGCTGCAGTGGGTTATAATTGTGCTATTGCACTCCAGCCTGGGCAACAGAGTAAAAGCTTGTCTTTTGTTTAAAAAAAAAAACAAACCTGGACTCAAAAAAAGAGGCAGTAGAAACAAAAAGTGAAGATCATTGAACAATATATTAAAGAAATGTTCCAAGTAGATTAAAAAAAAAAACAGATGAAATTAAATAAAATTTAGGTGAATAATTGCTCTGGGATACAGGAGAGATTGCCTAATCATAAAACAATGAAAAACACCCCCCACAAAAAGGTTCTTATATATTTAATTAGGTTAAAAAGTAAAACTTCTATGTGACCAATAAAAATCATTAATATTGACAAGTAAGCAAAATGCAAAAAATCTACAAAGTCCAGGTAATTTTATACAACCATAAATATAGCCATAATATAGAGAATTCATACAGGAAGAAAATTCATAAAGAAAAGTCAAACCTCAAAAAGAAAATGGGCAAAGGATAAAAACAGAACAAATGATATAAATAAATGATTAATACTCTTCAAATTTACTATTAAATGAGAAAATAAACATTAGATTATAGCCCACTGCCTACCACATTATACGTCCTCACTAAGATGTCATTTGTTATGAACTTAAAAACAGTAAGTAACTTTTATATCTAAACAGAAAATATTTTTTAAAAGATAGCTCTCCCAGCTGGGTGTGGTGGCTCATGCCTGTAATCCCAGCACTCTGGGAGGCCGAGGTGGGCAGATCACCTGAGGTCAGCTGTTCGAGACCAGCCTGGCCAACATGGCAAAACCCCGTCTGTACTAAAAATACAAAATTAGCCGGGTGTAATAGCACATGCCTGTAGTCCCATCTACTTGGGAGGCTGAGGCAGGAGCATCACTTGAACCCAGGAGGTGGAGGTTGCAGTGAGCCGAGATTACACCACTGCACTTCAGCCTGGGCGACCGGGCGAGACTCTGTCTCAAAAAAAAAAAAGAAAAAAGAAAAAAGATAGTTCTTCCTCTTAGCAAAGATAAAATGACATAAGCCTCAGCTGGAAAGAAAGGAGTCATGTAACTTAGTAAAACTTAACACTCATCAAGAGTCATTAGCAAGTTGAGATATTTGACCCAGAAATCCTAGAAATCCTAGAACATAGATTTCTGTATATATATGTTCAGTGCAGCACTACTTGAAAAGAAAGGCAACTACAAACAACCTAAATGTCTAACAATAATAAATATTCCATAACAGATTATAAGGTTATTAAAATGCTTTTAAAAATACTTAAGGCATTAAAATGCTTATAAGTTAATCTGAAAAAAGATTCAAAAACATATGTATATATCTGCATAAAATATATACACAAAAAATTCTATAAGAAAACATATGAAAGAATTAATAATGTTCTACCCTCAATAGCAGAATGACACATTTTTCTTTGTCCTTTCTATATTTTTCAAATTGTCTTCCATAAGCATGCGCTATTTTTATTATATGGGAAAAAGATAGTCTCTATGAAAAGTAAGTGACAGGTGCCTGACTGTGGCACAGAATAGAATTATAAGCATAAACTGACTAAATATAATGGATCAGGATTCAAAGCTAATTATGAGGTCTAAGGTCTTTGTAACTAGAATGAGATAACATAAAACCAGGTTTGGGAATCCAGTGATTCACACTAACATATGAATGACTGACAGGCAAAACCTTCCTATATAGAAAGTATCTCTCCTATAAAAGAAAGGGGGGGAAAAGCATTTTAATGGAAAGATTTTCCCCCCAAAGAAGTTTTTGAAAGAGCGGCTAGGGGTGGGGGTGGGGGGCTTCCCTTTGGCACATTATTCTCACATATTTCTAAAAGCTTGTTAATTTCTTGGCAATAGCAGTGGGGGTTGGGGACCACACTCTTAGATGCACATACCTGTTCCACTACTTACTTGCTGCTCAACTTGGGCAAGTTACTTAATTGTTCTATGCCTTAGTATTCTTATAAAATGCAGATAACATCAATCACTTCTCTTTTTTTTTATAAAGAACAAATGAAAATGTATGTGAAGGGCTTGGTGCAATGGCATATAGTAAACTCTCAGTAAGTGAAATATGATATGATTATTCTCTGTTATTTCATTGCCCATCAGACACAGGGGACAGACTTACAGTGGATAAATCAGAGCGAAGTACAACTGCACTTAGAAACAGACATCGTATCTTAGCAATCGACTGCTGGCTCAGTGATCACTGTGGGAAACATTAATAACATGGTTATGACTAACTAAACTAAGGTGAAAAACTTCACTATTGCTTACCCACTTGCAAGTAACTTGCAAGTTACTTAGTTGTGATTAATACAATATCTGTAAGATATTGCAATATATTTAGAAGGCCAATAATAATAAAAATTTAAAAACAAGTCCTTAAGAGAAACATTTACACACACTTTAAAGAATGTGAAATATCCCTTTGGGGAAAAAAGAGGATTTACAATCCTTTGAAGAAGCGATGAGACTATAGGTGCAGAAATGAGAACTATAGTCAAAAAGGCCCATTTTGAGGAAGGATTTATCTTTTCAGCATCTACAAATCTCTTTCTAGAAGATGTGCTTTTATCACTCTACCTCCTGCTTGGAGCCAAGGCTTCATTTTGACAATGCAAATTCTCTAGAATAAGAGACTGAATAGTAGCAAATCAGGAAAAATCGAAGAAACAACAGCAGTGTTTTTTTTTCCAACTCACTTTTAAAACTCTGGCCCAAGCCTTCGGTTTGAACTTGAGAGTGTTTCCTTTGTCCTTTCTGACATCACTGGAGGAAGAAGGCCCTGTGCCCCTATCTCTGTGCTGAACGCCATCTTTAATGATGATATATGGGGGTCCTTTCCCCTCAGCACTGCTTGGGGGGTCAAACGTGTGGTGCTGCCCGCCTGAGAATCAACAAGCGAATTATAAACTGTGTCAATCCGAGTTAATGCAAAGCTGTAATCCTCTTTAACAAGAGATCCAATCACTGCCATGAGTTATGTTCATTCTGTAATCTGATAAGGAAGAGAGGGAACCTCTAATAAAAGAGTAATGGGAGGCTTTAATGACGCTGGTAAAAGGCAGCCCCAGTTAAAATGTTGCTCTTGTTCCTGCTGATTAGATCAATGTTGCATATTTGCCCGGGCTTGTCTCACCTGTCAGAATAACCTGTGTCTTTTTAGGAGATAAGAAGCCTCAGAGAAAACATCTGTACTTTAACCATTCTTGCTTGCAAGTTTTTAACCAACAGAAAATGCTCTATGGAGGGTATTTCAGGGGTTATTAACTGATGTGTTCTCAAATGCTGAGCAAGCTATACCAGAATATCTCACCATGATTCGGTGCATATTCCTATTAAATACACGTAGCGGGGAGCAAGAGATGGTTTAACTAACCTCTGGGTTACCAAATGGGGGAAAAGAATATCATCAGTAGAGTGGTAGAGTATGCCCATATTTAGGGTGCAGACCCATACACAAAAATGGCAAGCCGAAGATAAATTGCCTGTACAAATCCTATTAGACCAAGGCATCTCGAGAACAACGTGGCAGTGATGTTGACAAAGCACTTTACAAGGCTGGATTACATTTGTACATTTCTTTTCTAAAACTCCAGATGTAAAACAATAATGTATTTGGTGCTCAGTACTTATCATTAAAGGATCCTCTCCTTGCTCTTTTTTAATGCCAGCAGCTTCATAAAAGGAGTGGGAAAGGTGGTTTTTTATTTTGGGGGACAGAATAGGGAGCTAAAATTGAAACCCTTGCTGTACATATTGAGAATTTCTTTAAGTTATGTGCAAAGGAATGGAGTACCTACAAAATGTTAATCTTGCTACCATTTTTGGAATAAGGGGGGGAATCTACTTAGAAAAATTCAATACCTACACTTTGAACAGTACCAGAGTTAAATCTATCTAATAACCTCTCCTTGAAGCAGAATTTAATGCAAGGCAAACACCTATTTTCTTTGGCATGCATCAAGCTGACTGCCGTCACCAGACCCTTTCCATCCTGACAGCCAAAACCCATGCCAACAGAGGAGGTTCACATGGATGCCCCTTCCCAAATCTGAGTCAGTGGCCAGCTCCGAGGAACACATCTCTTCCTGTCTCAGGGGTCTTAGTCAGTATTTGTTTCTCTTGTCACACTAGCATTTTACTGACTTACATCCACACAACAAATGACAATTAACTCAGTCTGCCTCAGAGGGTCTGTCAGAAACACAGGCAAAAAGCAGATGCTTATTTCCATAACCCCAAATTCTTCACTTTGTTAGAACTATAGTGACAGATCATCTGCATTTATTTTATTTTCATTTTTGGAATGCATGTGTATTAGGCCATTCTTGCGGTGCAGTAAAGAAATACTTGAGGCTGGGTAATTTATTAAGACAGGAGGTTTAATTGGCTCACAGTTGTGCAGGTTGTACAAGAAGCATGGCACCAGGCATCTGTCCAGCTTCTGATGAGGCCTCTGGAAACTTCTGATGAGGCCTCTGGAAGCTTACAATCACGGCAGAAGGCGAAGGGGGAGCAGACGCCTCACATGGCCAGAGCGGGAGCCAGAGAGTCGGGACAGGGGAGAAGCCACACACCGCTAAACCACCAGATCTCTCAAGAACTCACTGTTATGAGAACAGCACCAGGGGAATGGTGCTAAAACACTGATGAGAAATCCACCCCCATGATCCAGTCACCTCCCACCAGGCCCCACCTCCAACACTGGTGATGACATTTCAACATGAGATTTGGCAGGGACGCCAATCCAAACCATATCAGTAACCATATCAGTATCCAACACTGGCTTTTCTTTCTCTGTATTGATAGATAATATGTGTACATATTTATGGTGTGCAGGTGATATTTTGATATGTGCATATAGCATGTTTAATGGTCACATCATTCTCCCTCTGGTCTAATGGCATGGGGTGGGTGGGATTCCACATTACTCAATGTAAGCACTGTTTCTAAAAGGTCCTTGATGAGCTTAGAATAACTTCAGTAGAGAAGTAAACAACAGCCCTGCAAATCATGCAAGTTAAGTACTGACCTGCTTTTGCTGGTGATGATATGCTGAGAGAATTCTCTACCAATGAGATGTCAAGCCTTTTCTTCTCCTTAGGCCACCAATAGCTCTGGCTCTACAGAAAAAGGCGATCCTTTGCCTCTTAAAGATGACGCTATCGGCCAGGTGTGGTGGCGCACGCCTGTAATCCCAGGACTTTGGGAGGCCAAGGCAGGTGGATTACGAGGTCAAGAGATCCAGACCATCCTAGCCAACATGGTGAAACCCCATCTCTACTAAAAATATAAAAATTAGCCAGGCGTGGTGGCGCGTCTACTTGGGAGTCCCAGCTACTCGGGAGGCTGAGGCAGGAGAATCACTTGAACCCGGGAGGTGGAGGCTGCAGTGAGCCGAGATTATGCCACTGTCTGGGTGAGAGAGCGAGACTCTGTCTCAAAAAAAAAAAAAAGATGACGCTGTCCTGGGAGCTAAGCTGCCCTGTGTCAAGAGCATCAGGGGTTTAGCAAAGCCAGGGATCATTTTTAAGCTCATGTAACCACCTCCCTTGCAGGCAAACACATAATACACGGACAAATTTGGCTTTATTTTGTTTTCTCTCAATATTGGGAATGCTCATCAGGCATGCAATACAAACCACCTGTAAACCTCATAATGGAGAAGAGTAAAGATCTACTAGACCAGCACATAGAAACTATCAGGGATTGCATGAGATTTCCACCAACAAAGGAGATCCAAAGGCATTAAATCAATATCCAGCATCTACCTAGAAGGAAATGCCCCAAAGGGAAATTTGGTAACACAGGGACACAACTTGGCTACTTTACATTTTAAAAGTTAAAAAAATAAAAAAATAAAAAAAATAGAGCGCTTGAAGAGAAAAATTCCTAGCGTGAGAAAAGAATTTGTATCAGCAGAAATTAACTAAATAGGTAACACTACTCAGACCACACAACAGGAGAACAAAATGAAGATGCCACTATCCTTTCAAAGGTAACATTTCTTTCTCCCCCAGGATACACCAACAGGATAATATCCTGTGTTAAAGATCTCTCTCTCTCCCTTAATGAGCTACGTTCCAGTTTCAATGTAAGTCAACCAAGGGCAAATTTACTGAGTTCAAACTGGAAAAGGGATATGGGGGGAATTCAAGGATATGCAACTGGACACACCACCCCCACCAAAACCACTGAGGATTAATCCAATTTAGGCACATGTGGAAGGATGAACTGGAACCAATGAGCAACTAAGGAAAACAAGAGGGCTTCTACTTCCAGATGCGGGTAAGCTAAGAACCACAAGTGCAGGTGCCCCTGGGAACAATAAATCAAAAGGGCAGAATATTTTGTTTCATGTATTTTACCACAATTAAAATTAGTGGAGTGTGGTGGTGTGCACCTGTTAGTCACAGCTACTCAAGAGGCTGAGGTGGGAGGATCCCTTGAGCCCAGGAACTGGAGATTGCAGGGAGCTATGATTGCACCACTGCATTCCTGCCCAGGAAAATACAGTGAGACCCTGTCTCTATTAAGAAAAAAAAAAGTAATAAATTCATTGAATGATTTTACTGTGATTATCTAGTTTGGGTCATTTGGATTTTTTATTTTTCTACAAACAATACTGCAATAAAGATCCTTGACACAAATGTATTTGGCAACTATTAATGGCCATCTCCTACAAGTAGATTTTTCTGTGTTAACAGAAACATTCAAAAATCAGAAACAGGGCTGGGCATGGCAGCTCACGCCAGTAATCCCAGCACTTTGGGAGGCTGAGGCAGGTAAATCACCTGAGGTCAGGAGTTAGAGACCAGCCTGACCAATGGGAGGCTGAGGCAAGAGAACTGCTGAACCCAGGAGGCGGAGACTGCAGTGAGCTGAGATTGCACCACTGCACTCTTGCCTGGGCAACAGAGCAAGATTCCATCTCAAAAAAAAAAAAAAAAAGTTGGAAACACAATGTCAAATAGTCCTCCCAAAAGATTTTGCCAATTACATTTCCAACAACAGTATGCAAAAGTGCGTTTTTCCTTCCACCATCAACGATGGGTATTACTAATCCTTTTAATATTTTCCAACTGAATAAGGACAACAAAAAGGAGGGGGGTATGCATGGTGGCACACGCCTGTAGTCCAGCTACTTGGGAGGCTGAGGCAGGAGAATCACTTGAACCCAGGAGGCGGAGGTTGCAGTGAGCCCAAATAGTGCCATGGCACTCCAGCCTGGGTGACACAGCTAAACTCTGTCTCAAATAAAATAATAAAAAGAAATCTCATTATAATAATTTGCACTTCTTTGATTAGGTTGAAAGTGCTTATGGTTTTTGGCCCTTGAAATTTTTCTGTTTTGATTTTTAAGTCTGCTTGTTGACATGCTGTGTCCATTATTGCTACTGGGATATTCTTAGAGATTTGCAAAAACTCTTTACGTAGTAGAAAAATATGTCATCCGCTGGAATTTTTTTGTTCAAGTTCATCATTTACCTATTAACTTTGTTTTTGATGTATTTTTCAATGTGACTTTTATGTAATCAGGTCTATTAATACTTTACCTTATAGCTTCTGGCCCTGTAGTCATGCTTATAAAGTCCTTCACTACCTTAAAATCATTTAAAAAAATTCTCTATGCCCGCAGCACACCAAGAGTGACATATGTATCACTTAGGAAAAGCAAAACTATTTACTTGAGGAAAAGTAGCATGCAGTGATACTGATATTCTAACAATTATGAAATTTTCCTATTTGTGGTGTACAAATGGGACACAGAATAGAATGGTACTAGATAACTTCCACTTTTGTTTTTCCACTAAAGAAAAACAAAGGAGGATAAGCTATTACTGCTTCCTTCTTACTTAAAAGTTAACAATAACTACTGGCCCTAAAAATTCTGATACCAGGAGACAGAGTTAGTGCCTGTTTACTGTACCCATAGTTAATCTAGCCTATTCAAACCATAAAGCACAAGCAGTTGATATGGACACATCTCCCTATCCTTAGGAAACACAATGAGAATGGTGTGCACTTTGGTAAAAACAAATGTTCAGTCCTCCAGCTACAAGAATATTATTACATTCCTTAAGTAGCTAAACCAGCAGGAGAACAATGCTGGTAATTAGAAATCAGTCCACAAGGGATAGCCCTTTTTCCTTATAAATGTCACAAGGACTGTCACCCAGCAAACACATTCCTAACCCCTTCTCCCTTGCCTGCTCTACCTGGAGTGGCAACGTAACACAGTTCTGGCCAATGAAATACAAAAAGTTTGCTGAAGGGAATTCTGGGGAAGCTTTTACTTTTCTGATTAAAAACAAACAGGTATGGCTGGCACAGCTCTTTCCTCTTCCTCCTGCCTTGAATGCATGTTTGATGGCGTAAGTTGCAATAGCCATCTTGCGACCACAGGGGAAAGACCAAGAGATGTTGGTCCTAACACCACTGAGAAGCAAAAGCCATGGTCAACAATTGCCTACCACCCCTAGAATTAACCTGTCAGAAAGATGAACTTCCATTTCCTTATGCCTCTGTAGTCAGGTTTTATATTTTTTATAGACCATACCCAAATTAATTCTCATAGAGTCATTTTCAAATAATTTTTATGTCTAGCAAATAGTAGACCTTCAAAAATTAGGAGTTAATATTGGTAAGATTCTGGAAAAGCTAAGTACCCCTCAAGGGATTCAAGTAAAATTCCAACTAAGAATGGGATAAAGTTGATTTCTGAATGATTTTATAGTACTATGATCAAAAGATGCCACTAATATCTAAATCAGGTTTCATTTTATGCCTGGGATAATAATGTAACCTTAAAGGATTTGGTTTAATTTTCAAAATCTAGTTCTGCTTTCTTCTTGATGTAATTTTTTCATGGCATCCTGACAGGGAATCTAAGATGCACTCATTTTACTCTGAAATTTTTAAACAGGCTGGATCCAGAAATGAACAAAAAACCATGGCCATATCTAGACATACACTTGCAAAGTACAGGACAGCAGATGGGGTCACAAAGCCAGATATAAACGTACTCAGAACTATCCACAGGCTGTTTTGTGCTCAAAATGCTGAATAAACCAAATAAAAACTAGTAATAGTGTTTGTCAAAATTTGCAGATCTCATACTTTCCAGACAAGGGGTGGAAAATCTGATGGCATTTGGTAACAAAATACTCTCAAATAAAAAGGTTATATGTAGTTTGAGGGATAAAACTGGCAAAAACTACCTGTGCCTATATTATGACCAATAATTTCACTTGGTAAATATGTTAAAAAATGCCTCTCATGCATTATTTACAACAAAGACAATTAAAAGCCATTTAAATGTCCAACAAGTAGTGAATGGCTAAATAAATATTATAACAATATTATTTGGTCATTTAAAAAATTTAATTATTTTAATGACATGAAAATGCTCTCAGTATATAAAATATTTCCTGAATATAATTTCAGTACTATAAAAAAGAAAAACAGGAACATACTGAAAGGGAACTTACAAAAGCTGAAGTGAAATACTGTGGGATGTTAAAAGTGGCTGTCTTCTGTGTATGTGCGAGTATATACACGTACACTTCTCTCTCTCCTGACAGGCCTAGAAATAGCAACACTCACTAACAAGAAGCACCCCTAGTACCTAGATACTGGTTTCTAAATACCACAATCCACTAAAAAGAACCAGGGCTCCTTCAAGAAAGACTGATTTCAGGGCTGGAAGATGGAAAGTCTAAGATGAGCATTAAATATCTTATTGTGCCAGAAAGTAAGGAAGTACTCAAAGAATGACTGAAGACAACTTTGAAGGACACAAGCCAGTTTGAAGGCACTTCCACTATCTGGGACAATTTTAACATCAAAATAAATATAACTCATTGAAAACATGAGTCCATATTGATATAAATGAATAAATAAATGGTAAATAAATGAGGGAGAAGAGGAAGCTCTTCATTATAGAATGCCGATTAATAGATACAGAAGAAACTGTTATTTTAAAAAGGTTATCTCTGAATAGCAATATCATAAGCATACTTTTTTTTTCTGTATTTCTCTCATTTCAGCTTTATAAAATAAGCATACATATCTTTTGTAAACACACTCACAATCCCCAACAAATACAACATATGCACATCTCCAGAGCACTCACTAGAGCCACTTTCAAAAGGAAAGCATATGCACAACAGCCCCAAGTACAAACGATGGGCCGCCTGCCCTGTCCTAGAGAGCTCAGATGTCCCAGGGAGCTGGGCTAAAGCTCACAACAAAACAGGAAAACCAAACGAACCACCAAAGGCAGCACTGATATTTATGCAAGATTTTGGTTTGGTTTTATAGTAATTATGAGGGTGAAGAGATGTGACCCCTACTATGATGCCAATGACAAATGGTTAACTGATAAGAAGAAATGGAGAGGGCGAAGGCTGTAGAGCAAGTCAATATCAGGCTGTCATGAAGCCATTTGAGACACATAATTAATCTATTACTCACCTGGCGTCATCATTCATTGTAGTATGGTCAATAGGTGCCATGAAACTCAGTAGCTTGCTAAGGACATGAAACCTAAATAAAGCAGGAAGCAAACAGGCAGCAACATTAGTAACTATTAACCTAGGAGAGGAAACACATTCCGTGAGTTAACAAACTCCAGAACCGATCACTGGAACATCTGGCTACAAAGTGGGATAGGGAAAAATTCATAGGCCCTTACCACTGTCGCTGGGATGACCAACTACGGTCATCCTATGGGATCTGTGGGGGAATGGTTCTAGGGCTCCTCATGGATAAAAAAAATCCACGGATGCTCAAGTTCCTTATATAAAATGGCACAGTAGGCCGGGCGCAGTGGCTCAAGCCTGTAATCCCAGCACATTGGGAGGCCGAGACGGGCGGATCACGAGGTCAGGAGATCGAGACTATCCTGGCTAACACGGTGAAACCCCGTCTCTACTAAAAAATACAAAAAACTAGCCGGGCAAGGTGGCGGGCGCCTGTAGTTCCAGCTACTCGGGAGGCTGAGGCAGGAGAATGGTCTAAACCCAGGAGGCGGAGCTTGCAGTGAGCTGAGATCCGGCCACTGCACCCCAGCCTGGGTGACAAAGCAAGACTCTGTCTCAAGAAAAAAAAAAAAAAAAAAAAAAGGCACAGTATTTGCATGTAATCTACAAATACGCTCCCATATACTTAACTCATCTCTAGATTACTTAAAATACCTAATGCAGTGTAAATACTATGTAAGCAGTTGTTACAATATATTGTTTAGGGAATAATGACAAGAAAAAAGTCTGCACTTGTTCACAGGTATAGACACAACGATCCTTTCCCCAGGCGTGAATATTTTCAATCCTTGGTTGGTTGAATCCGCAGATGTGGAACTCACAAGTATGTTGGGCTGACTGTACATTTTTCCCTTTTTCGTTAATGCTACAGGAGAAAAGTCTGATAACAGCATATTGTAAATGACAGTTCAACACAAATTCATTTATAGCACAGCCTCAAAAAAGAATAGGTACACTTGTGCTTTTGAGCAATATACAACCCTTAGACATTATTCCAGACTAAAGACAATGAGGAATTGACTACTTCATTTTCTTCCTCTACATATATCTTAAGCATTTTTCATTTTAATAGATGTCATAAAAGTCATCTACTGGCAGCAGCAAAGGTAGTGGTATAGCATCTGAATGCAACACCTCATCAACACCATCCACACTGCCACTGGTTCCCCAAGTCAGAAAAGGGATCTGTAATTCCACGTCATCTCCATGCACTAGATCCAGGGGGTCTTTCATTTCCCCCACCTTTAAATGGAGAAACACAACTGAATTCACAGTAAGTTTGATTCCTAGGTCTTCAGTCTAGGTACTAGGGAAGTTATATCACCTACATTTCCCACCAACTGCAAAAAAAAAATATTTTGTATGATGTGTTTGAGATTCTCTAGAAAATACAAGACCTTATACAGTCCAAATCATACCAAAGATAACTCAAAAGGGTATCCTTTTCTTCTCATTATAATGTGCCCTCTCTATATACATAAAATAAAATTCTAACCCAAAAAACTCTACTAGGGCAAAACACTATCCATAAACAAAATGTGGTATTTTCATGTATTCAATACATAATATTTTAAAGTTTTAGGAACACTTCTATACTTCTATCAAATAATTACCACAGCTCAGCCTCCCAATGGTAATTCTTTATTTCAACAAACGAATTTTACAAGAATAATACTGATAAGATTTTCCCTATTATACAAGTAATAGTGGCAGGGTGCGGTGGCTCACGCCTGTAATCCCAGCACTTTGGGAGGCTGAGGCAGAAGGATTGCTTGAAGCTAGGAGTTCAAAACCCGCCTGGACAACATAGTAAGACCCTGTCTGTACTCCCACATCAACAGAAAGAAAGTAATACAAAAGGTATAAAATACAAAAAATTAAAAAAAAAAAAAAATCCCACACAGAAAACACATACAGTTGGCTTGGCACAGTGGCTCATGCCTATAACCTGAGCACTTTGAGAGGCCAGGCAGAAGATCGCCTGAGCCCAGGAGTTCAAGACCAGCCTGGGCAACATAGCACCACCCTGTCTCTACAAAAAGTAAAAAAAACTAGCCAGGCACGGTGACTCACGCCTGTAATCCTAGTACTTTGGGAGGCCAGGGGTGGGTCAGATCACCTGAGGTCAGGGTTCAAGACCGGCCTGGCCAACATGTTGAAACCCCATCTCTACTAAAAATACAAAAATTAGCCGGGTGTGGTGGCACATGCCTGTAATCCCAGTAAATAGGGAGGTTGAGGCAGCAGAATCTCTTGAACCCGGGAGATGGAGGTTGCAGAGAACCGAGATCACGCCACTGCACTCCAGCCTGGGTGACAAGAGAGAGATTTTGTTTCAAAAATAAAACAAACAAACAAAAACCAAGAAGTAAAAAAACTGGCTTGGTGCAGTGGCTCATGCCTATAATCCCAACACTTTAGGAACCTGAAGCAGGTGGATCACCTGAGGTCAGGAGTTTAAGACCAGCCTGGCCAACACAGCAAAATCCTATCTCTACTAAGAATACAAAAATTAGCCAGGCATGGTGGTGCGTGCCTGTAATCCCAGCTACTCGGGAGGCTGAGGGAGGAGAATCGCTTGAACCCAGGAGGTGGAGGTTGCAATGAGCCGAGATCAGGCCGCTGTACTCCAGCCTGGGCGACAGAGCACAACTCTGTCTCAAAAAAATAAATAAGTAAAATAAAAAAGTAAGAAAACTAGCCAGGCATGGTGGCATGTGCCTGTAGTCCCAACTACTCGGGAGGCTGAGGTGGAAGGATTGCTTAAGCCTAGGAGGTTGAGACTGCAGTGAGCCCTCAGGTCTGGGTTTTGTAGCTCAGGCTGGAGTGCAGTGGTGTGATCACGGCTCACTACAGAGTATAAGCTTATCTAAAAAACAAAAACAAATCCCACACAAAATCCTTCTACCTATAGACAGTTGTTGTTATGTTTGTTTCACACAATGATCCTTTTACATATATATTCATATAATTTTGAATGAATTTTCTCACTTAGCCTTATAAGCAATGTCCCATAAACAATTTATAAATGGCTGCATATAACGGTAGGAACAGAAGTACCATATTTTCATATTTTTGAACATATACATTGCTTCTAATTCTTCACTTCTTTTTGTTGTTGTCGTTGAGACAGGGTCTCAGTCACCCAGGCTGGAATGCAGTGGTGCTATCTTGGCTCACTGCAACGTCTGACTCGCAGGCTCAAGCCATCCTCCCACCTCAGCCTCCTGAGTGGCTGGAACTATAGGAGTGTACCACCATGCCCAGCTAATATGCGTATTTTCAGTAGAGATGGGGTTTCACCATGTTGCCCAGGCTGGTCTCAAACTCTTGGACTCAAGTGATCCACCTGCATTGGCCTCCAAAAGTGCTGGGATTACAGGCGTGAGCCACCACGCCCAGTCTAATTATTCACTTTTTATAAAATGAAAAAAGACCTCTGTCTTTTGTTGGTGATGTTTTGTTTTGTTTTTTGAGATAGGGTGTTGCTTTGTTGCTCAGGATGGAGTGCAGTGGTGCGATGACGGCCCACTATAGCCTTGACCTCCCGGGCTCAAGCCATCCCCCAACCTCTGCCTCCCAGCCCCCACCACCACCAAGGAGCTGGGACTAGAAGTGTGTGCCACCACGCCTGGCTAATTTTTTAAATTTTTTTTTTTTTTTTTTTGTAGAGAGAGGGTCTTGCTATGTTGTCCAGGCTGGTCTCAAATTCCTAAGCTCAAGTGATCCTCCCACCTCAGCCTCCCAAAGTGCTGGAATTACAAGCATGAGCCACTGAGCCTGGCCAATACATAACCCTGAGATGTGAAATTGCTGAGTTGAAAGCTATGCACATGTAAACCTGACTGAGTCAAAATGCCCTCCCAAAAGTTGTGTCAATGTATGAGCATAAATATTTATATAACTTTTTATTTAAATATAAAGCAAAAATACTGTTAATTAAATATATCTTTTAATGTCCTTAGGCCTCACTAAACTTCAGTGTCCATCTGAAAGTATGATTACTACTCTTGGCTGTGTCCACAAATGGGTTTAATTCACTTTCTAGACAAAGACTATGAACTATACCCTACAGTTGTGTTATGCAATGCAGTAGCTACTAGCCACACATGGCTACTATGCATTTGAAGTGGGGCTAGTCTGAATTGAGATGTACTGTAATTAAGTATAAGATACAAACCAGATTTTGAGGACTTGGGACAAAAAAATAATATATGTCATCAATAATTCTTAAAATAATAAATTTTTGAAATAATATTTTTATATATTGGTAAATGAAATTTGTTATTAAAATCAAGTTCATCTTTTACTTTTTACTTTTTCAATGTGGCTACTAGAACATTTAAAATTGCATGTATAATATTAAATAATAAAAATACATATTAATATTTTTATTAGATGGCACTGTGCTGTAGAATATCTTTACATTTAATACAATACAGTTAATAACTATTAACTACATGATGAAATATAGGCTTTAGGAAGAAATCAGATTAAAGACCATTTAGTAATCTGTACTTAGCATAACGTATTCATCTAATCTCAATACTACTGAAAACGGGTGTATGTTTTAATATTAAATCACCTTTTCCCAACCATACTAAGAAAAGATAAATATTATTTTGTTGTGGAAGAACAGACCAACACAGTAAGACATCATATTATTAAAGGCTCGGGAGTTTGATCAACTTACATTATGATTTCTGATTAAATCATAACTAAATCCACTTATATGTAATGCCGACTAGAATACTGATAATCAATAATTATAATTACTGTATTTCCAAAAACCAAAATTTTTTTTAAAAAACATTATTTTCTAGCATCCAATTAGCAAGTCTGACCAGGCTGTATCATTTGAACTAATGAAGTGTTATTATTTAAACTGTTTCTAGAAGGTAATGTTAATCTTTGCTACATTTCTGGAAGTCTTACATGTACAACCCTATCACAAACAAGGAGCAAAAACTGCTCAGTGTTGGGCCCTAGTATCAGTGATGACAGATGGCATACACTGTCTGTTCTTGAAGTCTAACTCTAGAAAGTTGTTTATAATATTCTCATCTAGCCTGGGAGGGCCACTTGGTTTAACCCCTTAGGAAAGGATGCTAAGGTAGCCAAGGCATCATTCTGGTGCCTGTATAGAGTTGGTCTTGCCAGTGAAACAACTCAATATCCAGAGATTAGAAGAGCAGGCTCTGGAATCAGACCAATTAGTTCAAATCCCAGTTTGCTACTTACTAACTATGTAATGCTGGCAATGTTACTTCACATGAATTAGCTCATTTAATCTGCATAACAACCCTATGAAATGTCACTTCTATGATCATACTCCTTTCACAGATGAGGACACTGAAGCACAGAGATGTAAAGAAATTTGTCCAAAGTCTCCAGGCCGGGAAATGGAAAAGTCAGCTTTCAAACCTACGAAGTTTGGCTCCAGAGCTTGCGCTCTTTCTGCCTCTGCATGTAAATCGCTTAGCAGTGCCTGACCGGGGATTTCTGGAGATGTCAGTTGCTATGCTATTGCTGAGTAAAGACTACTCCCTGATTCTGACCACATCCTCTTATTTATGGTCTCAAGATGAGCCAGGTGAGTACAGATGACAAAACCAAAACCAATTCAACACACATGAACTCATATTACACACTTTTTGTTCTGTAATAATTTTAGGTTTCTAAGACCTCACATTACAACTCACTGTGATGTCTCCTTATTCTGAAATCTGAGACAGTCCCTCAGTCCTTGTTTTCTCATTATTTTGACACTTGACGAGTGCAGGTCAGTTATTTGGTAGAGTGTCTCACAATGTGGGTTTGTATGCTGTTTTATGATGAGATTAAGGTTAGGCATTTTGTGGCAAGAATACCACAGAAATGATGTTGTATCTTTCTACTGAAGACAGAGGGGGTGTGGATATGTCTCTTTACTGGTGCTGTTCATCTTGAACACTTGGTTAAGGTGGCATCTGCTAGATTATTGCAAAGCCACTATGTTTCTCTTCGTAATGGACAAATATCTTGGGGGAGATACTTAGAGACCATATAAATACAGTTTCTCCTCAAACTTTTGCCCATTGATTTTAGCATCTATGGGTGAACCTTGCCTGCAAAAATCATTAGGGTGGGGTTTCCCTAGTGGTGGTTTTCTATTTCTCTCATTCCCTCTACAACTGGATTCCAAAAGGCTTTTATGAAACAAACCAATCAAGACAGTAAAAGTTTACACAGAAATTCTAGAGGCCTTTTAAGTACGGAAAGTTTTAGTTTGAGGTTTCTGGAATTCTTCAGTAACCAAAGGCAAATATTTCACGTGAAGAAATGTGATCACAAATGAAATGATGCTGCCCTTTGTGATTTCTCTGACGCACCAGGCGCTCCTGACCCCTTACTAAACAACTGTCTTGTATTCACCGCTGTCACTAACCTCCTCCTGCCCTCCTCCCTCAATGGCCACTGTTCCTCAGCATTCTTTACGAGCTCCTCTTACCCTGTCTATCTCACGTATGTTGACATTCTTCAGGATTCTACTCTTGTCACTCTTTATTCTTGTCACACTGTACTCTCCCTGGGAAACAGCAATTAAGCTGTTGCCAAACTATCAACTAATAAATACCTACATCCTCCTCTCGACTGAAAAATCTCTCAACTTGGATTTCTGAAGGGTCAGAAACTGAATCCACTCCTTCCCTCAAAAAACAACAACAAAAAAGATGTTCTCCTTGCAGCCCCTCTTTTGCACATATCAATGATTACTACCAAGACCTATCTAGTTCCCTGAAACCCTGGGAGTCATTCCAACCTTCTCACTTTCCTTTACCTCTTCATGTGCGGCCACTCCTAAGTAAGAACTACTCACCTGTATAAATGTCTCTCAATCTGTCATCTCCTATTCCTTCCAGGCCTCGCTCTCATAACTTTCTAGTCCTTTATAGAAAATCTCCTACAATTACCTTTTTTTTTTTTTTTAGACGGGGTCTCGCTCTGTCACTCAGGCTGGAGTGCAGTGGCATGATCTCTGCTCACTGAAACCTCTGCCTCCTGGGTTCAAGCGATTCTCCTGCCTCAGTCTCTGGAGTAGCTGGGACTACAGGCACATGTTATCACACCTGGCTAATTTTTGTATTATTAGTAGAGATGAGGTTTCACCATGTTGGCCAGGCTGGTCTCAAATTCCTGACCTCAAGCCATCCACCTGCCTCAGCCTCCCAAAATGCTGGGATTACAGGCGTGAGCCACTGCGCCCAGCCAATCATCTTTCTAAAATGTGAATGTGATAACAATATTCCTCTGCCTAAAATCTTTCAATGACTCACTACAGTCTATAGAATAAAGTCCAAAAGTCTTAACATGGCCATGATCTATCATTCACCCATGCATGCAGCCTTATCTCTTGCCATTCTCTCATATTCACTTTTGGTGCCTGTACAGGCCAGTTGGTCCTAGCAGTGAAACAATTCAACATCCAGAGGTTAGAAGAACAGGCTCTGGAATCAGACCAATTAGTTCAAATCCCAGTTTGCTACAACAGTCTCTGCCAAAACAAATTAATTACAGTTCCCAAAATGGGCCCCACACTCTCTCAAGCTTACAAACCTTTCTGCACACATTCTCTTTGCCTTCCACTGGGCAAACACCTACTAATCTCTCAGGCTCAGTGAGGATGTCTTCTTGTGCAAGTCTTCCTGAGCAGTCTGCATCCCTCAAGGGTGGAGCAGGATTATTTCTACTGCTACACCACCCACACAGTACCTCAGTTAGCTAGGGTCTGCCACCCTCTCCAGACTAGTTGGCTTTCTGATTCTGTGGGTTCAGCATCCACAGATTTAATCAACCATGGATCAAAAATACTTAAGACATAAATGATTGTGTCTACATTGAATATGTCCCAATTTTTTTTCTTGTTATTATTCCCTAAACGGTGTAGTATAACAATTATTTACATGGCATTTGTATTGAATTAGGGATTATAAGTAATCTAGAGACTATTTAAAGTATACGGAGGATGCGTGTAGGTTATATGCAAATACTATGCCATTTTATATAAGGAAATTGAGCATTGTGGATTTTGGTGTCTGTAGGGGTGGGGGTGTGGGAGTGTTTGTGCGTCCTGGAACCAATCCTCCACATATACCACAGATGATGTATATGCTCCCTGAGGGCAGACTGGGTCTTAACTACCACCTAATGACCATCTTCCTAGAGGGTGAAGGACAGTAAAACCACTTATTATTTAATATTTTCATGTTTAACCCTGTTTAAAAAGAATGGCTCTTGCCAGAATAAGATTTTACTGCCTCTGGATAGATGAGAATGTGGGGATCTCCACCGCTATCAAAATGCTGCAAAAGCAAAGGTATCTAATTGCACTGACACATACCTGTAATTAACAGTTTAATGAAGCTAGTTGAATTCATTAATATAAAAAGCAGCTGCTATTAAAACAAAATCCTGTTTTTTTTCCTTTCAAACTGATAAATCGAACATTTTTGAATGCCTACTATGTACCAGTTATTTGCACATGATTTCATTTAATTCCCATACCAAATCCCCAAAGCAGGATTATCTCCACTTAGTAAATGAGAAAAGTGAGGCCCAGAGAATAAAGAACAAAACCAAAATCATATCACCAGACAGAGCCAGGATTTGAACACAAGTCTTGTGATTTGAAATCCTAAGCTCTTCCTTCTAGAGAACATTTATGTCCTCATAAAATTACAATTTTAAAAGTACATTACTGGAGAAAAATTTGATCCCCAAAATAAAGAATAAGATAATCATTCAGCCTAGTCACCTATGAAGTACTATTAGTAACATTCTTCTTTAAATCCTTGAAGTGGGCTGGGGGGAGACAGGTACAGAAGAGACGTGTCAGTAAACAAATAAATGAACACTAGGAAAAGAGACTGACCCAACCTTGGAATACTGGTAGCAATAATAATGACAGTAGTAATGGAAATAAACACTTATATAGTGCTTACTATGTACCTGGTGCTATTCTAAGAGCCATACATATACTATTCATTTAATCCTCACAGCAACCCTTCAAGGCTGGTATATTATCATATCCATTTTACAGATGAAGAAACTAGCACTAGCACAGAGTTAAAGGGTCTTGCCCAAAGTAGCTACTAATCAGTGTCAAAGCTGGGATTCAAACTCAGGCAGTCTGGGTCTTAAGTCCATGCTCTTCACCTCTAAAAATGAACCTAGAGAACTATGAAAATTTGGAAATTTCAAGATATAAAAAGAGGTAAGCAAATTCTAACAATTTAACCTGAGATTTAAAAAAAGCGACCCTAAATCAAAGGATGATACTTTGCAAAGTTGATGATACTGTATACTTTTGCAAAGTTAAAGATACTGTATACTTTTGCAAAGTTAAAGAAAAATCAGCATTTCCTGATGAGTTGTGGTAAATACTAAAACAAGTTAATTAAAGTAACTGAAAAAATCTACTTCTCTGAAGATCTTTAAAAATCAGACCCACATTTGTCTAAAGGGAATTTAATGATAGGCAGGTTCTAATAAGGATGTGGGTTTGACTACCTGCCTGAAACTGTCCTAAAACAAGTTAAGATTTTCTCTCAGTGTGCACCTGAATTACAGGCAGTTTCTTTGACACTGAGAATTTGTGTGATGATACTGTGTTTCACACACACACGGCAGTTACCAAGTCTTAACAGTACAGCGAGGTCAGTTTCCACTTTGCTCCTTCTTGTATGTGTGCCCTTATAAAACTCTGTAAAGAACTCACAGGGGAGGGTTTTCCTAAACTCAGCAATTTCTCTATTTTCTCATAAACATTTTATTTCTCCTCTCATTTAAAAACTTTGTTAACATTCCCTGTAGTCCTTCACTTATATCTTTTTAGCATACTGTGTGCACATATGGCTCATGAAAATGGACCGATAAGACAATAACATTTTTATTTTTATTATTATTTTTTTAGATGGGGTCTCACTCTGTAGCCCAGGCAGGAGTGTAATGGCACGATCTTGGCTCACTGCAACCTCCGCCTCCCGGGTTCAAGTGATTCTCCTGTCTCAGCCTCCTGAGTAGCTGGGACTATAGAAGCCCACCACCACACCCAGCTAATTTTTGTATTTTCAGTAGAGACACCATGTTGGCCAGGATGGTCTGGATCTCCTGACCTCAAGTGATCCGCCCACTTCAGCCTCCCAAAGTGCTAGGATTACAGGCATGAGCCACTGCGTCTGGCCATAACATTTTTATATGTTTCTATAGAAATTAATTGTTAAAATTAATACAATTTCAACTATCTTTTGTTTTCTTATTTTTTCTCTTTCAAAGGAATGCATATATTATTTCACTCATCCATTCACAACAGTAGCACAAAAGTCAATGAAACTATATTTCCATTTTAGAATAAGAAAAACTGAGTTGCAAAAACCTTCAAACATTGTTTATTTTTCTGATCCTTAAAAACAGAATCATCAGAAGAAAAAGAAAAATGACATAACAGCCAGAATGAAAGAGAAGAGATACATACACAATATATGTTGACATTTTTTCCGAAAAGGAACTCACCGAAGTTTCCTGCCTTTGCTGGCTTTCCTATCTACTTTTTTGTGGATTTTGCTTCGTAACTTCTGGATTGCAAGCCACTGCCTGGAAAATTCACAAGCAATATTATGCATCATCACTAACAGAAATAGTTATACATATTGACAAATTGGAATTATTCTAACAACCTGCAGAAAGAAATCATCAACCTACATCAAGTTCCTTAAGCTAGTTTGGGGCCAAACTGACTAATCAATTGAACAGGATTTGTGTAATGGTAAAACAACAAATGGCAGCCAGGAAATTCTACAGCAAATTTGGTTAACAATGCTCCTTAGTATTTGGAGTTGCTGTGACAAGCACTAAATCTACCAGTCTGCAGGCAAACCCATCAAATTTAGTATAGCTGCTTGGGTTTTCTTTTAATGTTTTAGCTATGCAGCATGTTCTATTACTAATGTTGCAACTGCTGGTTGGTTTGAATGCATGAATTTTTAAAATCTAACTCTCCCTTTGGTAATCCTTCAATGCTTTTTCTTGTGCTTTCCAATTTTTGCTAATTTTTAAATAATTATCCACTACTGATACTGATACTAGTTTTCAATTGTTTTAAATTGTTTAATTTTATTTGTTTTAAATTGTTAATTTTCATTTCATCTATAAATACTTCAGTACGTGTTGCTATACAAGAGGAGATATAAGGACTCTTCTCCCCTCAATATAATCTCAATACCATTACCACATCTAAAAAAAAAGTCAACAATAATTCTTTATTACCAAATATTCAGTCAGTCTTCACATTTCCTGGAATGTCTCAATTTTACAGTTGGCTTGTTTGGATCAGAATCCAAACAAGATTCACATATTCTGCAGGCATTTTAGATACGAAGGAATTAATTTTTCAATAAGGGATACTAGGCTAAGAAAATCTTCATAAATTGCTCATATGAACTAAAGCGAAAAAAAGAAAAAGAAGGAGAAACAGCAGCAGCAGCTAGTCATCTTACCTGATTTATACAACGAAAACTCAACACCAGAAAAAAAAAAAAATCTAGGGAAATCCAATTACTGTAATCTTAATATAATCTTAATTACCATAATCTATTTTATTGTAAAGTCAGATAAATGTACAATATAATCACCACTTAAATGCAATTTGCTCTATCACATTAAATTTATAGTGAACAGCTCTCTATAACATTCCAGAGATAAACGAAACATCAACAACATCCTACCCTAAAATTCAAATAATATTTTACTCAAATAAAATTATTTCATCAACACAAATTTTTCATTGCTTTCTCGAAAGGCTGCTCTGCCTAGAATCCCATTCTGGCACTTGCAGCTTTTGTTTCCTTTCATGCTTTTGCAAATTATGGCTCATGGCTATTTAAATGTACACTATTCATTAGGTAGCACTCTAAATGCCCTTTTTATTTTCCAACCACAGGATGAAGCATACACACAAGAGCCTTCCTTCACTACTTTACATTCTGCCCTGACATCTGGGTAATGCTGCCATGTACCATTTCTAATTGTGCTGAAGCTTTTACTGAAGGGGTGGAGGTCTAAATTAGGGCAGACTCTAACAAAGCAGATTCGACTGAGAGCAAGGAACCTGTTGTGTGCAGTGCCATGTTCTGACAGCTGAGAGCTCACATTTGGGTGGCTGCTTTGTATCCACTGGTCAACAGATTGATATGGATACAATCACAATGCAAACCAGGGAGCAAAGAGCATCAGAAAGACTTGGGAAAACAAACTCTAAAAACAAACACATTGGTGTTTTATAATTTCTTTTCAAATTGTACTTTAGGCAATGTAGGGTAAACAATTAGTCACGTTTTCTTTCTAGCTCTTGTTATCTTGCTTAACTTCAATAATTATAGGACCAATCATTGCTTTGCAGGTAGACTTAAAGGAACTCAAGGGGAGAAACTATTACATAGGCTGCTTGCATGAACAGAAAACTGTATCTAGATTACCTTCCCATGGCCACCTGATCGTTGGGATCCAAGGAGCTGGTCTTCCGTTCTATGAGTTCTCGAAGGAGCTAGGGGGAAAAGGAAAGCAATAAATTTATTTATCATCTTCCAGTACAACTGGTTTTAAAAGGGCAGAGAAGGAATTCTGAATGGCATAGTGACAGCTCTAAAACTACAATCAATAAGGGACAACACAGTGGCAAGAGCATTACTGAATTCCCTTTAACCCTTTCATAGTTATATATCTTTAAAAAGGTGGCTCTAGCAGTAGCTGAGAACAGAAGTCTATTTGGAAGACTTATTGTACTGCAGTTCATTTCAAATACATCAATGAGTGTGCAACATTCCCTTCATCGTTTTTATGATTAGTTTTGTTCACTCCATCGATATCAATGGAGAATCTTTAAAAGGTTAGGTGGGAAGGGCCATGTGGCAAAAAGGGAAATGTATCAGCTCCTCACCAATAGGATAATGGTGCAAGGTTAACTTCTGAACTATAACCTCCAACAGTCAGAAAGGTCTTCCTCAGGCAAAAAGCCTTTACTGTTCGTAATTAAAAGTGTGCGCATCATCCTCTTGTTTCCCATACCTGCTACTCTACCACGCTTGGTATTAAGTGATTTAGCCACACATGATACCAACACATTCATAGCCAAAAAATTTTAAGAGGGAGGGAACCTAAAGAAAGTCATTTGTATACTGCAAATACACCACAGAAGATTAGTCTCTCGTCCCATATAATAAACTCCATGGGAGTTATTCTAAATGACTCTTCTACTGTCATTTTAACCCTGACTCCACTGCACCCAGTTGAAATCTGCGTCTGTACCTTTCGTACAGACTTATGAATCTGCACTGAATCTTAAAAGTCCTGGGTGAAGAGAAGCAATGGTTTTAAAAGTTAAACACTGGCCGGGCGCGGTGGCTCAAGCCTGTAATCCCAGCACTTTGGGAGGCCGAGATGGGCGGATCACGAGGTCAGGAGATCGAGACCATCCTGGCTAACACGGTGAAACCCCGTCTCTACTAAAAAATACAAAAAACTAGCTGGGTGTGGTGACGGGCGCCTGTAGTCCCAGCTACACGGGAGGCTGAGGCAGGAGAATGGCGTGAACCCGGGAGGCGGAGCTTGCAGTGAGCTGAGATCTGGCCACTGCACTCCAGCCCGGGCGACAGAGCAAGACTCCGTCTCAAAACAAAACAAAAAAAAAAAACAAAAAAAAAAGTTAAACACTAAAGGAGAAAAACCCTAAATTACAATAATAGAACTACAAGTACCAAATGCAGAGAAAGAGAAACAGAGATTAAAATTCCAAAAATCTTCTGAGAGAAATGTAAGTGAAGACGCTAAGATAAACTAGTTCTGCTAATCATCTGTCAATAATCCAAGTTTGACCTTAAAACTTGTTTCTTCATAAAAATTAGCCATTATTTTGTAGGTGAGGCATGGTGGCAATAGAGATATTTCACCAAATCAAATAGCTGAAGCCTGTGGGAGGATGAAGAAACAGAAATAAATCCCTCTGAAAGCAGGTCTCTTTCTAATTTCATATGTTTATGTAAGTAGGCACTGGAAGAAGTAAAATAAATTTATAAAAATATTCACTTCCAAAAGATGAATCTTTATTGAAAAAGGGAAAAGGATATCTCAATTGCAATTAGAAAACCTCCCGTGATGTTTTTTCATTTGCTTATTTTGGACATTATTACCACAGCAATTATGTTTAAGAATGCAGGGACCAGAAGCCGCTGGTTTTATTATCACTAGAAAACAGCAAGCTATTTCTCTACCCTGTTTATCTGATTGATTCCCAACATCTTTCTGGCAGCCAATCTATCAGTTTATCTCTCCTACTTCATCACAGTCACTTCTGGCAGCTAAATACAAGATCCAAATCCAGTGTTACACAGACATACGACACAGTAAACCTATGTAACACTGCTGCTGTGTAAACAGCTGCCCTTAAGGCTAAGCAGAAATGGGCTTCTGGTTCCTAGTCAATATTCTGTCAGAAGCAAGGAGTAGGGGGAGTGAGAGGGAGTGGTTAATAATAATTATAAAGAAGAAATAAAAGAGAAAGAAAAATAAAAAGGAAGGAAAATAATGGAATAATTGCATTTCATTGCCCTTACCTTGTTCCAGCCACACAAAAGATTACAACAACTTTTCCTGGTTTTCCTAATTTTCTCAGATCCCTTGAGACTGGGCAGTCAGGGTCACCGGGTAGGAAGTGCTCATGGAAGGCTGCCCCAGCACAACAGGGTGATCCTCGGGAAGAATATGCCCTTGCCGAAGGCTGGAAATTGGAGCTCACAACTGCAGTGGATCTATTACACTTGCAGTGGTCTCCACAATTCCAACACCAAGTTGGTGCAGCATTTACTTTCAAGCACTTTGTGTACTATATATAGTCTGAGCTGCATTTTCACACACAAGCACTCTGTATGACTATTTTTACTCATTCATGACTTGGAAGATTGTTTTATTGGTCTATCTAGCTAGGTGTAGTTTATTCAGTCCAATATTTCAGAAGATTCTGTTGTGTCCATGGTAAGAAAAAGAAAGCAACAACAACAAAAAATACAGTTAAACAAATATTACTGTTTCCCACAGCTACCATTATCACTGGGTTTAAATTTAATTATAAAATTGCTTTCAAAAAAGTTGCTAAAAAAAAAGATTTGAGGATATTGGCTGAAGAATTCAATTTTCTGATTTTAATTTGTATAGCTTTAACTTTACAAATAAACCTTTCTACTAAAATTCAAGTTTCTGATACAATTATTAGAGCCTTTTATTTCAACAATGATGATACAGTATTTGTAGTAATTTTCTATGTGATTTGGAAAATGGAGAGAGAGATAAAATGTTTTTGCTCTCGTCTGTTAAAATTCCTCCAGATAATCAATTCAGAAGGGCTTGATTATACCTCTAGTTCTAGGGGAAAATCATAGATACAGTTAGGTTTTCAGGTCGGCCACAGAAACCTATTTAACCCATACCAATATACCTGAGGAACAGCACTAATAGTACTACTAAGCATCTAATCAACATTTATAATACTTTCACTAGAAAAAAATGCATGCTAGAAACAGTTAAAAATGGCAGATTGAACACATTAGTTTATCTCTTCTCAACCCCTTTAAGAGACAGTTGAGGAATAAAATAAATACTAACTTACAAGAAAAAAGAGAAAGGGAGAGCTAATGCGTGCATATTTTCATAAATTTTTCCAAGACAGTAAGGACATGCAGGAGTTATCACCCAAATGCCCAGAGTGAATAAAGGTGAAGATGAAGCCAATTGTATTAGGCTGCAGAATTCCTGTGAGGATCAGCTCTCTGGCAGTTACCACGCAAGGTGGGAAAAAGAGAAGGAGCAGAACCACTTGGCCCTTCTCCATTATCCCACACGGCCAAGTGACTAACCACCTCTACCATCCACCTCCGCTCGCGAGAAAAAAGAAATTTTATTCTTTGGAAAAACTGAACCACAGAAGTTCCAGAATAGAGGACACCAGGCAAAGAAGGCTGGAATGAGGTACAAGGGAAAAGCTCTATGTTAATCTCTGAAACCTCTCCCTTTCTCCCACCTTATTTGTACAAAGCTAACAGCCTATTCTATAATTTCCTAGTTAGGAAAGCAGAGGAGCCTTTTCTGGAAGAAACTGAATGGTGTCTGCCCTCCCACCGCCAAAATTAGATTTCGAAGTTGCTATGGTCTTCTGCATGTGTCCCCCAAAATCCATATGTTGAACATACTTAATCCTCAATGCAACAGTATTGGAAGGAATGGCCTTTGGGAGGTGATTGAGTCACACAGGCTCTGCCCTTGTGGAGGGGATTAGGCATCCCTCTAAAAGGGCATGATGGAGGAAGTCTGTCCCTTTTGCCTTTCCACCTTCTGCCACATGAATTCCCTCAGGAGAATTCAGCATCAAGGCACCATCTTGGAAGCAGAGCGCAGACTTCACCAGACAACAGAAACTGCCAGCTTCTTGTTCTTGGACTTTACAGCCTCCAGAACTGTGAGAAGTAAATTTCCATTCTTTTAAAATTACCCAATCTGTGGTATTTTGCTATAGCAGCACAAATAGATATATACAAAACAAAGCAAACAAATACAAATTCTGACATCCAAGGCTACTCTAACAAAGAAGTCAATTCACAACATAATTATATTTAAAGAAGCCAAAAAGCTCTGCCCAAGTTTCAGAGATTCCAAATAATAAACTTTAATGCTTTACTCTTAAATATGAACAGACAGTTAAGGATCACCTGCATCTGAGGGAATCCT
The DNA here is from genome assembly GCF_008728515.1 of Papio anubis. NCBI lineage: Eukaryota > Metazoa > Chordata > Mammalia > Primates > Cercopithecidae > Papio > Papio anubis. The sequence continues at coordinate 29,851,601 of NC_044992.1, forward strand.
CATGCAGAGACCAAACAAGTAGAAAAGAGACTCGAGGAAGCAATGCAGAGAACAAAGTAAATGCTTAAAAAGGAGAAAAAAAACTCCAAACTTACAATGAATATCCCAGAAGTGGGAGAGGGTATACTTTGATAAGAGCAGGATGCTGTGAAAAAGACTAAAATGAAAAATTAAACACTAAACAGAAAATTTTTAAAAATCCAACAGAAGAACTTAAAGATAAATGAATGAAAATCTCTGATATAAAACAAAAAGAAAGCCAAAAAGCAAAAAGATAATATCCCCTTGTTTATTTGCAAGACAAGACAAAAATTTAGAGGATAATCCAGAAAGTCAAACATCTAACAAACAAAGGTTGGGAGAAAATGTTTGAAGCAATACTGAAAATTTTCCAAAATCATAGAAAGAACAGGAATACACCTGCAAAGACCTAGTGCAATGAATAAAAAAGGGCCTTTGTCAAGACACGTCATCATGAAATATAGAACACCAGAGGTCAAGAGAAGATCCTAAGCAGTTAAAGAAAAAATAGGTTACATATAAACAGGGTGACCATATGTCCCAGTTTACCAAGAAAGTCCTGGTTTACACCTGTTGTCCTAATATGTTGTCAGGCTAGCACCTTACATGTCCCAGTTTTGATAATAAATTATACAGTCACGCTACATATTAAAGAATGGAAGTCTGAATGGGAAAACACATTCAATAGCAAGAGCAGATAGCAGAGGACAGCAAGGTACCTTCAAAATTCTATGGAAAATGACTTCCAGACTCAAATTCCACATACAGCCGCCTTATTATTATTATTACTGAGACAGTCTTGCTCTGTCACCCAGGCTGGAGTGCAGGGGTGCAGTTTCGGCTCATTGCAGCCTCTGCCTCCTCAGCCAAATTATTAACCAAGTATAATGAGAGTTACATAAATGCATTTTTCAAACATGTAAGGACTCAACAATTTACTTTCTATGTACTCTTTCACAGGAAGATGTACTTCAGTAAATGAGTATACAAAAATCAAGACATAAGATATTAGAAAAGAGAGGTCTAACTCAGGGAAGAAGCAAAGGCAAGTCCCAGGAATACAGCCAGCAGGCCTGGTGTGCAGACATGCCAGAAGAGTCCACAGAGCTCTAGGATGAGGTCTCAAAGGGGCAAAAGCAGAAGAGAGGTGCAAAAGGATAGGTTATTTTATATATTCAAGGCATGTGGAGTACACAGGGAAAAATAGCAATAGTTACACAGAAAACTAAGCAAATCTTTTAAAAACAGGCATTATTAGCCCTAGGAAAAAACAAATTTGTAAGAAAAATGTAATCATAATATAGCGCTTGCTCCTATAGTTGGGATGTTTGTCCCCTTCAAACCTCATGTTGAAATTTGCTCTCGATGTTGGAGGGGCCTAATGGAAAGTGTCTGGGCCATGGAGGTGGATCCCTCATGCATAGATGAAAGTCCTCCCTTGGTTGTGGGGAGTGCGTTCCCGCTCTATTAGAGCCCAGGAGCTGGCTGTTGAAAAGAGCCTGGCATGCCTCAGTCCTCTAGCCTCCTCTCTTGCCACATGATCTGTGCACATGCCAGCTCCCCTCCGCCTTCCTTCATGAACAGAAGCAGCCTGAGGCTTCCACTTTAGAAGCCCAATCTTCCCAGGAGCAGAAAAGTGAGCCAAAGAAACCTTTTTTCCTCAAAAATTACCCATTCTCAGGTATTCCTTCATAGCAATGCAGAACAGACTAAGACACTTGAGAATAACATTTACTTGTAATAATAATGTAAACACTGACTGACAGTCATCCTAGCCGATATGATACATTCTCATTGCAGCTTTGATTTGCATTTCCCTAATGGCTAATGATGCAAAGCATCTTCCTGTGCTTACTGGCCATTTGTATATCTTTACTGGAGAAATGTCTATTCAGACCCTTTGCCCATTTTAAAATGAGGTTATTTGTCTTTTTGTTATTGAGCTGTAAGAGTTCTTTATATATTCTAGATACCAGTCCCTTATTCATTTCCCTCCTGTAATGTCTTCTCGCTTTCTTGATAGTATCATTTGAAGCAGAAAAGTTTTTGATTTTGATATAGTCCAATTTTTTCTTTTGTCATTTGTATTTTTGATTTGTATCTAAGAAACCATTGCCTAACCCAAGGTCATGAAGCTCTACTCCTATGTTTTCTTCTAAGAGGTTTATAATTAATAGCGCAGCTCTTATATTTAGGTCTATGATCCACTTTGAGTTAATTTTTATATATAGTGTAAGGGAGGGGTCCGACTTCATTCTTTTACATGTGGACATCCAATCATACCATTTGTTAAAAAGACTATTCCCCACTGAGCTGTCTTGGCACCCTTGTTGAAAAACCAAGTAATTTTAAAAGCATTTTGGCTTTATGACCACATATTCCTTGGCTTTCTGAATTTGTGACCCAGAGTTATTGATTCCTACTTTTTAGGCTTCCACAGTTCATAGCCACAGATGCTTGAGATGGAAAAAGCTTGGGGCAACCCTCTATCGAACTTACTTGGCCTCGCTGAGTCAGGGTTCCTCAAACTGCCTCACTGGGAGATACAAAATCAGACTCAAAGGATTGAGTTTACTTTTCCTGTAAATTCCCTCTCTCTCCCACAAGAATTCTTAGTGAAAATGTATCTATTTTTGCTCTACCTCCTGCCTTACCACTTTTTTGGTTCTCAGCTCCCTAGTATTTCAAGTTATTCCCAAAAGGGCCGGGCGTGGTGGCTCACGCCTGTAATCCCAGCACTCTGGGAGGCCGAGGCAGGCAGACCACTTGAGGCCAGAAGTTCGAGACCAGCCTGGCCAAGATGGCGAACCCTGTTTCTAGTAAAAATTAGCTGGGCATGGTGGCACATGCCTGTAATCCCAGCTACTAGGGTGGCTGAGGCAGGAGAAATTGCTTGAACTCGGGAGACAGAGGTTGCAGTGAGCTGAGATTGTGCCATTGCACTCCAGCCTGGGCAACAGAGTGAGACTCCAACTCAAAAAAAAAAAGTTATCCCCAAAAGAAGTCACTTGCAATTTTTATACACCATATTTGAGGCATACAAAAAATAAACTGCATATACTACAATTTCAAATAGTTGGGAAGGAATTACTATACATACCTATAGTACAAAATTGGCACAAAATGACCCACTCCCCAACTATATGTTCCCACTCCACGTTGCCCATTCACTCCCGAACGAACAGCTCCACCACCTAATATTTCTGCTTCCATTATGCTACTCAAACAACCTGTGCTAAGGTCTCAAGATCTCCATGTCTAATGGGCATCTGGCACTACTTGTCCTATTAGACTTCTTGAAGCAGCAACTGACAACGGATGTTCTCACCTCACCGAAACACTCTTTTCTTGGTATCAGTGAGGCATTTCTCTGCCTTTACTCCACATTCAGTCAGCCCCTCTAGGCAGCCATTAAATGCCGCCACTCCTCACGACTCAGTTCCAATCTTTCTTCTCTTCTCATTCCACAGGGTTTCCCCCCAAGAACTTCCTTCTGTTCTCAAGGCGTCAATGACCTAAGAGTTATCCCTGGAAATTCCTCTTCCCTTACATCCAATATCTCATCTATCTCAAGTCTTATATTCACGAATTTGTCCACTTTTCTCCATCTTCACTGCCTCCACCCAGTACTATCATCTTCGTTCACCCCATTTTTTTTTTTTTTTTTGAGGCAGAGTCTCGTTCTGTCACCCAGGCTGGAGTGCAGTGGTGCTATCTCTGCTCACTACAACCTCCACCTCCCGGTTTCAAGCAATTCTCCCACCTCAACCTCCCGAGTAGGTGGAATTAGGGCGTGCGCCACCACGCCAGGCTAGTTTTTGTATTTTTAGTAGAGACGGGGTTTTTCCATGTTGATCAGGCTGGTCTTGAACTCCTGACCTCAGGTGATCCACTCGTCTTGGCCTCCTAAAGTGTTGGGATTATAGGCGTAAACTACCATGTCCGGCCCTCATACATATTTTTTGAGTACACTGGAGAAACAAGAATAAAAGAGACATGGTCTCACCTGAGGCAGTGTAATGATTTCCTCTCATTTACTCTTATCCCGCCTCCATTTTTGTTTCCTCATTGTACTCAGAGTAGTATTTTCAAAAAGCAAATGTGTCAGGACATTTAACCACTAGGTCCCTTGTACCACTAGGCCCCTTGTCTACCTCTCCAGTCTAACCCACCTTCCGCCTCTGTGTTGCAGTCCCATCAGGCTTCATTCTGTACGTGAAATGCTCTGTGGGCCCTCACACCAGAGGCTGTTTCTGCATATGCACTGTGGGAACAGGCTTCGCTAGCCATTGACCTCCCACGCCTCCTCCTCTACTCATTTGTTAAATCGCTTCATCATCTCTTCCTGAGGGAAACCTTTCTTAACCACAGCTGCACTCACACACACGCACCATACTTTTGCTGTTCTTACTATACATTGCACTCATGGACTCCTTGATGAACGTCTACTTCCTCCCCTTGCTGACTGTGTGCTGTGTGACAGCAGAGACTCCATCTGAACACAATCGCCACTCCATCCCCTGCAGGGACCCCTTGAAGGAGCTCCATATATACACAGAGGGGAAAACAATTATTATTATTATTATTATTTTGAAATGGAGTCTCGCTCTGTCGCCCAGGCTGGAGTGCAGTGGCGCGATCTCAGCTCACTGCAAGCTCCACCTCCTGGGTTCACGCCATTCTCCTGCCTCAGCCTCCCGAGTAGCTGGGACTACAGGCGCCCGCCACCATGCCCAGCTAATTTTTTTGTATTTTTAGTAGTGACAGGGTTTCACCATGTTAGCCAGGATGGTCTTCATCTCCTGACCTCGTGATACGCCTGCCTCGGCCTCCCAAAGTGTTGGGATTACAGGCGTGAGCCACCACGCCCGGCCGGAAAACAATTATTTCTGAGAGAAAATACCAAATTTGTGTTTGCTTTATCATTTCTCCCACCACACACACATACCGCTTCAGTGTTTTTACACAAAAGGAGTCAATATACAATAACCTGGCTCTAATCCAGGGTACTATTATCTACCTAGGAATAGAGAAACCTATCTATTTTTCGTCAGTTGTTTTTGAACATATCTTTGCCATTGCCATTTTCAATGAAATGACTTCCCCACACAATATTCTTCTCACAAGTCTTACATAGGCCAGGTGACCTACACAACAAACACATAGACTGGTCTATTTAACAAACCTGGATGGTTTTAAGTGGATGAGAATTATCTTTTCCCCCCAGCCCCCATTCCAAGAGTACTTGAATTTAAAACAAACAAAAAACATTTAACTGGGGCCAGGCACAGTGGCTCACACCTGTAATCCTAGCACTTTGGAAGGCCGAGGTGGGTGGATAACCTGAGGTCAGGAGTTCGAGACCAGCCTGGCCTACATGGTGAAACCCCATCTCTACTAAAAATCCAAAAAAAAAATTAGCAGGGGCATGGTGTCAGATGCCTGTAATCCCAGCTACTTGGGAGCCTGAGGCAGGAGAACCACTTGAACCCAGGAGGTGGAGGTTGCAGTGAACTGAGATTGCGCCACTACACTGCAGCCTAGGCAACAAGATTGAAACTCCGTCTCAAAAACAACCAAGACCCAAAAACCAAACCAAAACAAAAAAGCCATTTAACTATTTAAACTCATTCTTTGACTATTAAAATGATATAGACCTACGCTCCCTCTTGTGTCTCATTTCCTAAAGGAAAAAGTTGGTTCTTCTCAGGAAATGAGAGCAAGTACATCTTTGGTGCTTCCTCTATACTCCCCCCAACCCTTAACCTTTCCTGTAGTCTCTTTAAGTTGGTCCTTTTACTGCAAGACAGATGTCTTGACATCTTTGTAATAAAGGTCTGAATTAATTTCAGTTACAGTTATGTGGTTTTAGAGACAGGGCCTTGCTTTGTTGCTCAGGCTGGAGTGCAGTGGCATGATCATAGCTCACTGTGCCTTTGACCTTCCAAGTTCCCACCTTAGCCTTTGGAGTAGCTAGTACTACAGGCATGCATGCCCAGCTAATTTTTTCTAGTTTTGGTAGAGATGGGGTCTGTCTATGTTGCCGTGGCTGGTCTTGAACTCTTGGCCTCAAGTGATCTTCCTGCATCAGCCTCCCACACTGCTGGGATTATACCGGATGAGCCACCATGCCCAGCCTAGTTACAGGGTTTTCTATTTAAATATCTTTTATCTATGAAATAGGCTTGTCAAATACCAGTTACAAGTTTCCATCTCCCACTCTCTAAGATCTAATGCTTCTAGGTATGAATTTTCTCTTCTGTGAAGTATGTACTGCACAGTTCAATCTAAGTGTAACTATCTGCCAAAGAGTCTGATTTACCTGTCTTGAATTCCAGCTCTGCCCTTTACTACCTGTGTAGTTTGAGACAAGTTCCTTGAGCTCCCTGAGATTCAGTTTCCTCATCTTATAAAGTGGTAATTATACCTCACAAAGTTGTTTTGGGACTTAAAAAGATGATAAAAGTAAAGCACTCAGCAAAACATTAGTATTCAATAAACAGAAATATGGTGAACATCAGATCATCCTCATAGATAATCCCTAAACCCCATTTAGGGTAAAATAAATCATCTTCCACAGCTAAATTGCCACAGCTGCTAACAAACAAGTACAGTAATTCAATTTTCCTTTCTACTGATTTTCAAACATAGGTAACAAATAAGAGTTAAAAGATAAAAATGTAACAATAAAGAAAATCCACAAAAATAGTAAGTCATACATTTTAAAAGTACGTTATTGGTTATAGGACTTTTCCAAACTAGACCATGAGAAACTGAAGCAAAAGTCATCCTCTCCTTTATCATTTATTCTGTTTGAACTATCCACGATTCTCCTTCCCTGACCTTCAGCTCCCCCACAATCCCCTGATTACACAATTCCTTTATATAGAAGGCCTCCTCCCAACCTCAGAATATCTAAAATGCTGGCTATCTTTCTTTGAAAGCCAAGATCAAATGCCACGTCCTCTTCCCTGGAGCCTTCTCTAATTCCCTGAAACTATTACTTTTCTCCCTCTTCTGAATTCTTCAATACACACTCACCAAGCATTTTGGTTATTTATGTTTATGTCATCTTGCTTGCCTGACTATAAGCTTCTTGCAGACAGGGGATACGTCTGACTGAAACTCTCACCCCAATACCTGGAACTCCACCACTGCCTTTGCATACGGTGATCATTCAATAATATTTCTAAGGGCTGGGCACAGTGGCTCATGCCTGTAATCCCAACACTTTGGAAGGCTGAGGCAGGGGGAATCACCTGAGGCCAGTAGTTTGAGACCAGCCTAGGCAACATACTGAGACCTTGTCTCTACAAAAAAAAAAAAAAAAAAAAAATTTAAATTAGCCAGGTATGGTGGCACACACCCATAGTCCTAGCTACTTAGGAAGCTAAGGTGTAAAGATAGCTTGAACACAGGAGTGTGAGGCTGCAGTGAGCTATGACTGTACCACTACAGTCCAGCCTGGGTGACAGAGTGAGACCCTCTCTCAAAATAATATTCCTAAAACCAAAGAGTCAAGTAGCAAGCAGTCTTCTAGATCTTGTCAACAAGCATGAAAAGCAGCCACCTTTTGCAAGGGGAAGTGCAATATTTACAATAATAATACAGGGAAGAATGAAAGGAAATCAGGATGTGCGAATAAGGTCTAAGAAGCATCTTAATACTAAAGTTACAAATAGTCCACCTTTGGTTACTCAAATAGAATGTATAGCTAGAGGCTACCACTGAAGAAGTCAGCCTAATTCTGCCTCACTGCCCTCGGTCTTTAAGGATTTGATTAGTTTTTCCACTTTTTGATTCTGCGTTGCAGCATGCCTCCACTCTGGAGCTAGTGCTAAGGCCTATGATTTGGAAGAAAGGATAAATTCATTCATTGAATAAAGCAGTACTATTTTCTCAGCACAAGCCCTAAAATACCTCAAAGGCCATAATATTTCACTAAGCTTGGCCATTTGGGTTAAAATTTATTAGTCAACACAGAAAACTTTCTCATCAGACCCCATATATTCCATTAGGCATGATATATAGTGTCTCCCAATGTCTAATTATTAACTAGAAGTGTAAGTAAATCACTATCAGTATTAGGCCCTGATGAGTGAAGACAGAGTAAGAATTAAGGAATTCGAATGCTAAAGAACTTCTTGCCAATTTGCTTTTCTGTTTCCAACAAATAAAAGGAATTTTACAAGGACTAAGTGACCGACTTATGCAATTCTTTCCTTTTTTTTTTTGAGATGGAGTTTTGCTCTTGTTGCCCAGGCAGGAGTGCAGTGGTGTGATCTCAGCTCACTGAAATCTCAGCCTCCCGGTTTCAAGAGATTCTCCTGCCTCAGCCTCCCTAGTAGTTGGGATTACAGGCATGCACCACCATGCCCAGTTAATTTTGTGTTTTCAGTAGAGATAAGGTTTCATCATGTCGGTCAGGCTGGTCTTGAACCCCTGACCTCAGCTGATCCACCCGCCTTGGCCTCCCAAAGTGCTGGTATTATAGGCAAGAGCCACCGCACCTGGCCCTCTTTTTTTCTTTTTTAAATTTAAGGAAATCTTTTTTTTTTTTTTTTTTAGAGACAGGGTCTTGCTCTGTCACTGAGGCTGGAGTGCAGTGGCACAATCATAGTTTACTGTACAGCCCCGAACTCCTGTGCTCAATTGATCTTCCCACCTCAGCCTCCTGAGTAGCTGGGACCACAGGCGCAAGCCACCATGCTTGGTTAATTTTTTTACTGTTTATTTTTTTATAGAGATGGGGTCTCACTATGTTGCCCAGGCTAGTCTCAAGCTCCTGGGTTCACGCAGTCTTCCCACCTTGACCTCCCAAAGTGTTGGGATTGCAGGAGTGAGCCACTGTACCCAGCAAGCCACGCTTTCTAATCCATACTAAAAGTAACAATGTACGGAAGGTGCTGTTGTTTAGATTTTCCAAGAGCTCCCACTTCAAAAATTCTGCCCATTGGTCACTAGATGGATGTCTTGGTGTGTACCTCCCCCTCCATTTATAATAAAGGCAGGAAGAAGGGTTATAGATCCTCTCGGATACCAGCTCAGTTACTATTTTTTAGCATGCGTTATTTAGCAAGGTTTCTTTTACTATATGTCATTTATGTTTAAAGAATAAAGAGGAAGTCATTCTGAACTAGAGAAGGATTCACAAGTAAGAAACTGAAAGGGTAGTACTAACTGGTATTCTGTGATTATGTCCCTTAAGAACCAAAAGCCTAGCTGAAATAAATCTCTCCCTGTATTTCCAGCATTCTCCCTCTAGCCTTCAGATGCCAATAATTCTTCAGCCCCACCAGAATCAATAAACCATCAATCCTGTCACCTTTTCAGCATCCCTCTTCCTCTCATCCTGTGCTCACTTCCCTCCTTACCCAGGTGAATGAGATTCCAGAATCCATCAGGATAATCACCCCCGATATATACCCTGAACTCCCCTGCAAGCTGTCCCTTTGTCATACAGACCCACAATCCCTTAGGGATAGATGTATCTTGGAATTCAGAATGTTTCATATTTTAGAAAGGTAATACACTGCATATGTCATAAATGTGTCCGCAGAGTCTGGGGCAGCACCCCAAAGTCAAACACAAAATTTCTGTAGCAAAATATATATTCCCACATAAATCTGATAAGTAAAGCCTATAAATAGCTTCATACTCATTCAGATCAGGTGCTGCCACCACAACAGTTTGCCAAACTTATCAAAACAAACAAAAACTACGAGTTTTTAGATTTTTAATCTTGGAATTGTTGGCATGGGATTATTTACCTGCTGTGGCAAAACCCCAAGCCATGTTAAATCTCAGTACCTGCATCCACATGGATGAATGTGGTGAGAGAAAGACCAGATCTTGCAAACTGGCCTCACTTTCATATCATTACCAGTAACCTGTGGGTCTTTTCGGCTACCTGACAGTGCAACTGCGCTTTCCTAGTCCATTCACTCTCTGAGGTAACTTTTTCTTACCCTCTCTTTTCTCAAACCTCCATCTCCTCCTACATCTTATCACTCTCGGCTCCTTCATTGATAAAAAATGTCATAAAATAACATAGAAGCACTCACATGAGGACTCTGCACATGCTCTCACCCCTTACCTCCCTGCAACTATACTCATACGTCCTGCCTTCCCTCTATCCGTCACACCAACCCCTCCTTACTTGTGTACTGACCAGCAATTCTTACCTCTTTCCTGCAACATCCATTTTTACCTCTCTACAGGATCATTTCCATTAACATACAAAATATATCTCCTATCTTAAAACTCTCTCTCAAACCTTCCAGCAGCTGTCCCGTTTCTCTATTCCCATTACAGCAAACCTCCTCAAAGCTGTCTATAATCACTGTCTCCAATTTATTTCCTCTCATTCTTGCTCTTGCAACCTCTGCCTCCCAGGTTCAAGCAATTCTCCTGCCTCAGCCTCCCAAGTAGCTGGGATTACAGGCACCCGCCAGCATGCCTGGCTAATTTCTGTATTTTTAGTAGAGATGGGGTTTCACCATGTTGGCCAGGCTGGTCTTGAACTCCTGACCTCAAGTGATCCACCTGCCTCAGCCTCCCAAAGTGCTAGGATTACAGGCGGGAGCCACCAAAAAAAGTCTGGCTTTTTTTTTTTTGAGATGGAGTCTCATTCTGTCGCCCAGGCTAGAGTGCAGTGGTGCGCTCTCTCTTGGCTCCCTGCAACCTCTACCTCCCGGGTTCAAGCGATTCTCCTGAGTAGCTGGGAGTACAGGCACATGCCACTATGCCCTGCTAATTTTTTGTATTTTTAGTAGAGATGGGGTTTTGCCATGTTGCCCAGGCTGATCTCAAACTCCTGATCTCCAGTGATCTGCCCATCTTGGTCTCCCAGAGCGCTGGGATTACAGGCATGAGCCACCATGCCCGGCCTCCTCCCATTCTCTCTTGAACCCCCTCCACCACTCTACTAAAAGAGCTCTTGTTGGTCAGATGTGGTGGCTCGCACCTGTAATCCCAGCACTTTGGGAGGCTGAGGCAGTCAGATCACTTGAGATCAGGAATGTGAGACCAGCCTGGGCAACATGGCAAAACCCCATCTCTACTAAAAATACAAATATCAGCCGGGTGTGGTGGCGCATGCCTTTAGTTCCAGCTACTCGGGAGGTTGAAGTGGGAGGATCACTTGAACCTGGGAGGCAGAAGTTTCAGTGAGCCCCACTGCACTCCAGCCCTGGTGACAGAGTGAGATCCCGTCTCAAAAAAAAAAAAAAGTTCTTGTCAAGGTCACCAATGGCTTCCACATTGCTAAAACCAAGATCAATTCTCTCTCAGCCCTCGTCTTACTGGATCTACCTGCAGCATGAAGATTTACTCCTGTTTTTTTTCTAAAAGTTTAATAGTTTTAGCTCTTACATTTGGGTCTATGATTCACTGTAAATCAACTTTTGTGTAGGTGTGAGGGAAGGCTCCATCTTCATTCTTTTGCATGTGGATATCCAGTTGCTCCAACACCACTTGTTAAAAAACAAAACAAAAAACTGTTCTTCTGCCCACTGAATCGTCTTGGTACTCCTGTTGAAAGTCAATTAACTATAAATGTAAGGGTTAACTCCTGGACTCTCAATTGTATTCCATCAATCTATATGCCTAGCCTTATGCCAGTACCACAATGTCTTGATTATTGGAGCTTTGTGGTAAGTTTTGAAACTGGAAAGTGTGAATGCTCCAACTTTGTTTTTTTTCCAAGATTGTTTTGGCTATTTTGGGTCCTTACATTTCCATACGAATTTTAGAATCAGCTTGTTAATTTCTGCAAAAAGAAAAAAAAAAAGGCAACGGGAATTTTGATAGGGATTGTTTTGAAACTTTAGATCAATTTGAGGAGTACTGTCATCTTAACAATGTTAAGTCTTCAATCCATGGGCATGGGACAGCTTTCCATTTATTCAGGTCTTTAATTTCTTTCAGCTATATATATATACACACACATATATATATTTTTTGATATGGAGTCTCACTCTGTGGCCCAGGCTGGAGTGCAGTGGCGCAATCTCAGCTCACTGCAAGCTCCACCTCCTGGGTTCACGTCATTCTCCTGCCTCAGTCTCCCAAGTAGCTGGGACCACTGGCACCCGCCAACATGCCCGGCTAATTTTCTGCATTTTTAGTAGAAACGAGGTCTCACCATGTTAGCCAGGATGGTCTTGATCTCCTGACCTCCTGATCCGCCCGCCTCAGCCTCCCAAAGTGCTGGGATTACAGGCTCCCAAAGTGCTGAGATTACAGGTGTGAGCCATCGAGCTGGCTCTTTCAGCAATATTTATAATGTTCAGTGTGTTAAATATTTCATCTTCTCAGTTAAGTTTATTCCTAGGTATTTTATTCTTTTAGATGCTATTGTAAATAGAATCATTTTTCTAATTTCCTTTTTAGGTCACTCATTGCTGGTATACAGAAACACAACTGATTTTTTGTGCATTCATTTTGTATCCTACAACTTTGCTGAATTCATTTATTAGTTAGCTCTAGTAGTGTTTTGGTAGCTTCTTTAGTACCCCCTTTTTTTTTTTTTTTTTGATATGGAGTCTCCCTCTGTTGCCCAGACTGGAGTGCAGTGGTGCTATCATGGCTCACTGCAACCTCCACCTCCCAGGTTCAAGCGATTCTCCTGCCTCAGCCTTGCGAGTAGCTGGGGTTACAGGCGTGCACCACCATGCCTGGCTAATTTTTGTATTTTTAGTAGAGACGGGGTTTCACCATGTTGGCCAGGCTGGTCTTGACTCCTGGCCTGAAGTTGATCTGACTGCCTCGGCCTCCCAATGTGCTGGGATTACAGGCATGAGTCACTGTGCCCAGCCGGTACTTTCTATATATAGGATCATATCATCTGCAAATAAAAGATAGTTTTACTTCATCCTTTCCAATTTGGATGTCGTTTCTTTTTCTTGCCTAACTGCCCTGGTTAGAACCTCTAGTACGATGCTGAATAAGTGGCAAGAGCAGACATCCTTGTCTTGTTCCTAATCTTACGAGAAAGCATTCAGTCTCTGGTCACTGAGTATGATGTTATTTGTGGTTTTCACAGATGCTTTTTATCAGGTGAGGAAGTTTCCTTCTATCCCTAGTTGTTTAAAAATGTTTTTATCATGAAAAGATGTTAAAGGCTTTTACTGTCTCTATTGAGATGATCATATGGTTTCTTTCCATATTCTACTGATATGTTATATTACATTGATTGATTCTTGATGTTAAACTAACCTTGCATTCCTGGGCTAAATCCTTCTTGGTCATGGTGTGTAATCCTTTTTATTTTTGTTTTGTTCCTTCCTTCCTTCCTTCTTTCCTTCCTTCCTTCCTTCCTTCATTCTCTCCCTCCCTCCCTCCGCCCTTCCCTTTTTCTCTCTCCTCTCTGTCTCTCCTCCTTCTTCCCTCCCTCCCTCTCCTTTCTCTCTCTCTCTCTCTCTCTTTTCTTGGTCTTGCTCTGTTGCCCAGGCTGGAGTACAGTGCCACAATCACAGTTCACTGTAGCCTCGACCTCCCAACCTCAAGCAGATCCTCCTACCTCAGTCTCCTGAATAGCTGGGACTACAGGCATGACCCACCATGCCTGAATAGTTTTTTTGCTTTTTATAGAGAGACAGGGTCTCCCTGTGTTGCCTAGACTGGTCTCAAACTCCTGGGCTCAAGCAATCCTCCCACCTTGGCCTCCCAAAGTACTGGGATTACAGGCGTGAGCCCCTGTGCCCGGCCTGTAATTTCTTCTCTGAGATGTTTTAGTCTGGTTTGGGTATCAGGATAATACTGACTTCACCTTTTTTTTTTTTTTTTTTTTTTTTTTTTGTGGGAGGTAGGCAAGAGACAGAGTTTCATTCCGTTAGCCAGGCTGGAGTGCAGTGGTGTAATCATAGCTCACTGCCGCTTCAAACTCCTGGGCTCAAGTGTCTCCTCCTTCTTGAAACACTTTCTTTACATGCAACCTGGAAAATCACTCTTCCTCTATTCTCTCTTACATCACCGGTTGCTCTTTCTTCATCACTTTTGTTGCTCCTTCCCATCTCCCCAGTCTATAAATGTTTGAATGTTCCAAGACGTGGGCTTCAAATCTCTTTTTCTCTCTATCTTCATTTTCTAGGTAATCTCATTCAGTCTCATGGTATTAAACGCAATCTATATGCTGATGGTTCACAAATTTATATCTTCAGCCTGGACCTTCCCATGAACTCCAAAAATATATATATAACTCCTCAACAACTCCACATGAATGTGGCAGAAGTATCACAAACAATATAACTAATCTGTAACCAAAATAAAGCCAACATAGGTCCACAGGGGTTGGGAAGAGGGGGCAATATAACCAAAACCGAGCTCCTGATTTATCTTCCAAACTAGCTTCTCTCACTTTTTTCTCAACTCTGTAAATAGCAACTTAATCCCTCCAACTGCTCAGGCCAAAAACCTTAATAGTCATTCTTGATTACTCTCTTTTCATATACCACATACAATCCATCAGCAAATCCTGTGTCAGCTCAACCTTCAACATAAATCCAGAATCCAACCAATTCTCTCTTCCAAAACCACCCTAGTTTAAGCCACTGCCATCGCTTGCCTGGATTATCACTGGAGTCTTTTAACTGGTCCCCTGTCTGCCACCTTGCCCCCTATTCTCTTGTGTCTACTCTTAACACAACCATCAGTGATTCTTTTAAAATATGAGTCCAATCACATTACTCCTCTATATTCAAAATCCTCTGGTAGTTTCCCATCTTAGCCACATCAAAGTGTTACAGTGGCCTACAAGGTCCCACAGTACCTGGCCTCCCATTACCTCTGACTTCCTCTCCTACCATCCTCTTTCTTGCCTACTCCCCCACTGACTCCCATGACTCTGGCCTCCCTGATTTTCCTGGAACATGTTAGCCTCTGTTTTGCCTCAGAGTCTGTGCACTTGCCATCCCCATTGTCCCTAATGCTCTTCCCCCAGACAACTGCATAGCTCTGTTTGTCACTTCCTCAGGTCTCTGCTCAAATATCTTTATCTCTGAAACATCCTAAATTAAAACAGTAACCATCACTTCCCTATCCTAGGGCTGGCTTTCACCATACCCAGTTTCATCATTCTCTACTGCATTTGTTACAATGTAGTTCCCTGTTTCATTCCACCTCTAAGCTAGAATGAATGCTCATGAGGGCAGGAACTTTGTTTTCTTCCAGCCTCTAACAGTTCCAAGAGAACTTTCTGTGGTAATGGAAATGTTCTACATTTGCATTGTACAATACAATAGCAACTAGCACATGTAGTTACTTAGCACTTGAAATATAACTAGTGTGGCCAGGCGCGGTGGCTCAAGCCTGTAATCCCAGCACTTTGGGAGGCCGAGACCGGCAGATCACAAGGTCAGGAGATCGAGACCATCCTGGTCAACATGGTGAAACCCCGTCTCTACTAAAAATACAAAAAAAAATTAGCGGGGCATAGTGGCGGGTGCCTGTAGTCCCAGCTACTCGGGAGGCTGAGGCAGGAGAACGGCGTGAACCCAGGAGGCAGAGCTTGCAGTGAGCCGAGATCGTGCCACTGCACTCCAGCCCGGGTGACTGAGCGAGACTCTGTCTCAAAAAAATAAATAAATAAAAGTAAAAAATAAAAGAAATATAACTAGTGTGACTGAGGAGCTGAACCATTTATTTTATTCTATTTAAATTAATCAAAATTTAAATCTAAACAGTCACATGTGGTTACTACATTAGACAGCACAGCCTAGGATAATAGTTACTCAATAAATACACAATAGATACTCAAATATTTGTTGAATGAATGGAAGGTAAAAAGAAATATGACTTTTTTCCTCTTTAACTTTCTATTACAGAAATTTTCAAACATCCACAAAAGTAAACAATAGCAAAATGAACCCTCTTTTACCTGTCACCAATCTGAAGGTTCTTCTGCCCTGAAATAAGAACAGTAGATACCAGCAACTCAATCTGGCTTCCAACAATGATTACATTCTTGGAAAATATGTAATTTGTATTATCCAACGTTTATGTCAAATAGCGCCTCGTAAGGTCTTTTATAAGTTATAGAGAAATTACTGTAGAATTAGATCAGGTGTATGTTGAGGGGTAAACCAGTAGGCTAATGAATGCTTGAGGCATGTTTGTGAGAACGCTAGAGAACCACATGTGCATTTTTATATCAAATACCTGACTGCTTTTTTCAACATTTTCTCCACCTTAATTTTATTAAAGTCACACTCTTAATTTTGTGACTACACAGATCTTCACTCTTGTTAGGTAACACAAATTCTTTGGGCAGGGATTTTGGTCTTACTAGCCTTTATAAAACTAGTATCTGGCATAATAAATGTTTCTGTTGTTGTTGTTAGAGACAGGGTCTCACTATATTGCCCAGGCTGGTCTTGAACTCCTGGACTCAGACAGTCCTCCTGCCTTGGCCTCCCAAAGAGCTGGGACCATAGATGTGAGCCATCGTGCCCAGACTAATAAATGTTAACTGAATAAAGTTTATAACTGTATAAAAGTGACACTTGTGAATTGTCAGAGTGCTAAAAGATACAGTAGATCTCCAATTTCCTAAAAAGATATAGATTTGAAAAGAAAATTCTCAAACGATTTTCAAACTTGTCCAATCAGAAGGGAGTAAAATGTGTCAGAAAGAAAATCAAACCGGGAGCAAGAACACAGGTTTCAATGTCCTAATTCACTAAGTGGGTAACTCTTACAACAGTCATGTACTTCCTTCAGGCTACATTTTCTGCACCTGTAAAAAGTGAGTTTGGACTTGATGGTCTCCAAAGATGCTATCCAACTTTAAGATGATTATGCTTTATCTAGATCCACAATACATATACATTATTTTTTTTTCCACAAGTTACTGGGGTACAGGTGGTATTTGGTTACATGACTAAGTTCTTTAGTGGTGATTTGTGAGATTTTGGTGCATCTATCACCTAAGCAGTAGACACTGCACCATATTTGTAGTCTTCTATCCCTTGCCCCTCTCCCACTCTTCCCCTGCAAGTCCCCAAAGTCCACTGTATCATTCTTATGCCTTTGTGTCCTCACAGCCTAGCTCCCACATATCAGTGGGAACATATGATGTTTGCTTTCCATTCCTGAGTTACTTCACTTAGAGTAATAGTCTCCAGTCTCATCCAGGTCACTGCAAATGCTGTTAATTCATTCCTTTTTATGGCTCTGTAGTATTCCATCATATATATATACCACAGTTTCTTTATCCACTCGCTGATTGATGGGCATTTGGGTTGGCTCCATTGTTTTGCAATTGTGAACTGTGCTGCTATAAACACATGTGTGCAATTATCTTTTTCAAATAATGATTCTTTTCCTCTGGGTAGATACCCAGTAGTGAGATTGCTGGATCAAATGGTAGTTCTACTTTTAGTTTTTTAAGGAATCTCCACACTGTTTTCCACAGTGGCTGTACTAGTTAACATTGAAATCGGCAGTATAGAAGTGTTCCCTGTTCACTGCATCCACATCAGCATCTACAGTTTTTTTATTTTTTTATTATGGCCATTCTTGCAGGAGTAAGGTGGTATCGCACTGTGATTTTGATTTGCATGTCCCTGATCATTAGTGATGTTGAGCATTTTTTCATGTTTGTTGGCCATTTGTCTATCTTCTTTTGAGAATTGTCTATTCATGTCTTTAGCCCACTTTTTGATGGGATTGTTTTTTTCTTACTGATTTGAGTTTGCTGTAGATTCTGGATATCAGTCCTTTGTCAGACGTATAGAGTGTGAAGATTTTCTCACAATACATATACATTTTTGAAGATGCCTATAAACTTCCCCTTTCTTTGCTAAATCATTTTTTCTATACATTACTTTTAAAGGAGCAACACATTAATACCAAGACCTCATGCCTACTTTAGAGAAGAGGTAATGTCTCCATTTCTTGAGGAGTGCCAAATTCTATACTTGAGGCTACTAAAATACTGCTGGGATCCTGTGTTTAATTTACACTCAGTCAGCTGACACTGGGCTTATTAGTACAAAAAGGGTAATTTTGGCCACATATTTGCCTAGCAAACTCTCCAGGTACCATTTGTGTTTGAAAAAGTTTCTTCAACACTTTTAAGCCAATTCTTATCTCTTTCCTAGCTGGCCCCTTAAAATGTACTGTTTTAGGCTTTGTTCTGAGGTTTTACCTTTGTTTAAACGAAATGGTAGTACTAAAGTCATGCTCTGAGGTTTTTTAAAGCAAGAAAGCTGCAAGAAATGAGGGCCAGTCATGTGCACCTTACCTTGATGCTCCTGTTTGATGAAATTTCTAGACTTTGCATTTAAAATGTGGCTTTTGCTTCCTGTTCTGTGCAGCTTCCACAATAGTGAGCTCAAGCTAGCAACCAAATGCTAATATTGATGACATACCTGGGTCTAAACACTGACAGATATACAATGGCAGCACTACTGGTGGAAAATGTCTTAAAGAAGCAGAAACTACCATGTAGTGCCAATAAAATGCTTATACATGGTATATAAATAATCTTGCTGTTATTAAAACTGAAATTTAATTGGGTCCTGGTATTTGCTTTGAGTTGTTTTTAATACCATTACTATGCCCCAATAAACCTAATGCCATGCTATATCTTCAATCATAATTTCAATTTTAATTAATTAATTTATTTATTTATTTATTTTTGAGACAGGGTCTCACTCTGTAGCTCAGGCTGGAGTGTAGTGGTGCGATTTCGGTTCACTGTAGCTTCGACCTCCTGGTCTCAGATGATTTTCCCACCTCAGCCTCCAAGTAGCTGAGACGTAGGCAAGCGCCATCACATCCAACTCATTCTTTTTTTTTTGCATTTTTTGTAGAGATGGGGTTTCGCCATGTTGCCCAGGCTAGTCTCAAACTCCTGGACTCAAGTCATTCACCCACTCTGGCCTCCCAAAGTGCTGAGATTACAGGTGTGAGCCGCCATGCCTGGCCAATTTTAAAATTTATGTACTTCATATATAAGTCCTCTCTAAAATAACTATAAATATCTATGTGTAGTTAAGTTTCATCAGACTTTTAAGAAACACTATCCAGATCTCAAATAACAGCAACATCTTAAAGTGAAACTAAAAACAAAATAGTGCCCTGAACAGAAGACGTGAGTCCAACAACTCATGCACAGAGGCAGGTTCAAATCAGACTTAAAAACATGTTATTAACCATCAGTTGAATCACTGGAAAGATACATGCCAATAGTAAGAATATCATCCTGCCAGGTTGAGCACTGTGGCTCACACCTGTAATCTTAGCACTTTGGGAGGCTAACGTGGGCAAACTGCTTGAGCCCAGGAGTTCAACACCAGCCTGGGCAACACAGCAAAACCCTGTCTCTACAAAAAATATGAAAATCAGCTGGGTGTAGTGGTACCTGTTTATAGTCCCAGCTACTTGGGAAGCTGAGGTGGGAGGATTGCTTGAGCCCAAGAGGTCGAGGTTGCAGTGAGCTGAGATCGCACCACTGCACTCCAGCCTGGGCAACAGAGTGAGATCCTGTCTCAAAAACAAACAAACAAAATAAATAAATAAAACAAGAAGTATATTAAAAAAAAATCGTATCACCATTAACATAAGAGTAGCTTGAGACATCTCTTATTCACACTGAGATCTAAATGCATACAATTCTACCACATCACCTGTCCATATTAATCACTCACCAATTTAATTAAAGTCATGTCAGAAAGCCTGCCTCTTCTCTATTTCTCAACATTATCGACTTTTAATAGTTGACTGAATTAGTAATTACTTGTTTATGGCATTATCAAATGTCTTAGATACAAAAGTTCAGCATGTGGCAAGGTCAGTTATAGGCATGTCCTGATGGCAAATGAAAGAAGAAATTTAACCCATCAAAGTGGTCATCAAAAGAGCAAAATCTATTATGCCGTTCTCTAGATACTCTTGGCTAGATTCAAAGTGACAGGACAAACCAGATCAAAACTAAACAGAGCTAGAAGCAACATACAAAATCCTAATGAACCCTTAGAAATCCAGGTATTGATCTGTCGACATCTAAGCTCAATTAGTCCTTTCAGAACAAAATATCTCATGAAGTGACAAGAAACCAGTTTGCAATCTGGGATATGAAAAGAATAAAACCAGTCACTTTATACAGCTTATTGCTAAGTGCAGTTATATCACAATATGAGGATCTTGTGAGGATTAAATCAAGACACATGCCAAATACCTATCTACTTAGTCCAGGGACTGGCACGCCACTAGTGTTTAGCAAATCTTGGTCCTTCCCTGATTCTTTAAAAACTTAGGCTAATCAAGTCAAAGATCATCTGATGGTTTAAAAAAATAAAACAAAACAAAAGCCTTAAATGGTGATACAGACAACACATCTGAAGAGAACTAAATGTTATAAAGTAGCAGATAGGATCACGACAATAACAAACAGACACTGAAAACATTTCTGAATGGCTCATCCTTCGTGGTCATTTACAACCTTCATGTTTTGTGAAACTGCCTTTAGGAATGCGCTTTGACAAGAAATAGGCCAAACTGTAAAGTAATTCTGTTTGGAAGTAAAATCCCGCAATGCTTTTCTGAAGCAGGTGAACAGTTTCTCTTGTAAAACCTTCACTATTGGCTATACTTCACGCTTTCAGCAATTCCAGTTTCCAAACAAACTGGTAACAAAACTATAAAGCTAATTTTTTCATTACAATTGTTAAGTAACAAAAGTTCAATAAATCATTTGCCTTCTAAGGAAAAAAAAATTACTTTCTAACACAAAACACTTTTTCTGGTTCTATTAAAATAAAGCTTATTTATTTACAAACTGAAAACTGTAATACTACAGTGAAATCTCTTTATGGCTCAAGAATGAAATATTTAAGAAATAAAGGTATGGAAACAGCAAGACTTGGTCTAAGAAGTCCTGACATTAACTACCAGTGTTGCCATTTACTATATGATGTCAGAAGGTTACTTAACTTCTCAGGGTCTGTTTCCTCTAAGGTTCTTTTCAGCTCTAAAAACGATAAGATTATTTATGATATCAGATACTATCTTCTATGGCCCCCACACACACATATGTATGTATGTACACACACATATACATACATATATACATGTACCTTTATTAAATAATACAAATATATTTTGAAAGTTATGGTAACTTAAAGCCCATTAAGAAACAAAGAATGAAAGTGTGAATGAGTATGTGTGTGTAGAGGGGGAGTGTTCTGACCCCACACATCATTCTCAGTAGTTAGGGCATTTACACAGCTTCAAGATACCTGAATTAACCAAGTAAGCCTTTAAACCCTTACAATGGAACATTAAAATTCAATGTGGCTATAATCTCTTCCTTACAAAACATGAACCCAAAGAGTCTGGCTTCAAGTATGGTTTTAAAAAGGGGGGAATGTATTATATTCACCACCCAGCTCTTCCATATATGATCACGTTAAAAAAACACACACAAATGAAAACTCACAGGCCCATTGTAATATACTGAACCACTTCTGAATGCAACACTTAGCTCAGGCTTACTACTCTGACAAATAAAGGAAAGCACTTTATGAAGCCAATTTAATTGGGAGGTGACAGAAAACATACAGCCATTTTCTTTAGCTTTATCACTGAATTGGCTTCAGCTCCAATCTCTGGCAAATCCCACTCAACAGAAGAAATTAACCAGGTCAGCAGAACAGGTGCTACCTTGTGTCTGTCAAGGGCCTGGCATCACCACAATTACTCGCACACAATGAAGCAGTAATCTTTACAGATCATCTCTCCCAGGCAGCATATTGGGGAGGGGGAGGAAAACTGAAGGGTAGGGGGAGTGGGAAGAAGAAGGGGAATGGGAAGCAAAGAGAAAAGGCAAGAAAAGAAAATGAATGTGCAGCTGCCTTGCAGCTCAGCAAATGTTGGAATGTGATGTACGAGGCTAGGATAAGCTGTCGTAGCCTGCTGCCAAAGAGCGGTAAGTGATTAAAGCCTGTACAGTTCTAAGCACCATATTTAGAATCTGCAGGGTTTCAAGACTTGCACCCATTCCTTGCTGTGCTACCAGATGTTGGCAACTGGTCCAGTTCCTACTGACTGTGCATGGATGGCAGCAGTTGGTGTAGCAGCAAAGCAATCTGGAATGCTTCCGGAGATGCTGTACATTAACAAGTGTCACCCATCATTCACCTTTACAGAAGGCTGAAACAACTCCAATTTGCTGCCACTTCCCTCTTGGGAAACAGCCAAGATAAAGTTGTGCCTGGCAGCCCCATTTGTTTCACTCAGGTGTTTCAGCTGCCTTGCTGACCTCCATTAGTTTAAGTTTTAATTTAGATTAACCCCAGCACCCCAATTAACCAGCAAGGGGAAAAGCTAAGATGTGACTAGTCATAACTCTGAAATCAGAATTTATCGAAGTTAAAATTATTAATTGGGATGAAGGGCCAATCAAGTAATGCTATTTCTTTTTAAACGGACCTCCAGGCAAAAAAAAAAAAAAAAAAATTTCAGACTAAGGACTGCCAACAGAGGCAACTTCTCCCCAGTAATTTCAGTTTATTTTATTAAGCCTATTTAATTTATGATGCACTTTCCATCGAACAATGTACACTTCAATTAATGAGGATTGGAACATTTTTGATTGTCTCCCGTGATCTCACACAATTATACAGCATTAATATCCCATATCAGGTACTTCCTTACACACTCCAGAACAAAATAGAGTTCCTTACTCTTCTGACAAATGAATATAATAAGAGAAGAGAAAAAAAGAATCAGGACCTCTGACAGGGAACAGCTGCAGCCACACCAATCTTTTTTCCTATACCCTCTCGTCATTACTTTTAAGACTTACTTACAGCAATAATTTTATCAAACATTACAGAATGAAAAAAAAAATTAATAGAAAATCTCTTTCTCTTTTTAGGGCAAAACCAGAGGTATCCCCAACATAAAATCACTTGTTCTATATTGACTTTACATGTAATTTTCCTAAGAAGTTCTTTTCTTCATATCCATATACACAGTACAGCAGTCATGGCTAAACCCTCAACAAGCAGTTGCAAATTACTTGGCAAAAGTTAGCACATTAAAAATTTGACAGAGAAAAAAATTACCTTGATAAACAATGGGTCAACAATAACTGGTATATCACTGCTGAACAGTGTCCTCAATTCTCCACTAAGCTAGAAAGGGTACAGGCTAACACACACTCTATTAAGAAGTATAATTTATCTGGCCAGGCGCAGTGGCTCCAGTCTGTAATCCCAGCACTATGGGAGGCCACGGCGGGCAGATCATGAGGTCAGGAGATCGAGACTCTCCCGGCTAACACAGCGAAACCCCGTCTCTACTAAAAATACAAAAAATTAGCCAGGCGTGGTGACAGGCACCTGTAGTCCCAGCTACTCCGGAGGCTGAGGCAGGAGAATGGCGTGAACCTGGGAGGCGGAGCTTGCAGTGAGCCAAGATTGCACCACTGCACTCCAGCCTGGGTAACAGAGTGAGACTCCATCTCAAAAAAAAAAAAAAAGTGTAACTTATCAAGAGACTCAGGAATACAGGAAGTTATTTCAGTTCTCTAGAATAGCCCAAATGTTTAGTCTATCTTAACAGTCTCTGGCATCATTAAAAAGAACAGCATGCCAGTAGAAAGTAATATCAGGGAAAGAAGTGGGGGAGTCTGTGAAAACATATTGAGAACTGGACTATATTTCAACTTCTAACAATTCTGTGTCTTCAAATGCACCATGCTTTTATAATCAACAGTTGCAGACAATCTCAATACATACTTAACTGACTTCAACAGGCACAAAAAGACATGAAGAACAAGATTTAACAGATAATAGAATCAGTAGTGCAATTCAAGAACTCTGGGATCCCAGTCCTCCAGCTCCATGTCCCATTCTAATAGTAATGAGACAAGAAACCAAATAACTAACAAATCCTCCATCATCAAAAATGGCTCAGAAAGAAGAACCCACTTGACTCAAAGAAAAATAAAACCTGAAACTGTTTTACAGATAATTTACACTCAAGCAACAACTAACAAAGTAGCTATAGCTGCTTTCATTTCAAAAGGAAAACATAAAATAGAAGAAAAGCAACAAATCCACAATGACACTGTAAGTCAATTTTGAACGCGGGAGTTCTAACTCACTGTCTGACTCTATCCTTCCAAAATAAGCAACTTCTTTGTTCAGAGAATTCTATAAGCTGCTTTAAAATGCTAAAACCTGATGTGTAACAAGAGAGTGTAAAAGTCTCACCTGGTGGTAAAAGTCATCATCATCAAAGATTTCTTCATCCAAGTCCTTCAGATGAGCATTGGCAGGAGCTTGAGGAAGGATCTCCTATGTCAACAATGAGTAAGAAAAGAGTGAATTCCAATAAGGTTATCTAATTAATGTAGCTACTATAAATAATATGTAGAATAGTCAAATCACTGTTTTCCTTAAGATATAAAAAGTTCTTAAAATTAAAAAACAAAAAAATCAATATAAAAACAGGCAAAAACATTAACAGGCAGTTGACGAAAAAAGAACCATAAATAAACATATGATAAATATGTATAAATTAGAATGAGAAGATACCATTTTTCACCTCTATAACTGGCAACACTTAGTACCAGAGAACACAGCTGGAGGGATTGGAAATTAATGCAGCCTTTTTGGAGGCAATTTGGCAACATCTATCAGAATTTGGTGTATTTTCTTTAACACTTCCACTTCAAGAAATCTATCCATATATTTATACAAACACATAATAAATGTACAGGAATCTTTCCCATAGCAGTGTTTCTAAAACTGGAGACAACAAAATATCCATTGTTTGCATAAATGACAGTGTATATTCATACAATGGAATACTTTGTGGTCATTAGGAAAAATGAGGTAGATCTCTAGGTAATGAAATGGAAAGAGTATCTAGGATTTATTAGATTTTAAAAGCTGCGAGACTTTAAATACAGTTGTAATATTTTACATATTTATACACACATAAATGTCTATCTCATTTAGTAAAAAAGCAACCATATTTTTACATATGTTTGTTATTTGCACATATATAGTTACAAAAATAGAAAAGACCCAAAAGCTTGTTACAACTATTACTTATTAACTGTAAGCTTGTTACAACTATTAAGTATTGAAAATTTCACCTCAGGAGTTACATTAACAGGCAGTTGACAAAAAAAGAAAAAAAATTTTCACCTTAGGAGTGAAACTGATTTCAGAGTAGAGAATTTTACTTTTAATTTCAAGTGGCTATAAACTAAAAAAGCATTAAGTATATATTTCTTCTATAATTAAAAAATTTTAAATGTTTCCTTTAAACAAAAAAATTTGACTATTACACTTCTGGACCCTTTCTAAAGGACCTAAATGGCAAACATTGAGCCTAAAGTACACACGTGTTTCAATACTGACATTTCTACAGAAGTGGCTTTAAAACTGAATTTTGAAAATTGGACTATGAATGCTTCCACTACCAGACTCCTGCATCAAACTCAAAATTAAGAGAAGATGACACACACGAGCTAATAGAAGCCCCATTCTTAAAAACTCTCTCCTCTCACATACACTTAAGGTTCTCTCAGTAATCCAGTAAAGTAGTGTTGCTTTCCTTTCTCTCACTAACCTCTTATACAAACAGGTAATAGCTACAAGTTTTTCAGCTAATTAGCCTCATAAAAACTATTCCCCATAATCACTCTGCATCACAGAGTTCTTACCGGTTCCCCTGGCAAACTCTCTGGGACAGGCTGAGCTGCTGCCTCAGGTTTGCCAAGAACTCGATAGACAGAGCGCTTGGTCTGTGTCCTTCGAAGTAATCTCTCCTTGTCCATCAGAATATGATCGATCTGAGTCAAGATTGAGCGTTCAAAGGCACCAAAACCCTGCAACAACATTAAGTAGTGTCAGATAATGCAGAAAATCAGTGCTGAAGGCAGCTACATTGGTTTCTCTATCTTTCTGTGTCAGCAGAGAGATAGACAATCATTTTTTCAGGACAGACTTTCTGTAAAGGACTGAGTTTGTGAGTGGCTATAATTGTTCTTTAAAAAAAAAAAGTCTTAAGCAGGTCATATCATTTTTCTACACTCAGAGATTAACTTCTGATACTTTAATAATTATTGCTTTGAAATCCACTCCTTTAAAGTATTTGTATTTTCAGCACTTGAACACTTACGAGGCCTGAATTTTAAGAATAAAACATTCTTTCTAATAAAGTTAAAATCCCAAGTCTGAATCGTATAAACCCCAGTGCCAGAAGCTCAGTAGATTTTGCTATAGAAATGAATGATTACCATTACATCATGACAACATCCATATAAATGAGCTGTAGTTCCAATTTCTTAAAACTTCAGGTTTCCACAACCTATCTTACACATACACGCATGCATACACACACTTGCCTTCCCCAGTTTTCCAGAAGCCAGTTTAGTTTTATCGTGCCATTTCTGAAGTGTGCGGTTCCTGTAGACTGTAAAGTCAGCAAAGCGCTTTGCCATGAAGCTGGGATAGTCCTCCATCTCCAGCTTCCTCTTTGCAGGGACCCTTCTTCGTTGCTGCGTCTTCTCTTCTACTAGCTCATCGTCTTCACTAGAAATCTCCTCACTAGAAAACCAGTAAGAATACTACGTCCAGTGTAAATAAACATTACTTAAATTTTAAAAAGTAGGCTCACATAAAGGACAGAGAATATTTAGGCCTTACCTGTTCTGTCTCCATTTGAAATAACACCAAGGATATGAGGATGGCTTTTGTTCTTTGAGAAATATTCATGAGATCAATCAAAAACCTGTGTAACTTTTTTTTTTTCTGAGACAGTCTTGCTCTGTTACCCAGGCTGGAGTGCAGTGGCACGACCTTGGCTCACTGCAACCTCCACTTCTGGGTTCAAGCAATTCTCATGCCTCAGCCTCATGGGTAGCTGGGATTACAGGTGTGTGCAACCACGCCCGACTAATTTTTTTTGTATTTTTAGTAAAGATGGGGTTTCACTATGTTGGCCAAGCTGGTTTCAAACTCCTGGCCTCCAGTGATCCACCAGTCTCGGCCTCCCAAAGTGCTGGGAATACAGGCATGAGCCACCATGCCCAGCCTCATGTAACTTTTAAAATGAATATAAAAAGAACTAGTTTCAAAATATTTTTTAAAAGGTAAGCAAACCGTCAAAATAAATGAGGTTTTAAAAGAATTACTAGAAATGTGTATGAACCAGGCCTGTAGTATTATAGGACAGTCTTTAAAAATTAAACATACAATCATATTTCTACAACTTTAATCCCCAAATCAATAAGGGAAATGTATCTCTCTGTAACCAACTGTTAAAGAAAGATGAATAATATTAGTTGAATCAAATACAAGAGAAGCTGAATGTGAAGACAACTCAAAGCGGTAGGCAACAGAATTAGCGCTAACTTGCAGTACCATCTATGCAACTGCCATGGCAATGTGATACAACCTCCAACTATCTGCCAATTGTACTCACTGGATTACTGACCCCCATAGGTGCTCAACAAATGTGAGCTTCTTTTTTGTCCTCCCAACTAGTTCAGTAGATAAAAAATGAAACAAAAGACAAGCTCGAGGGAAAAAAAAGCAAGCAGGTATATACAGCAGGTGTAAATAAAAAGGGGAAAATCTTCATCAAATGTAATAATTTCAGGGGGAAAAAATAATTATTTTGCTGTTTTCTGAAATTTTTCCATCTTTCACAATAACAGTTTTTATTCAAAGGAGATGGCTGTGACCAGTGACTGGACTATATGGTATGGGCACAGAATGTTTCATAAACCAACAATAATTAAGCATTAATATTTTAAAAATGTGCTTTTGGCCAAGTGAAGTGGCTCATGCTTATAATCCCAGCACTTTAGGAAGCTGAGGTAGAAGGATGGCTTGAGCCCAGGAGTTTGAGACCAGATAGGGAAACACAGCAAGACCCTGTCTCTACAAAAAAAAAAAAAAAAAGCCAGGCATGGTGGCAAGCGCCTGCAGTCTCAGCTATTTGGGAGGCTGAAGCAGGAGGACTGCTTGAGCCCAGGAGTTTGAGGCTGCAGTGAGCTGTGATCATGTCCCTGCACTCCAGCCTGGATGACAGCGTAAGATCCCATCTCTAAAAAAGAAAGTGCTTTTATCTTCTAATTCCAATAGATCTAAAGAGAAGGCAAGTCTTTTGTCTAAGACCACAAAGCACATCAGGTACAACTAAATATAAAAATCTAAAATCTAATCACCAACTTACATGCCATCCTGACCACCAGTGAAATACAAGAGACTCTATTTTACTAACATTAATATCTGCCTGAAGATAACTTGGCTTTCTCCTTCATAAATGATGGGAAACTATCCAAATGAAAAGAAAATAAGCAACTCCATGGTTCTGTTCTCTTACCTTCCCGCATTGGGCTTTGTCCCATCTACTAGATATCTAGTGTCTGGGTACTGGAAAAGCAACTCTTCCTGAAGATCTACCAATGACCTCAACAATGCTTTAAGTGCCTTGTGACCTAGGAAATAAAAGACAGAGAAAGGACAATTAATTATCTACAATTTTCCTAAGTAGGTGATGCCTATAATTCATGACTCCTGAGCAATTCTGGCTGCGGAGAGTGAAGGGGAGGTGCAGGATACACACAGAAACTAAATACTCTCTGAAATATTCCCAAATGGAAATAACAACGTTGCCGACCTCACAGGATTGTTGTGAGGAACATGCAAGATCATGCATGTAAGGTGCTTAGAAAAGTGTCTGCAAATAGTGAGAGTCCAATACATTGTCAGCTCTTAAATGTATTAAGTTTGACAAACTCCTCCCCCACCTCTCATTATAACCATTAATTTGTTCCGTTGGTGTTAAGTTTCTTAGGTATCTTCCTACAGGTTACCCGCTGACCTCCTGGACTATTCCTTATCAGTCAGCTCCTTGAGCACTTCCTTCTTTTCTCCTAAAGAGTAGGACTTTGTCTAGCCATCCCCACCACCATCACCTTCCGCTTTGCCCCCAGGAGATCTCATGTGCCTCTGGTTTGAGCTGCCACATCCTTCACTCTCTCAACTCATATCCTTATGGAAAAGTTCCTGTTCACATATGAAAACCCAAGCTAATGACTTCCTGTTTGCAGTACTGAATTGTATGTTAAAAATTTGGGCATTGAGAATATACTCTCACCGGTTCTCCTTGGAGCCAGTAAGATGCATCTATAATACAGCTGGTCAAGATAAAGTATATAGTCTATGGATAAAAACTTTTAGAATAAAAACTGGTCGGCTGGGGGCTGTGGCTCATGCCTATAATCCCAACACTTTGGGAGGCCAAGATGGGTGGATCACAAGGTCAGGAATTTGAGACCAGCCTAGCCAACATGGTGAAACCCCGTCTCTACTTAAAAAAAACACAAAAAAATTAGCTGGGGGTGGTGGTGGATGGTTGTAACCCTAGCTACTTGGGAAGCTGAGGCTGGAGAATTGCTTGAACCCAGGAGGCAGAGGTTGCAGTGAGCCAAGATCACACCACTGCACTCTGGCCTGAACGACAGAGCAAGATTCTGTCTGGAAAAAAACAAAACAAAACAAAACAAAAAAACGCTGGTCCTCGGGGAGGACTGCTTGAGTCCAGGAGTTTCAAGACCAGCCTGGGCAACATAGTGAGACCCCGGCTCTAACCAAAAAAACAACAAAAAAAAATTTAGCCAGGCATGGGCCCTGAGGTGGGAAGATCGCTTGAGCCCAGGAGGTTGAGGCTGCAGTGAGCAGTGATCACGGCACTTCAGCCTGAGCAACAGAGTGAAGGTGAGACCCTGTTTCAAAAAAAAAACCACACACACAGAACAAACCTCATCCTCAGCCAGGGCCAGTGCTTGTGCCTGTAATCTCAGAACTTTGGAGGCCAGGTGCAATGGCTCATGCCTATAATCCCAGCACTTTGGGAGGCGGAGGCGGGTGGATCACCTGAGGTCAGGAGATCGAGACCAGCCTGGCCAACATGGCAAAACCCCACCTCTACTAAAAGTACAAAAATTAGCTGGGCATGGTGGTGTATGCCTGTAATCTCAGCTACTTGGAAGGCTAAGGCTGGAGAATCGCTTGAACCTGGGAGGCGGAAGTTGCAGAGAGCTGAGATCATGCCACTTTACTCCAGCCTGGGCAACAGAGTGAGACTCTGTCTCAAAAAACAAAGACGAAACAAACAAAAAAAAACTTTGGGAGGCCGGGACAGGATGATTGCTTGGGCACAGGAGTTTGAGTCCAGCCTGGTACCACAGTAAGACTCTGGCTCTACAAAAATTTTTTTTAAACTAGCTGGTTTTGGTGGTGTGCACTGTAGTCCCAACTACTTGGGAGGCTGAGATGGGAGGATTGCTGGAGCCCAGGAGTTTGAAGTTACAGTGAACTATCATTATGCCACTACACTCCAGCCTGGGCAACAGAGCAAGACGCTGTCTCCAAAATCCCCCCGACAAAAAACAAAACGGGTCCTCTGACAACAGAATTCTTACCTCCTCTATCAGAATAACACTACTTAAGGGGCTAACTAGACACAGAGTCACCATTTATGTGTTGAAAGCACTCAGACATCTCTCCTATAATCAAACTCTCACATTTCCAGTGACTGCCAGAAAATCTTCATGTAGTTGTTCCATCACTCCTTCACACATACTGTGTCAGAAACAGAACTTTTGTTTTCCTACCTAATACTCTCCCTGTCTGAATCTCTGCGTTGTTTAATGTGTTTTCATAGA
The DNA here is from genome assembly GCF_008728515.1 of Papio anubis. Taxonomy (NCBI): domain Eukaryota; kingdom Metazoa; phylum Chordata; class Mammalia; order Primates; family Cercopithecidae; genus Papio; species Papio anubis. The sequence goes on from NC_044992.1 coordinate 29,882,325, forward strand.
TCACTCACATTTGGGTGCTCTCATTCTAGAAGTTTAATTGGTTGCTGAATTCTGTGTTTTCCATTCTTACTGTTGCTAATAATTGCCCATTTATCTCTGGCCATGCTTCTATCACTCCTTCCGTCTTTCATTTACGTAACTTTAGTCTCACAAGCATCCCTACTTCCATTCAACAATCCCGATATTCGTATATTTACATTTCACACAAACTGCAGCCCACACAAACTTAGGTTAAATGATTTTTTTTTTTTTTTTTTTTTTTTGAGATGGAGTCTTGCTCTGTGGCCCAGGCTGGAGTGCAGTGGCCGGATCTCAGCTCACTGCAAGCTCCGCCTCCCGGGTTACGCCATTCTCCTGCCTCAGCCTCCCGAGTAGCTGGGACTACAGGCGCCCGCCACCTCGCCCGGCTAGTTTTTTGTATTTTTAGTAGAGACGGGGTTTCACCGTGTTAGCCAGGATGGTCTCGATCTCCTGACCTCGTGATCCGCCCATCTCGGCCTCCCAAAGTGCTGGGATTACAGGCTTGAGCCACCGCGCCCGGCCAGGTTAAATGATTTTTATGTCTTATTCTTTTCCGCTTCTACTCTGTCCAGCATGAGCAGCCTTCTCACTAGTTTATATCCCAACTTTTTCCATCAACAGGCCACCAATACATGAGTTAGATAAGTTCTCCATATATTTCATACTACAGCATTCTATTTCAGGGTCAGGCCTGGGAACCAACCTACCTGAGAGAACCATCTCAGACTAGTCAGAAGGAACTCAATGGTCCAATAACTTCTTTGCATTCCTTCAAATAATCTGCATATAAAACTACATAAATATGACAGCCTTGTTTAAAATAAGGTCTTTGATTACATCATTTCTAAATTCTGTAATCCTTTATAATCTGCATATCATACCACTTGGGAGAATTTGTAACACATAACTATCACCTAAAAAACTCAAAATGCCTTTGTTCCAAATCAAGATTCTCAACCAGTTGCTCTCTATCTCAAGAAAAAAATCAGTCCGGGAACAGTGGCTCACACCTGTAATCCCAGCACTTTGGGAGGATGAGGCGGGCAAATCACTTGAGGTCAGGAGTTCAAGACCTGCCTGGTCAACATGGTGAAACCCCGTCTCTACTAAAAATACAAAAAAATCAGCCAGGTGTGGGGGCGCACGCCTGTAGTCTTAGCTACTCGGGAGGCTGAGATAGGAGAATCACTTGGACCCGTGAGGTGGAGGTTGCGGTGAGCCGAGACTGCACCACTGCACTCCAGTCTGGGCAACAGAGTGAGACTCCGTCTCGAAAACAAAAACCAAAAAAACTAAGGCCTGATGTGGTGGCTGACACCTGTAATCACAGCACTCTGGGAGGCTGAGGTGGGCGAACTGCTTGAGACCAGGAGTTCAAGACCAGCCCAGACAATGTAGCGAGACCCTGTCTCTACAAAAAAATACAAAAATTAGCCAGGTATGGCAGTGTACACCAGTAGTCCTAGCTACTTGGGAGGCTGAGGTGGGAGGATCCCTTGAGCCTGGGAGGTCGAGGCTGCAGTGAGCTGTGATCACGCCACTATACTCCAGCTCAGGTGATAGAACAAGACCCTGTCTCTAACAATAAAATTTTTAAAAATTAAAAAAAAGAAACACTAAAAAAACTTTTCCTAGAAGGAACTTTGAAATAATCAGGCTAAGTGAAATAAGTCAGTTGCAAAAGGAAAAACACTGTATAATTCCACATGAGGTACTTAAAATAGTTAAATTCATAGAGACAGAAAGTCCAGTAGTAGTTACTAGGGGCTGAGATGAGGGGAAATGGGGAATTATTGTTTAATGGATACAGAGTTTCAGTTTGGGATCATGAAAAGGTTCTGGAGGTGGGTGGTGGTGATGGTTGTACAACAATGTGAATATCCTTAATGACAATGAACTGTCCACTTAAAATGATAAGCTTTATTTTAAAAAAATCCACCTGGACCAGGCGTGGTGGCTCACGCCTGTAATCCCAGTACTTTGGGAGGCCGAGGCAGGCGGTCACCAGGTCAGGAGATGGAGACCATCCTGACTAACACGGTGAAACCCCATCTCTACTAAAAATACAAAAAATTAGCCAGGTGTGGTGGCACATGCCTGTAGTCCTAGCTGCTCGGGAGGCTGAGGTGGAAGGATCGCTTGAACCCAGGACAGGGAGGTTGCAGTGAGCCAAGATCATGCCACTGCACTCCAGCCTGGGCAACAGAGCAAGGGTCTGTCTGAAGGAAAAAAAAAAAACAAAAAAAAACACTAAAAAAATCCCAAAACCAAAATATAATAAATAATCCTACCATCCCAGTTCATCTTTGTATAGAAAAGAGTTATCTATAATCCTTCAAACTGAGCCTACTCAAAAACAAACAAACAAAAAACAAAAAAACAACAAAAAAGAGGAAAAACAATGGAATATTATTCAGACTTAAAAAGGAAAAAAATTCTGACATGCTGCAACATGAATAAACCTTGAGGACATTATGCTAAGTAAAATAAGCCAGTTAGGAAAAGACAAATACTATTTCCAATATACGAAGTACCTATGGTAGTCAAAACCACAGAGAGAAAAGCAGAATGGTGGTTACCAGAGGTTGGAGAAAGAGGCAAATG